>NC_056742.1:465441855-465481855 GCF_019279795.1 Protopterus annectens | reverse complement strand
CACACGTCCATTAGTCAGTGTTCGGTGTGCAATATTGAAACAAATAGTGCATAGGTCAGCATCACTGATGACACCTGCAGATTGATTGTCCAGCCAATCAGAACACACTTGTCTTAGTTTGAACAGTCTATGATGGTTTCTGAAGGACATTTCTGTGCTCCTCCAGGAAGGTAGAAGGTTCTGAAATCACATGTAATAGATACTTCTACATGATTGCCTGTGGTATATATGTGAACATATATTTTATGAGACATTATGGTATTTAGGAAAGTTTCTATTTACAGTAATTTATATTTGGAATTCTGCACAGTAGCAGGTATAATTTATATAGAATATGCATACGTTTTGTTTATTACCAAAATTTTGACCTACCTTTAGAATTTTGGCAAAATATGGATAGGAGATATTGAACCGTTTATCATATGTGGCCTGCATTAATGTCTTCTTTCATGATAGTTCTTTTTTAAAATATGTTTTTTTTTTTAGTCCAAGTCTTCTTTATAGCTACTTCCATTGATGAGTCAGAAGTGGATTTCAGCCTCCCTCTATTATACAAAGTTTCAAAGAATGTTCTTTTTCCTTACTTTTTGAAATTGTTTGAAAATTTGCATTTTTTTAAATTGACAGCCTTCTAAGGGCTGCCTTGAATACAGCCCACCTCCTGAATAGATTAAATAAGATTTGCAAGGAGGACTGCAAGAGATAATCATACAGATATGATTTTATTGTATTGCAAAAGCAATTACATACTTTGCTTAACCCCCAAAAAACACCACTACCTAGGTGGCATCAAAAATGAAAACCCTTTAAAGTGATGCAGCATTTCTTACCATTTGCTCTATAACCGGGCATGCACTTTCAGAAATTGTAAAACAGGAAGCAACTTTCTCTAAGCTTAAGACTCATATCAAGTAATATAAAATGTCCACATGCAGGTAGAGAAAACAGCCGAAAAATCCACAGTCTCTGTCACTTCAATTACGAATTCCAATTCCAGTAGGGTATAAAAAGTTATTTATTCAACTAGCAAAAGTTAGCGCTTTCACCAAAAAGGCTTTCTCTAACTACAAAGCTGCCATTTAAAAACATCATTTAAATATGTAAAAAACAAAGCTGATAGGTTCAAAGTTAATTAATTAGATATGCTAAATACTGCATCATTGATTCATTTAAAATGGTATGCATTCATTATAACCTATACATACAAAGAGTCACAAACCACACTAAAACATTTAAAATATACAATACCCTAAATATACAAATATATAATATATATATATAATAAATATAAATAAACATATAATAAATAAAACCAAAAATTAGTGTCTAAAAAGTCTTCTCTTTTTTAGAAGTGGTTTCACTTGTGTTTTGTCATTTAGTCCAGGCTACTTATCTGCTCTCAGCCTGACTATCCATCTGAGCTCAGTCTCTTGTAAGCAAGCATCTACATCCCCACCTCTAATATCTGATAGGACATGTTGCATGACACTAAAAATAAAATAATGTTCAGCACCCATACTTTTAACATGTTTTGCAAGTGCATTATGTTCGGACCCAATTCTAATGCTATAAACATGTTCCCTGATGTGCTCCCTGAGCTGTCTGCACATCTTGCCTACATAGAAAGACGTGCATGAGACGCACCGGGCTAAGTACACCACATTTGTAGTTGTACAGAATGTGTTGGTCCTAAATTCATAAACTATCCCAGTAATGGGGTGTGTAAAGGTCAAACCTAAATCCACATACTTGCATTGATTGCATTTACCACAGGGCTGTGTGTTAAAACTACCATTCCTTATATTCAATGTCCTACGAACCGATCTGTCACAGAGTTTATTCTTAATATTTTGTTTGTTCTTATATGTAAAACTCGGATCCTGCCCCACCACACGATAACTCTTCATCCAGCTTCAAGACGTCCCAATGGTTCCGCGCTACCGCTCTAATGATACTAAGATCCCTAGTAAAATACATAGGGAGCCTAAGGGTTCTATTTTACCAATAGAATCAACAGGGTTAACACCCTTCCAATCAGAAAAATAGGTTTAGCCGAGCCTTCTCTTAGAGAGTTAACTAACTCTATATTCCTCTCCACATCCCTAGTGGCGTACTGTCTTTCCAAAAGCCTACTTTTAAGGGCAGACACCTCAAAGAATAATCTGTAGTATTAGGATTTAAGCCGAAGCCCTCATAAACTGCCCTTTCATTATGTTTTCAAAAACATACCTTGGATGCATGCTCCGCCGATGTAATAGAGTGTTCCTAAAACATGGCTTTCTATGTATGGAAGTATTTAATAGGCCATTAGCAAGTCTAGTAATACTAACATCCAAGAATGATATACTTGACTTAGAATAATTCACTGTGAACTTAAGAAAATCTGTAAGGCCATTAAGCTCTTCCACAAATCGGATCAGAGATGCCTCACTACCTTTCCAAATTAGGAAGAGGTCATCTACAAATCTTCTATAATAGCCTACATTCTCACTGAATATGCAGTATCAGAATCAGCTTTTACCTGATACATTGTTAAGGTATTTAAAAGTTAGTAATCCACGCATACCAGAAATAAAAGGACTGCCTAAGGTTCATAAGTCCTTGATTGATCCTCCACTGCGACCTATTGTCGCAGGACAGGGATGGCTGACTGAACCCTTCTCCATTTTATTGGAATTTTACCTTAGGCCTTTGGTTGATTCCAATATGTATACATTAAGGGATAGCAAACAATTCTTAATTGGCCTATATGAATACATGGCCACTTTGGATGATAAGGAATTTTACATACTTGTGACACTAGATGTGGTAAGTCTATTTACAGTTATTCCCAATACTGAAGGTGTGCTGAGGCTACAACGCTATATAAAGAGGAATTCTGATTTTGACGAAGAATTTATAGACATTATTGCCCTGTTTATGGAGATTGTCCAGGAAAATAATGTTTTGTCTTTGATGACAAAATTTTTGTGTAAGGATGTAGCTATGGGCACATCCTGTGCCAATAGCTACGCCAATTTGGTTATGGCTGACTGGGAAGTGGAATCACTGTTTCCTATGGCTGGTTTCAGTGAGAATGTAGGCTATTATAGAAGATTTGTAGATGACCTCTTCCTAATTTGGAAAGGTAGTGAGGCATCTCTGATCCGATTTGTGGAAGAGCTTAATGGCCTTACAGATTTTCTTAAGTTCACAGTGAATTATTCTAAGTCAAGTATATCATTCTTGGATGTTAGTATTACTAGACTTGCTAATGGCCTATTAAATACTTCCATACATAGAAAGCCATGTTTTAGGAACACTCTATTACATCGGCGGAGCATGCATCCAAGGTATGTTTTTGAAAACATAATGAAAGGGCAGTCTATGAGGGCTTCGCGTTTAAACCCTAATACTACAGATTATTCTTTGGGGGTGTCTGCCCTTAAAAGTAGGCTTTGGAAAGACAGTACGCCACTAGGGATGTGGAGAGGAATATAGAGTTAGTTAACTCTCTAAGAAAAGGCTCGGCTAAACCCTATTTTTCTGATTGGAAGGGTGTTAACCCTGTTGATTCTATTGGTAAAATAGAACCCCTTAGGATCCCTATGTATTTTACTAGGGATGTTAGTATCATTAGAGGGGTAATGAGGAAACATTGGGACGTCTTGAAGCTGGATGAAGAGTTATCCGGTGTGGTGGGGCAGAATCCGAGTTTTACATATAAGAACAAACAAAATATTAAGAATAAACTCTGTGACAGATCGGTTCATAGGACATTGAATATAAGGAATGGTAGTTTTAACACACAGCCCTGTGGTAAATGCAATCAATGCAAGTATGTGGATTTAGGTTTGACCTTTACACACCCCATTACTGGGATAGTTTATGAATTTAGGACCAACACATTCTGTACAACTACAAATGTGGTGTACTTAGCTGGTAGTCTCATGCACGCCTTTCTATGTAGGCAAGACGTGCAGACAGCTCAGGGAGCGCATCAGGGAACATGTTTATAGCATTAGAATTGGGTCCGAACATAATGCACTTGCAAAACATGTTAAAAGTATGGGTGCTGAACATTATTTTGTTTTTAGTGTCATGCAACATGTCCTATCAGATATTAGAGGTGGGGATGTAGATGCTCGCTTACAAGAGACTGAGCTCAGATGGATAGTCAGGCTGAGAGCAGATAAGAAGCCTGGACTAAATGACAAAACACAAGTGAAACCACTTCTAAAAAAGAGAAGACTTTTTAGACACTAATTTTTGGTTTTATTTATTATATGTTTATTTATATTTATTATATATACATATTATATATTTGTATATTTAGGGTATTGCATATTTTAAATGTTTTAGTGTGGTTTGTGACTCTTTGTATGTATAGGTTATAATGAATGCATACCATTTTAAATGAATCAATGATGCAGTATTTAGCATATCTAATTAATTAACTTGAAACCTATTAGCTTTGTTTTTTACATATTTAAATGATGTTTTTAAATGGCAGCTTTGTAGTTTGAAAAAGCCTTTTTGGTGAAAGCGCTAACTTTTGCTAGTTGAATAAATAACTTTTTATACCCTACTGGAATTGGAATTCGTAATTGAAGTGACAGAGACTGTGGATTTTTCGGCTGTTTTCTCTACCTGCATGTGGAGATTTTATATTTTATCAGTATTTTTATACTTGGATGCAGGAAAGTTAATCCCTTCTTTGGTTTGTTGTTCTTTGATTTGTTATACTTCATATCAAGTAATACTTGAAACTCAGATTCATAACATGGTGAAATGGAAAGTGTAGTGGCTGGAGATTTTTCCATCTTCTTTGAAGGATTCTGTACTTGTGTATTTGCTATTGTATAGTAACTGGTTTGTGGTCATACAAGTTCCTCTGGTTATAAAACAGTAAAAAAGGCATTCAGAGTACTATATATGGTGACAGAGAACTGACAGAACAGGGTAGGCAGGAGACAAAAGATTGTATTGAAAAGAATTTAAATCAATCTGCATCCTTCGTGTATGCATGGGCTACCTTGAACATTTTTATACATGATCTATTAATAAGATTAAGGAATAGAAACAGAAAATATAGCCATTTCTAAATTATGATTCTGAATGGCTAAATAGATACTGTTTGTATACTTTTTATGGTATCTTATTTTAAGTGTATGGGACTGTGAATATAGTTACGGATTAAGAAAAAAAATATTTAAAGGACATGTTATAGGAGCAACAGGGGAAAGTTAACAAATATTATGATTACCTTTAGCAGACCAAAATGGGAAACCATTTGCTATTCAGATAATATAATAGGAAATTAATAACTTTATAAAGTAACTGAAAGGCCAAAATGAATTATTAATTGAACTTTTTAGACACAGTGAAGACTTCCATCAGGATTATCAGTTAAGTATGGATATTAAATTTAGGTCTTTCACAGAACAAAATCTTCTGATTCCTTAAACAGTTGCAAAAAGGTAAATCACCAGGTCTGTATGGCTTACCTTTCATAATCTGGATATAATTTTCCACATTCCTCAGCAGTAGCTTATTTGGTATTGATAAAAAGAAGGTAATATTGGAAGTTATATAAAATTCTATCATCCTATTCTGTGCTTAACTATGATTGAAAAATATTAATACATGTAATACAAAATTGGTTAGTAAGCTTTCTTACATCATACATCCTTATTAATATGGAATTGTGCCATGCAGGCAAATATTGCAGGCCTTCATTCTACTTTAGCCATTAATACTTGCATGAGAATCTGGAAATTGTAAGGACGAAAGACATTATTAGATATGATACCATAAAATAATCAACTTGTTCAATAAAAAAATCCATGTATCCTGTACAGATGCTATTATACAATCCTATTTCAATACATACTTTAATTAAGAATCTTTATCAGATTACCAGGGTGAGTATTACTTTGAATGACCAAATAATCAATTTTTTTCAAATAATACAAGGGTAAGGTATGGTTGTACCTTCCCCACCATGTTTAATCATAACGCATATTCTTATATAGGTTAACATATAATATTAAATTAGGCTTTGTGTTTTTTACATATGCAATGACATGAACTTTTTTAACTGTCCGTTATAGCCATCATGCTGCACTCCTAAAATGTTGTTTTAATTAGAACACATTGTAGGCTTTAAAATTCGTTATGCAAATGTCTTCATGATAATATTGTCTTGATGAGATACACATTTTGTATGAAACTCACAGAGTTCAGGAATTAAAAATCTTATTGTTTTATTTTGTAACCTTTAATAATGAAACATCATCATCATCAGCAGTAGCAGCAGCAGCATCAGCCCCCTCTTTCCCATTTTCTACATGGGGTTGCGGTGTCATGTTAACTGTCACCATCTCTCCTGATTCCGTGCTACACTCCTGCCTGACTTCGCAGATCTCTCACAAAATCCATCCACCTCTTTGCTGGATGCCCTCGTTTCCTCTTACCATCATCTTGTCTGTCCCAAATCTTCCTCACCAGACTGTCTTCTGCTTTTCTACACATGCCCAAACCACCGTAATCTGTTCTCTTTGATCTTTTCTGCAATTGGAGCTACTTTAGCTTCTCTTCTTATGTCCTCATTTCTTCGTCTGTCCCACAGTGTGCATCCTAGTACCCTTCTCAGGTACTTAATTTCCATCACCTTTAGTTTCTTCATTTGTTCTGTCTTTACTGCTCAAGTTTCTGTACCATACAGTAGTACTGGTCGCACCACTGTTTTGTACACCTTACTTCTCAGTTTCTTTGGCATTCTTCTGTCATACACTACACTTGACACTCTTCACCAGTTTGTTGCAGTCGCTGTGATTCTAGCTTTGACCTCTTCATTAAGGCTTCCTTTTTCCTCAACAACCCTATCCAGATACTTGAAGCTGTTTACCTGTTCCACTATCTTTCGTTCTATCTCAATTCTTAGCTTCTTCTGATTTCCCCAATACTGTCTTATCTGTACTTAGTTTCATCTCATGTGCCTTCAGATTTGCATTCCATTCCCCTATCCTTTGCTGAAGTTCTTTCTGAGAGTCTGTCTGTAATGCCACATTGTCTGCTTATTTTCCAGCCTTTCTCTCCACACTGCTATGAGACCCTCAGGAGCCATTTCTCCCCCGTCTCATCCAGCATCTTTATCACATCTGCTGTGACCTCAGTGCTGCTCTTACATCTTCTGTGGTGGGCTCCTCTTCTTCTCTCATCGTAGGCTGTGTCTGGGGCAGTACACTTCTGCGCTATTTTACTCATTCAGAAGGTGCTGCAAATACTCCTTCCATCTGGCTTTGATGTCCTGTGGACAGGTAAGCAGATTGTTGCTGTCACCCCTTATGAAGGGTGTTTGACTTTCCCTTGCAACCTGATATAGTTTCTTAATGCCACCTACTGAGTCACTTTCCAGAAGCTGGTAGACTGCCTATGATGCCCTGTTCTTTGCTATTGCAACTCCTTTCTTAGCTTCTTTGTTAGCCAACCAGTATTCCTTCCTAGCCTGGTCCATCTTTTCTATCTCCCACTTTTTCCTGCACTCCTTCTTTCTTTTAATGACCTCCTAGACTTCTGTATTCCACCACCAGCTTTCCTTATGTATCTTATTTCCATACCTGGCTCGACCATGTATCTGTTCTGTAGTCCTCACACATGTTGTTTTGAGGCAATGTCATTTTTTGTCAACTCCATCTATTTCCTCTTCTTCTTGAAGTGCTAGAGTCCTGAGTAATTCCTTGAATTATTGTACTTTCTCTCCAGTCAACTTCCAGGTCTTAAGGCTGGCCTCTGTTGATCTTAGAGCCTTCTCTGACTACTGCTTGCAGCTGATTGTGGCAACCAGTGGTTTATGATGTGGGCTGACTCTTTCACTGGGGATGACTTTGCAATCATAGATTCTACCCCAGTGCCCTTTCCTTACTAGGAGGAAGTCTACCTGAATTGTATGCTGGCCACTCTTGTATGCGATCTTGTGACTGTCTGTCTTTGTCTTGGCTACTATCAAGCCATTTGCCAGACAGAAGTCTAGAATAGCCTCCCCTCTTTATTCCTGTTGCCCCCCCCCCCATGTGGACCCAGGCAGTCCTCATATCCTGTTCTGTCTGTCTTGATATGTGCATTCAAGTCACCCATTATGAACACCAATTCATGTTGTCCTGTTTTATCTAGTAGGTCCTGTAACTGTTGTCTGAATGCACTCTTTTCCTCAGTATCACAGCCCTGCTGTAGGGGATAGGCTGAGAATACAAATAGTGTCCTAAAATTATTATTATTGCATATCTAAATATGATATCTACCAAATGTAGACGGAGTGCATAATACTTGCTTATACCAGGCATACCTTTTAATTCATAATACCATGATGTAACCACAGTATGTTAGGCACTTCTTTGATCTACAAGGTTGTGCAATGAGGTGATCCCTTAAGTGAAGTACAAGCTGTATGGGAGATTATTTTCTTATGGATAAATGGGTTTCGTTCTAAAGTTCAGTCACCTGCAATGATAATGTTGGGGTGATGTAGGGACACAATGGACTGATAATATGAACAAGAAATTACACTTATCGGAGAAGAAAATATACATACAAGGTTGTAGACTAGGTAGTGAAATGTGCCAAAAACAATACGCTGGATTCAATAAAGCCTACATGGTCCATTTCTATTGTGTGGGCAGCCTCACACACAGTAGCAAATCATTTTAGATTCAGTAAGTGGCTCTACACAGTGTGGCACAGTGGTGCAAACAAGATAAACACTGTTTCATGCCAATTATAGCATAAAGTTGTGAATTGTATGCTAATCAACCGATCCAAGATGGAGGAGGTATTCAACAAGCTATAAAACAACCGTGCAGACTCAGTGCTGGTTTTCCCTACGAATTCCAAAACTTATTGGAATACAGCCATGGGAAGGATTCTACACAGAAACAATGTTAAGGGCTGCTGTTGCTTTAATTCATGTGTCTGTGCAACAGGATGAAGTCTATGCTGCTGCTGCTGCTAATAGACCAAGGCCAAGAAGGAGAAGAGTTTTCAGACCCCAGTTAACTTAACACAATCTGCATGACATGGAAATTGTAGAGCACTACAGGGTGGATAGAGAGACACTGCAGGAACTCTGCAACCTCTGTCATACTCAACTCAAAGCCAGGGCAAACCAAGGGGAACCCATCCCAGTGGAGACAAAGGTATGTGCAGCACTTAGAATTTTAACTATGGGTACCTCTTAGAGCCCAACAGAGAACATATTAAGGGGTGTCATAAGTATCAGTATCCAGGATCCTTCATCAAATTCCTGAATGCTATGCTACAATGTGCTAGTGACCACATATACTTCCCCCGTACTGCTGAGGATAGGGCCAGAAATATACAGGATTTCTACCCTGTAGCACACTACCCTGAAGTACTGGGTACCATAGACTGCACTCATGTAGAAATTAAGGTACCACCCAGGCAGCAGGGAAGAAGCTACATAAATAGAAAGGGCTTCCACTCTAACTGCCAAGTCGTGTGTAATGCCAAGGAATCATCTTGAACGTGTGTGCTGGCAACCCATGCAATTACCATAACTCACATATCTGGCATGCCTCCCAACTCTATCAGATATTCACTAGGAGGGATATCCCACAGGGTCATTTAGTGGGGGATGCAGGTTATGAACTGGAAACATAGCTGATGACAGCCATCAAAAATGTACACACACCTACTGAAGAATGCCATAATGAGGCAGACACTCAAATCAGAAATATCATAGAGCATGTGTTTGGGCTGATGAAGTCATGGATCTGGTGCCTAGATACATCTGGGGGAGCCCTGCACCACAATCCACATACATGCACCGAAATATTCACAGCATGTACCATGCTGTACAATATCATCCTGAGAAAACAACTTCAGCAGGATCAACAAAGGGAAGAGGCACACATCCCACCATCAATGTCAACGTTACCACAGCTGCATGCAGGTGAGGAGTCAGAGGGGGAACCAGCAGCTGCTGTGGGGGTAGGCAGAGGTAGGCATGCTCAATATGCCCTTGCATTGGCTAAGAGACAACACATAGCACACTCACCCACCACCTAAGGGTCTAAAACTTTCCTCCTCTGCGCATACATATAATAACATTGACACCAGGAAATGCTAACAACCTTTAGCTACCCATGTAATGGCTGTGTACTCCTGGCATCAGACAGAGTCTGCCCCAAACTAAAACTGTTACAACTGCTGGATTTACAAGGTAAGTGTTGAACCTGGAGTGTATTGTGTAATAAAATGAATGACTGCCATATCCTAGCATGTTGTTACTTGGTAGTGTAAGCAAGTAAAAAGTACGTGAGTTTTACAGAAATGACCTTAGCATGTGACAGCAGAGACTTATTTGAATTATATGTGCTCACTATTAAGTAGTAGACCTCAGGCATCAAATATTCACACAGTCATACCTCTCAAAAGTAGTCATGGTCACTGCATGCCCTCAGTTTAGCACCATACACTTGTACTGGAAAATCCTTAAAGAGAAAAGTTTGAAAGTAATGATACACATTGCAGTTTCAGACTTCACAACCCTTATAAAATCATTAACAATAAGGATGGAAAAAAAGTTTGATGTTATCAACTGTCTAACTTTCTAAGACCAATATCAGTCAAAGGTACAATCACAAATTCAACATCACAAATGTAGATATACTAAGCACTAGGTCAGCTCTGCACCCTGAGCATCAGACACAAAGATATGTATCCTTGAATCCAAAATACAGAATACAGTGATATGGCACAGTTATCAACACTTGCACAGGGTGTTGTGTGTGGGGGTGGGGGCAGGAAGCCTAGGATGACACAAAAGGTCGGCGAGTGTGTGTGAGTAAGAAAGAGAAGCAGGAACACATTTGGATGAAGTAAGAAATAGCCAGTGAGACAAATTGATTTTTAAGCATTATGGCTGAACCATGAAACTGTTGTGTGTGTGTTTGTCTGCATGGGTCCTCCAGCTGAAATTGGTGTGTAAGTGTCTGCATGAACACAGTCAAGTTCTGTGCTACTTCCACATCTTGGCATGTCGCACAGGTGTGAGCCATGCATGGTAGAGGTGGCATTTCATTGTTGTCATACCCGGCCACAAGAACTGGCTCTGCCAGGAGTTGCACTGGCACATCCACACCCATGGTCAGATGCACTGCTGCTACTTGAATGTGTGACTGATGTCTGCTGGATGAGGTCCCCTCACAAGTATGCCCGGGATAAGACCCCATGGCCTGCCATGTCTGGGTTTGGGCAGCTCAACCCTGGCAGAGCAGTAGAAGAACTGCCACTATGGGACCGTGATCAGGCACAACCTCATTGGCCAACAGCAGGATGATGTGGCTGACCTGCACCACTGAGGATGACTTCCCCCTCCCAGCAGATGTTCCATCACAGACATCGCCTATTCCAACGTGTCATTCATTTGATCCATTGAATCTGCAACACTGTGGAAGCAATCATGCATGTCAGCCTGTGCCACATCTACAACCCTAAACATTTCTCTGGAGCACCTATGGGAACATGCCTGTGCCTCCATGATGGCCCTAAATGGTAAGTGGCATGGGAACAGACACCTGGATCAGGTGGAGGATGGAGAGCAGGTCTCCCCTGAGCACTCCTAACAACCCTCCTTTGTGGCACCTCACCCACACTTTGGCTATGGTCAGAGTCAACAGGCACTGGAGCTGCAGTTACCACACTTCCCTGATTGATTGTCTCACCCTCAACCTGTCCAATGTTTGAGGGCTCACTGGAATGGGTAGGCATTGGCCTACTGGCTGTATACAATGGAATTTCAGAAGATGTCAGTATGTCAACCTCAGTGTCGACTATTCCTCTTTTGGCCACAATCATTATCATCATCAGAGATTGCTGATACACTGACATCAGGTGGTACAAGTCCAACACTTCCACTGTTAGGATCACCTGTATAATAAACAACAAACAAAAGAAAAAAATTACTACCTAAGCTACTGTAGTCCAATATATGCTAACAAACTAACACTGGTGCCACTATTACAGACAGTACAACAATACAGACAGCAGTCCTGACATCACCACACACTAAATATTTCTTTGAACTGCTCATCAGTGCTGACATAACAATGTTTGGCTTACCATGTGCAGATGATAGTCTGCTCTATATGCCAGATGGTCCTGGAAGAAGTTAAGCAAAAGATAAGGCCCTTTATATGTCCATTAACTATACTTTCAACAAGAACTTGGATGACAAGCCCAACCTAAGCCCCATGGGTAATCAATCAGAATGTGTTGCTATCTCTAGCAATCATTAATCTCCCAACCAATTTCTTATTAAGCAGAAGTAACATCTTGATGTAAATATTTTACTATACAACAATATTTAATGACTGAGATACAAAAGCCTACCTGGAAGCTCCTCCTGATACATACTTGCGGTCTCTGAAGCATTAGCATCACTGTCAAGGATATACTGTCCTGAACTGTCCTGTTTGTTGTCTGGATCCCTGACAGTGGACAGGAACTCTTCAATTGCTGTGAGTGGTAGCTTTGTAGGAGCCCCCCCCAAGTACTCATCTGATCACAGGCCACGGCAGCTGCTCTCCTCTCTGTAGATGATATCATGTCAGTGACCCTCTGGCACACCTGATCATATGTCTTGTTGTGTCCACCTACTGTATTGACATCTGCAAGAATCTGCTACTAAATCTGCATTCTGCTTGATATATCTCCACAACCCCTCTCAAGCAGAAATGTACCATGTCACCTAAAAGCTTCCACAATTACCTGATTCTCAGGGTCACTGAAGGTGTTTTTTCAGGGATTGAGATGCGTGGGTGCCATAGTCCTAGGTGTTCTAAAAAAACAACAGAATGATAATACACATAAGTATTGCATAGCTACAAAATAACTGTTCACAAATAAAACAGAAAAGGTAGCATTTCAGTATTACCCACTGGAGAAAAAGAAAACAGTCTAGAGATTTGAAATATGAACAACAGGCCGGATGCAAAAAGAGGGAGATTAACAGTATCAACATATCTTTGTTTGTGCCATAACAGAAATGCAGCTTTGCTCCCCATCCCCAAAAGAACATGCAAATGACACATTTTGCTAACAAACCATCTTTGAAATGGTAAAAGTGCTATCAAATGTCCCTGAGACATGCCTTTAGATTTAACACAGAACATTCCATTTTTAAGGGATTACCAGCCATGTATGCCTGTGAAATGCCCTGAAAAATATGCCAAATATCATTACACTTCTAATTAAGGCATATAAATGAAAGTGCAGCATTTGCTAATCAAAATATACATATAAATACTGAAAAGATTTTTCTTAATGACATTTTAGCATATGCAGTTTAAAAATGCAAGCATACCTTCTCAAGTTCACTAATCCACTGTGCATATATATCCCAAAGTAATAGCCTCTTTTCTGTCTTCTCCACATAAAAAAACTTTCCTCACTTTCAGGTTCCCAAGCTATGTGGTTGCCTTTTTTATAGTGTAGATTCAGGGCTGTCAGCATTGTGAAGATGCAAATCAGGTGTGAGCTCATTAGAATTGCTGAATCCCAAATCCTTGGCTCCATGTATCAAATGTAAACAATAGTGCAGGCACTCCATCAGTGTTTGTTTTTAAAGAATTGCAAATATTGAATGATTACTAGTGGGGAGAAGGAATACACAACAGCAATGCAGACTGCCCTACATCCAGTGTGTGTGTTAAGTTAGACTTAAAAAGTGTTAGAAGTAATTTTGTTAAGGTTGGAAATGTAAGTAAGCAGCACACAATTCACATGTTCTGTTTATTAACTTCCTACCTCCCCTTCATTTTTTGACAACTGTATATTATATTATTTCCATTTAGTATCCTCACACAATTTAAGGACAATGATATAGAATGGCTTGCAGACTGCATTACTGGCCAGATAAGACAAGAATGAGCAACAAACACAGAGAGGTAAGACAGAGCTGCATATCTGCATGGAATACTCATAAATGGTTGTGTGATAACTCAGTGCACTACATCCAAAATTGATACATGGACAGATAAGTGTTATATGGTGTCATAGTATTGTAGATGATGTTATAGTTAGTTGTATGCAGAATGATTTCAGTTCCCTGCTGCAGAGGTGTTTGTGTGGCAAAGTGGGGATAAGGCACCCTTACAGTGTTCTGAAGGTTCATTGAAGTAAGAGTTCAAATCCTGACCTATGTACAAATATTTCACGTGTACCAGCATTTTGTAGTGTCATAGATTGCTATTCTTCAATTTTCTTTTTTTTTTTTTAGACAGTGTTTGTGTGGTGTGCAGTTTAGCACAAGCAAGGGAAATGGAGACAATGGATGTCAGGTTTGGCTGTCCTTATATTGCTTGCATGATGCTTAGCAAAGTGCAAACCTGGACAAGTGGCCAACCCAGGAAGCAGACATTTCAAGGCTTACTGTCAGCAATCTGTAGTTATAGTGTGTATTTGTTAGGAAGTATACTTAAATGTCATACTACAGATTAAATAGTTGTATACCTGTGTTAATGCATTGTATGTCATATATGACGGTACTAATTTTACCTCTTTTTTTTCTCTCTCACCCCAACCCTTATCTCTCATTTTTATTTTCTATTATGTGTCATCAAAATGTCTCCATGTCATCCATCTGTACCACATCACTAAATGCTACACAGCACAGTGAGGTAGGCCAGCCCCAGTGGATCAGCCTGCCCTTGCTCCACTGGCTCCAGCACCATGGCTGAGCACCTCTGGGACCAAACCTGGCAGCACTGCCTCTGCTGCCCCTGCACTACCAGTGCCATCAGGTAGTACTGCCCCAGAAGCTGGTGCAGTAGTACCTTCTAGGAGCAGTAGTAGAGGTGGTTATTTCATCACCCACAGCAAGTTGCCAGGGATGGTGAGTAGGGTCATGCACCGTACTATTGGTATGCTTCTTCTCTAGATGGAGAGGCTGCTCTCCCTCATGGTCCGTAGGAGGAGAAGATGTCAGGCACTCTAGCCACCAGTGGAGTAAGGGGACAGTGATGACAGTCCAGTGGGTGAGGACTCAATTCTCACTGTCTCCAAGTTTGATGGGCATGAGCCTGGGTTGTCCCCTTCCTCACCCTAATCATGGTGTCCCCCAACCATTTCTTTCCCTCACCATCCCTGTCCCCTGTATTGTTTGTTTGCATTTGCTTCATCGCCTGCCTAACTTACCTGACCCCAGGCATACCTATGTCCCTTACCCAGCATTCTTCTCTTTCTGCATTAAAAAAAATTGTGCACCTGTCCCACAAAAAAGTATTGTCCCATACATAGCTCTCTAGTTGCACACATGTCTTCTTGACACACTTGATTCGGTGCAGTCCAATTGGCTATACAACATGATTACGTTGTTGTCACCCCTTCTCTGGAGTTGACTGTCCAAATTCAGCTAATAGTCTGCATACATTTTCAGGCCTGTCACACAGAATCAATGGGCCCTCCTCTGGCATTTATATCTGATGTCAGAAACGTGACCTGAAATCCTGCTTTTCAGTTTATTCATAGTCTTACTCACATAAAATGCAGGGCAGTCATTACACATTGTCCTATATACAACTTTTTCAGTATTACAGTTACCACCTGCTGAAGATTTCACCATCTTTTTAAGATAGGGGCACTCAAATGAGTCGCACTCCTTCAAGTACTCACAGAAAGTGCAGTTAGGTGGTCCACAGATTTTAGTGATCATGTCATCCTGGTGAACAGGTCATCTTTCTGACATCAGACGTAAAAGCCAGATGAATTCCTTATCCAAACACTTATTAGAAAAACTCAGACAGTCTGGTTTTAAATTTATCATTCTGGACTGTGTGGAGATGGATGTGCTTGAAGCGGGCTTCAATGGTGTGTTGGTGAAAAAATAACTATGCAGGCAGTTGAAATTAAATGCATTCAGAAAACCAGGACTTAAGTACTATTGCTTTATTAAGAATGTGTTGAATTTACGTAAGCTGCCACACAATTTGTATAGGTATTTTAGGAATTTTTTTGAGGAATATTTTTATGTACTAAAAATATACTAAATAATAATAAAAATGATGTGTAGAATGTATATATATATATATATATATATATATATATATATATATATATATGTATATGTGTGTGTGTGTGTGTGTGTGTGTGTGTGTGTGTGCTTAGTTACTTTAACCTCACTTCTGCTTTGATTAGTTTTATTGCATCACACCAGGGTTTTTTTCATGCTGCTATCACCATGTAGTATTGGTATAATTCCCACATTTGCCATACTGATAGATGCTCATGCACACGCATGCACACACCTGCACACTTTTATACGTTACTAGTTTACTTCACTGTTTTCTGTGTTTTTTGTGTGGTTTTTCAACTAGTTTCCATTATATAAACATGTTTTTTTCTGAGCTGTTAATAATTTAGTTTTTTTTTTTTATGCACACTAATACATATGGATGAATATTTACTAGTTATTATTAGACAGATGTATTTTTAGAATTATAGTGTTCTAGTTTGATTATGTTTATGGTTAAGTATGAGTTTTTCTTAACTTTAGTTCTTTTCACAGACCTTATAAAGGCTTTATTGCATTAGTTAGCCCTAAGCGATTTTAGTTAAAACTCTTTTTATGTATATGTTATGCTTTTCTTTATACCTGATGTTGGAATTTGGGCTGCAAATAGGTAGTGTTTTCCTTAAGTAGTTTTTTTATTTTTAGTTTGAGCTAATCAGTAGCAGTAATTGGGTCTGGATACTTGCTGTTCTATAATGCACTTTTACGGCCCTGTTTTTATTGTTTGCCATGAACAGGCTTGTTTAAAATTAAACAATGCATGTATTTTCCACACCTACTTCTAAGTATATAAAAGCCGATATGTTTAACATTGTTAAAATATTTCTGATTTTTTGTTACTGAGGATAGTTTGTCTGTGAGAAATAAAGGCTTGTTGCTTTGGAACACACTTGGGTTTCATGATTTTTGGAAATTATTGTGACTGAGCTCATCAAGGAAGTTTTAAGACCACTAGTTTCACTGTTTTGTATTTTTTCCTCAACATTCATGGTGGTGAGGTTGGAACTACACAGATTCCTGTGCTTGTTCATTTTTTGATGCTTATCTTACACAGACATCTTCCCCACTATGTCACCTTGTGTGACAGTCACATAATACACATTTTCACTCTGCAGTCGGTACTGTACCCAGTTGATATGTGATTGGTGTTGTTCCTACAACTGTCTTCCATTGACATGCCCTCATCTGCTTTATATTAGGTTGTTTCACCCGTCCTCTTTCCCTGTGTTGATTCCTACAATTCATGTGTGTCCTTATTCAATACACATACTTCCCCTGAGTGTTTATTTTACATTACAGTCCATGTACCCTACAGACCATTTACACGACTTCAGTACAGAATGCCAGCAAATAGGATTCCACAATACTCTGCACTGTATATACTGCCATGTACTGTGTTTGGACCATATGCATAACTATCATGCCTCTCAACTATCCAGATTTTCATAGAATCTCCAGATTTTTGACTTCTATATCTTTTGGTGTGTTCCTTATAAAACTTGTGTTTTTCTGCCATATTACTGGGATGATCTCAAGACTGATGCCACACAAAAATCAGACTTGAAATCCTTCAGAAAATGTATCGTCACAAAAAAAACCTTGTTATTCTAGCACATTTCTAAGTTTAAAAGTGCAAATATGTAAAATCTGTCCCTATTTCTAGGCCATTGTCCCCCATTATGTTGTGTTTTGTCCAGATTTCTTGCACTAAGAGACTGAGAGCTACGAAAATTATTATGTGTTAAGCCCTGATGATCATTGTGGCATTCCACGCAAAACCACAAACCTTCTGTGCTCTGACTTAAACAGGATTGCTATTCATGTTAGCTTACAAGGCTTTTTAGCCAGCAACACTGTTGCCAGCCATGAAAAAGTGCGTATTTATGTTTAAACGCAGTACATCGCATGAATATGCAATCAGTGCTGTTGCTCACCGTGCATCACCGAGCGCACATGTAAACTTCGTGTAAGCTTTGCGCGAAGCTTACATGGAGTTTATCGAATACCAGTGACTATGTATTCATTAATTCCATTTATTTGTTTATTGAGTGACAAGAACTTAACAGATCAACCCAGTTTCAGAGAAGGTCTAGGTATTAAAACTCCATAGTGAGGTTACAGTTGATTGAAGATAATCTAACATATATTATTTAAATGTCTCATATAAAACACATAAGTCAGCATAAGAAAAACTTTTTTGTCTTTTTTTTCAGAACCAATATCACATTTGAGCTTGTACTTTTTTAAATTAAGATGGCAATATTAGAGTTATTGCTAGAGGATCTGGCAGTCCCATTGCATTTAACCATATTTTCTTAACATCTGACTTTTGTAACTTTTCCCTGTGAGTTTGATACTTATATCTGTGCAGAATTTTTATAAAACAGATGAAAAAAGAACTTGAGCTTATCTGGCATCTAGATACTCTTCATATTTTACGAAATTATGACATCTGAATTTGTTGTATCTGCATAGAGGATAACAGAAGATGACAATTTTGTAATTAATGCAATACTAAATACTATATTAATACATGATACTAATCAGAACCCTGTATGATAATCAGACAAAATGCTGAATAACAACTAAATCAGTCACAATTTTCACAATTTACAAAAATAGAGAACACACTTTTGATGGATCATCTGAAAATCTTAACACTCTTTGCACGGAGTTTGTATTTTCCGTTTGTGCTTGTATATTCTTTCTCATTATCCATTCTCTACCCCTCACATCTAAAAAAGTTATTTGTTTGTTTACATTAACTGTACATATTTTTGCCGTTGTAGCGCAGTTTATGACAGAAAAGTGTAACAGAAGTATCATTTCTAAAAATGAAGAAGGCACACACACACACACACACACACACACACACACACACACACACACACACACACACACACACACACACACACACATATATATATATATATATATATATATATATATATATATATATATATAGATGGGTCTACTTTGTTTCGTTGAATCTCATTTCACTGAATTTCATTTCACCCCGACCACTTTGCTGAAAACTCAAATTACTGAAAACTCATTTCACTGAATCTCATTTCACTGAACTGCATTTAGCATATATGGCAATGTGTAAAGTACTGTAAGGCAACTAAAAAGTATATGCCCTTTTCCCCACTGTAGTGTGATCCTGGAGTTAGTATATATAGTTCAAGGGTGTGTGGGGAGCACAGGCCCCCACATTGGGGGGTGTGGTGGGCATAGCCCCCCACTTAGTTTGACTACATATTGTCTTCTGGAGAGAGTTAGTCATTGGTGTTGCAACTATGCATGTCTGTTTAAAATGGATTGTTTTGAAGTTTTTGGTAAAACACAATATAAAACAAACAAAGTGAGGGGCTTGTGTTATGGAATGCATATCGATACAATGACTACAGGTATGAGTTTATGACCGCCGTATAACAATGAATAGCATATGGAGCAGAAGTAAACTTGATAAATGCAAACAAAGGCAGATATACACAGCAAGCTGAGTAATAGAGGTAGTGGAGAAGGTCTTTAGGATCTATATTAGAGTTACAAGGCAGCTATGAATATGGTGCAGATGGTTTGTTTATTTAGAATAAGTAAGTTGCAGTCAGAGCCCTTTACCATGTGTGACAGTAAATGAAAACAAACCCTGGGATAAAGCCTTCACTAAGTCCAGATGCCCTGAGTTTGACTGCCATTAGGACATGAGATGAAAGTGACTGATGCTGGCTTGCCCACCTTAGGGGAATGGGCTGTGGTTCTATCCATTGAGAGGGATCCGATACCTGAGGCTTGGACACCAGCATGTAACACTGAAATTAGGAACTGCATGCACAAAAGGTTAATTTACAAATGTTCTGATACATGCAGAGGTACTAATAGGGGTACGAGATCAAAGCAAATGCTATTTATTAACCATTAATGGTCTTTAGGATCTATATTAGAGTTACAAGGCAGCTATGAATATGGTGCAGATGGTTTGTTTATTTAGAATAAGTAAGCTGCAGTCAGAGCCCTTTACCATGTGTGACAGTAAATGAAAACAAACCCTGGGATAAAGCCTTCACTAAGTCCAGATGCCCTGAGTTTGACTGCCATTAGGACATGAGATGAAAGTGACTGATGCTGGCTTGCCCACCTTAGGGGAATGGGCTGTGGTTCTATCCATTGAGAGGGATCCGATACCTGAGGCTTGGACACCAGCATGTAACACTGAAATTAGGAACTGCATGCACAAAAGCATTAATGCATCAATAAGGTGTAAGCTGGAACTAGGGCATTACAGTCACAGCATGGGCCAAATGACACTACAGTACTAAAGAAATACCTGAATTGCCATGGATGATGACCCTCTCAACAGTATAAGACTCCCGACCCTGAGGTAATAAATAGGATGACTGGTTTTATCCCAGTGTCAGGTAAAAAAATGTTTGAAAAACAGGCTGGATGGAGTTTTGTTAGGGGCTAGTAATTATAGTAACAACATATGAGCTGAATTTTATATATGAAGTGAAAGGTTGAGCTGGCAAACAAACTCTTTATGTTGGAGTGTACTGCAAGACAGGAGTATTCTGGAGAACCAAACCTGCAATTGCCTTTATTAAAGGTATAGCCACATCTAAAGAGCTGCAGGGAATTCTTGGAACAATTTCTAAGTTGTATCTTCTTACAGGACACTTGACAGTTTCAAATTGTTGTCTGATCTAAATTTTATCTAGATTTAGATGTAGTTCAACACAATTTATACACTTCAGTCCTCATAATATTTTTCTGTTAACTTTCTCTAAGTTATACCCATCAAATGTATTGCTAATATTCACGGATATCATCTACTGTACCCCCTCATCCATAACTTTCATTGAATAGTTCTAAAAATGAGTCGTAAAAGACTGGTAGAATTTTCCCTCGTTGCAAACACTGCTATTTCCTTCCTCACGCACACTCCTCCTGCCTGCTGTGTGTGTGGGCTCTGCCCAGTGTGATTGTGTGACAGACTCTTTTATATGATATATGTACATGTTTAGATGCCACTAACAAGGCCGGTAGGCCGTTGTGTGTATCCATTTGCTTAATGTGCGCACTGCCTTATTGCTTTTCATTAGCATTTGCTTTGATCTCGTACCCCTATTAGTACCTCTGCATGTATCAGAACATTTGTAAATTAACCTTTTGTGTTTAGAGATCCTCATCTAGTAACTGCTAAATCAATCAACCAGTGACTGCATCTACAGGTGGCAAACTACTTTTTATTCTCCAATAAGTACAAATGACATTGTAATGTGGTTGTTTATTTACATTTTGTTAGCAGAGTAGCCTCACAGAAAGTTATATTCCTTTTTGTACTGGAAACCTAGAAAGGGAAACTTTGGTGCAATGTACTCGTGTTGTCTACATTTTTTAACACAACACTTGTTTAGAAAGCCAATAAACCACAAGTTATTCATTTGAAACCATAGTTAAATTTATAGGTTACAACACACATAATGTCTCTGCCATCTATTACAGTCAGTAAACAGGAGATATACATATAAAATACATCATGATGAGACATTTATTTTACAACTTCTCTACTATACAACAAAGGGAACAGGATTTAAATGAAGGAGATTAGTGATGATGAAAGAAACAAGAAAATGAACAGCCTTGGGTGGGAACTAGCGACAGCTGTAGCATTGAGATATGAGAGCATAGTAGGATAATACTGTTTACTGCTAGTATGGCAGGATAGTTTTAGTACTACTAAAGGCTAAAGAAGTTATTTTAAATCCTTATTGAAATTATCATAAACTGTGATAAACTTCAGTTCATCGTGCTTCTGCATGGCAGTTATGCAATTTAATAATGCCATGACTTTGTGCACCCTAATGCCTTTATTATTTTTTTATTTTCTTCATTATCAACTTGAAGAGTTTCCTTTATTTAGTTATGGTCATGTTTTGTACTACTTTAGGAACTTTAGTAATCAATAGTTATGAACAAACATTCACTGAGGCAAACACCGTACATGGGCACATACTGTACCTGTGACTTTCTATGCTGGAGTATGATGAAACAATCCAGTTATTTTAAGGGTTGGAATTCATAGTGAGGTTGCATAATACACAATACACATTTTCACAGAAAATGGCATTTCCCAGACTGGAGCAAAGGAAGGTATTTGCAAATAACTGTGGCTTGGCATACTAAAGAAATGAAATAGTCATTTCATGTTTTAATGAAATATATGCAGGAGGAAAATAACCAAGATTCACAGTTATCTGTAGAGGACATTGTACAGCTGTGTGCACCTGACTATAAAAGAGAAATTGCTTCAAAAATGTTGGTGTTATATATAGCAACACTGCTCAGAGTCAGAGCTACTGTTCTTTAGAGGCATGCTATAGGCTGTAGCATCACCACTTCCATCTGACATGTCATGGCTCCATCCAGTGCTAAAGTAAATGCTGCTGTCAGTGGCTGATTTGTCACAGTGTCACTGATCAAGAAATCATTGATTGCTTTAAAGCTGATTCATAGATGGCATGGATCTTGGTTGATGTGCCCCCCCATACATATCAGATAGATTGGAATGCATAGCCCTTCCCATACTTAAGGAAATCAATGTTTCTACAGTTCTTCCTTACTTGTTACAGGGATCTGTTCATACCCAACTGAGGGACATGGGTATTTCACAGGCCTCTGCCTCTAGAATATTTAACCTGTTCCTTGATGCAATGTTTCTACATGTGTAGAATTGTATATGATTTCCTAACACACCACAAGTGATGTTGCCTGCCTTCCTGAGGTATTACATGCTTTGTATTGCATACATGTAACAATAAAGACCAAAAAGTTTGTGAACTCCCTTACCAGCCTCAGTAGAAGCTGAGATCCCTCATAAAATCCTCCAAAACTAGTTACAAATATAAAATTGTCAAATATTCCAAAGACAACCACAAGGCATTCTATAACCATGTCAAGAATCTAAATTGCAATGCTCAGATGTGCTCTGAGCTACAGCAGAATGACATTAAATATACTGCCAATGTCCTGGCAGATCGATACAGTGCAAACTTCACCGCCCCTCACCCCCTAAAGGGCCCATCTCAATACCGAAAGATTGCCAAATTCCGGTAATAATGGCCACACAGGTAAAAGCTAAGAATACAGCATCCATGGGACCAGATGACATTGCAGGCTGTGTGCTACATGAACTACAAAATGAACTGGCACCTCACCTAAGTGTCATATTTAATTATAGTCTCACCTCAGGCTTTGTGCCCACTGAGTGGCGCAGTTACATTTATCCCACTCCACAAGGGGGGATATACCTTAGATCCCGGGAACTACCGCCACATCAGTCTGTTGAGCCTGATCTGCAAGACCATGGAACGTATTATCATGGAACTTATAAACAAAGACATTGGCAAGCTTGAAACACTGGACCCCACACAGTTTGGGTTTATGAAGGGCCGATCTTGTCTCCAGAACTGATTGACTTCTTTGACTCAGTCTCCAGAGCCGTGGACAAGGGTAAGGTGGTCCACACAGCCTATCTGGACCTCACCAAGGCCTTCAATGCCATCCCCCACTCTGGAATCATAGATAAAATTACTAAGCTGGGCATTAATCCCTATGTCACTCGATGGGTTGCCAACTGGCTTACTGACAGAACCCACACTGTAAAAGTAGCCGACTCCAAATCCATCTCCAGACAGGTGACAAGTGGAGTACCTTAGGGTTCAGTCCTGGGACCGCTCTTGTTTGGCATCTACTTCTCTGAAGTACAGGCCAACACTAAGGGACTCTGGCTAACAAAGTTCACAGATGACTGCAAACTGGGAGCCATTATTGAATCCCCAAATGATGTGGATATTCTACAAAAGGGCCTTACAGGAACAGATGTTTGGTGCCAGAGCCATGGGCTCAAGCTCATTGCCAAGAAATGTATGGTTATCCCCTTTGGGAAAAAATATGTACCCGTGAATTACCACATAGGTGGCAGTACACTAAATACTGAAAGTGTGATGAGAGACTTAGAGATACAGGTAGACGGTGGTCTCACCTTCGATAACCACATTGCCACAACAGTCAGGAAATCCTTCTATGTGGCACACTTCCTCACTAAGGGCTTTTCATCCAGAAAAAAGGAGGTCATTGTCCCACTGTACTCATCCCTCATTAGACCCATTATAGAATACAATGCCCCATTTGGTATGTACCTCTCAAGACATCTGCAACAACTGGAAAGGCCACAGAAATACCTCACTAAAAGAATCACAGGCCTAAAGCAGATGCCCTATGCTGACTATCTAAAAAAACTCCACCTATACTCTGTTGCATATCGTCTACATAGAGACGATCTCTGCTTAACATACAAGGCCTTGTCCTGAGCTGTTGGACTTGCTCCACTTAAAGAAATCCCAATCCCTCAGAGCCACATGCTCCAGGAATCTAAACCTTGTCATCACAATGAACAAAACATGCTGGAGGGATAAGTTCCTGACCCAGAGACTCCCCAGACTGTGGAATAGACTGCCCATACATGGCAAACAGAGCACCTCTTTGGCCCTCTTCAAAAGGAACCTTGATGATTGGATGGGAGATAGGAAATTCACCCAGGGGATCACTTCAGTTGCCCTGCTAGACAGAGGTCCAGGGAAGTAAATACTGTGGGAAGAAATAGTCAGGGAATTGTTATGGCTAGGCTTGTATAGGCCCTAGGGCCAATAGCCTAGTACCAACCTATGAACCTATGAACAGGAAGGGCTTTGTGTGTCTTTGCAAAACAAGTGGCTATACAGGGACACTAAGGACTTAAATCTATATCAATAAATAAACAAGTTTGCTGTAGAGATGTATTCCTAGCCTCTGGAGTAAGTTAGTGCATGTCAGACAAAGTGCTGCTTTGACTGCTTTTCAGGCTTGTCTTCAATACTTGGAGTAGACACAAATTTACCCCAGAGTTATCATGTATTACCCTGGTAAGCTTGGGAGCTGAACACTATTAAGTGCTTGAAAAGGGTCCCTGTGATCTCTTACTTACTATGCTCCTGTAATCAGTGTATCCACACAGCATCTGTGTAGTTCTCATGATTCCTATATCTGGCACACATCTCAGCTATATCACTTCTTCCTGCATACGGAAATTCCAATGGGCTATCTGGTTGGTAATTTCAGGAACTATGCTAATGTGAAACCATATGGCTCACAGGTAGTAAACCCTACACATGTTCACACATTCACGCATGTATCACTGGATACCCACTGAAGGCATGATTTGTGACACCAATACAGAACCTATAGAGTATGGTCAAACTCCAGTATGACACAGAGCAGGATGTTTTTTGGATGCTGAATACTAAGTGGGACAAGCCTGGTCAACAAAGGATAAATAAAAAATGTTGCACAATGTAGTGTTAAACAGATTCTGTGTTCTTCTGTGATAGAGTGTGGCTCCCACTATATGACTGTGACCTGATGTGCTAGTAGGCATCCTAAGGTGAGTTTTTTTTAAATCTGTCATAGACAATTTCCTCCTGTAATGTGTTAGGCAGAGGACTTGATGTTGGCTTGTTGCACTTGGACTTCTGATCTCTCTTGACAAAGATAGTCTTTTGACTGTGTGACTGTGACCTGTCTAAAGTTCACTGGAGGGTAAGAGTTGTCACTTCCCACAATGAAGGATAGTGGAGTATGGTACATGTACAGATGCAAGTGAAGCCTGATTACCCACTGATGGACCCCCTTTACATAGCCCCCCAGCATGTGCCCTCAACCAACCTCACACGACAGTGTCAGTAAGTGTGGTGATGGTAGAACTCCCAACCCTTTTCATAGAGGTGCATCTGGGAGTTCTGTGAGCCACTGTAGACTTCAGGACATTAATTATTATTGTGTCTTTCACGTTTATGTCTTCACAAATGCCATATAAAACAGAAATGAAGTCCATGATGGAATAGGTTGCTGCAGGTTGAGCCTGGAGTATCCTGCAGCATGTTTGCTGTCCAATTCTAAGAGCTGCATGCATGTCAGGGACAAACTGTGATATGGAATAGCATCTGGTACCCATGCAAGTCTGGGACATGACAGGTGTATGAACTTCAAACAGCATGTGAATCCAGTTCTACAGTATCAGAGGGAGCACATGGGTTGTAGAATCCACAGGGATCCCTCCCCTTTTGGAGATGGTTTACACTAATGCTCTTGTTGTACAACCTCATAGTTTTCTTTGGATTACGCCACTCGCTCAGCTTGTAGTGAAGGAGGGTGCACAGCCAGTATGGAGATTTTGTCACAGTGTGATCAGACAGTGACTTGGGTATATCCATATCTTGTGTTCTTCATCATCATCATCATCATCATCATAACAAATTTTGACATCAGGCAGCTGCTGTGCTACACACTACAGAGCTGACATAATAACTGTGCTCTGCCTTGTGAACACACAGCAAAAGATACATGAGATTAAGCATGGCTACCTGCACCAAAACTATGCCCCTGTGGCACATATGTTAAGGGTGCCCATTTAATATGTACCTGCCCATGTGGCATGTATGTTAAGTGTGGCCATGTAAGATGTACCTGCCCTTGTGGCATGCATCTTAAGGGTGCCCATGTAAGATGTACCTGCCCCTGTGGCATGCATGTTAAGAGTGCCCATGTAAGATGTACTTGCCCCTGTGGCATACATGTTAAGGTGCCCATGTAAGATGTACCTGCTCCTGTGGCATGCATGTTATGGGTGCTCATGTAAGATGTACCTGCCCCTGTGGCACACATGTTAAGGGTGCCCTTGTAAGATGTACCTGCACCAAGTGGCATGCATATTAAGGGTGCCCATGCAAGATGTACCTGCCCCTGGGGCATGCATGTCAAGGTGCCAATGTAAGATGTACCTGCCCCTGTGGCATGCATGTTAAGGGTGCCCATGTAAGATGCACCTACCCCTGTGGTATGCATGTTAAGGGTGCCCATGTAAGCTATATCTGCCCCTATGGCATGCATGTTAAGGTGCCCATGTAAGATGTACCTGCCCCTGTGGCATACACATTAAGAGTGCCCATGTAAGCTGCACCTACCCCTGTGGCATGCATGTTAAGGGTGCCCATGTAAGATGTACCTGCCCCAGTGGCATGCATGTTAAGGGTACCCATGTAAGATGTACCTGCCACTGTGGCATGCATGTTAAGTGCGTCCATGTAAGATGTACCTGTACCTGTGGCATGCATGTTAAGGGTGCCCATGTAAGATGCACCTACCCCTGTGGCATGCATGTTAAGGGTGCCCATGTAAGATGTACCTGCCCCTGTGGCACACATGTTAAGGTTGCCCATGTAAGATGTACCTGCTCCTGTGGCATGCATGTTAAAGGTGCCCATGTAAGATGTACCTGGCCCTGTGGCATAAATATTAAGGGTGCACAAGTAAGATGTACCTGCCCTTGTGGCATGCATGTTAAGGATGCCTATGTAAGATGTACCTGCCCCTGTGGCATGCATGTTAAGGGTGCCCATGTAAGATCTACCTGCCCATGTGGCATGCATGTTAAGGGTGCCCATGTAAGATGTACCTGCCCCTGTGGCATGCATGTTAAGGGTGCCCATGTAAGATGTACCTGCCCCTGTGGCATGCATGTTAAGGGTGCCCATGTAAGATGCACCTACCCCTGTGGCATGCATGTTAAGGGTGCCCATGTAAGATGCACCTACCCCTGTGGCATGCATATTAGGGGTGCCCATGTAAGATGTACCTGCTCCTGTGGCATGCACATAATGGGTGCCAATGTAAGATATACCTGCCCTGTGGCATGCATGTTAAAGGTGCCCATGTAAGATGTACCTGGCCCTGTGGCATAAATGTTAAGGGTGCACAAGTAAGATGTACCATATAACCCTCCCTTATGTGGAGTAACCTATTTAACTTCAACAACTCGCCCAAGACTCCTTCACCTCCACTGAATCTTGGCTGTCCAAATCTAACCTCATCCTGAATCTAAAGAAGACAAAAGTACTGCTTTTCACCCCTAAGTCCAGTACTGATCACAAAAGAAACTTCAAAATGATTTACTCCAACAATACAATAAATGAAGTAGTCTCCAACACTGACCCACTAGGTGTCACTACTCACCTAGGACTCTTATATAGAGTTAAATACTATCTCAATAAAATTAGCTGAGCAGCTCTCACCTTCTCCTTTCTTCTTCCCACATATGCATAAGCCTCAGCAATTTTCACCAACCACCAGACCATGTCATCTGACTGTCTCCCAACTACAAGTACCCGATAGTGTAGTGCATCACCCTGAAAGGTACCCTACCCTAAGCTCTTTGCTACAGAGGCACACCCACAACTGGCAACTCTGCTCTACTAATAAACATCACTTCATGGTTCAAAAGCCCAGCAACATAGCTGGAGGTGCCCTGTATTCCAGCCAAGTCTCCACAGGCTGGAACACCATCCTACTCTCTGTTAGACACAGGGAAAATCCACACATCTTCAACTCTAAGCTAAAACAACTTCTCTTTAACTCTTGTCTATGCTGCTGATACACTCCAAAGTAGCATTACCATGAAAATACCTGCTGCACTTAGTTGTTTTGTACCATCTCAGCACTGAAACTGTAGCGTCATTTAAACACTTGTACAATGTAATATTCCTAATATGTAATGAATGTATTTGGTAGCTTTCTTTTATTACTGTGTCTTACTATAATGTGCCATTATATAATGTTTTATGTATTACTATTATGTACATGTACATATAATGCTTTAGTGGTTAAATAGAATGTGAAAATGTAATAGTAGAATGTATTAGTCTTTATTTTTATGTGTATGGTGTTTTCCTTTTCTCCACTGAAAAAGGGCCTTGTCATTGTTACTACGACAGAGGAGTCCTTGAAATTAGTAACATTGGCAGGAATTATTTGGCACAGTTGAATACTATATGTTGCCTCTTAGCAGTTAGGTTTTCAGTGGTAGCCAATGCAGTATTTTTGATGTATGTTTGTAGCCTTTTATGAATTCTAGCAGTTATTTCAGAAATTGGCATGCTTCATAGTTATTTGCAGCTACCTTCTGGATGTTAACATACAACAGTTATGATTCTTTTCAGCATAGCTTTCTTGCTCTAATACAAGCCTGGGATGTGTTATATGTACTCCAGTATGAATATGTGACATGTTTAAATCTTAACATACAATCTAAATGTGGAACTACTACCGTGGTGGATAAGCTTAATGTCATTGGTGTGGCAGTTCTATACCGTGCATTATGTACTAGCAGTCTTCTCAATGTCATTGGTGTGGCAGTTCTATACTGTGCATTATGTACTAGCAGTTTTCTCAATGTCATTGGTGTGGCAGTTCTATAATGTGCATTATGTACTAGCAGTTTTCTCAATGTCATTGGTGTGGCAGTTGTATACCGTGCATTATGTACTAGCAGTTTTCTCAATGTCATTGGTGTGGCAGTTGTATACCGTGCATTATGTACTAGCAGTTTTCTCAATGTCATTGGTGTGGCAGTTCTATACCGTGCATTATGTACTAGCAGTTTTCTCAATGTCATTGGTGTGGCAGTTCTATACCGTACATTATGTACTAGCAGTTTTCTCAATGTCATTGGTGTGGCGGTTGCATAACGTGCATTATGTACTAGCAGTTTTCTTAAAGTCATTGGTGTGGCAGTTCTATACTGTGCATTATGTACTAGCAGTTTTCTTAAAGTCATTGGTGTGGCAGTTCTATACCATGCATTATGTACTAGCAGTTTTCTCAATGTCATTGGTGTGGCAGTTGTATACCGTGCATTATGTACTAGCAGTTTTCTTAATGTCATTGGTGTGACAGTTCTATACCATGCATTATGTACTAGCAGTTTTCTCAGTGTCATTGGTGTGGCAGTTGTATACCGTGCATTATGTACTAGCAGTTTTCTCAATGTCATTGGTGTGGCAGTTCTATACCGTGCATTATGTACTAGCAGTTTTCTCAATGTCATTGGTGTGGCAGTTCTATACCGTGCATTATGTACTAGCAGTTTTCTCAATGTCATTGGTGTGGCAGTTCTATACCGTGCATTATGTACTAGCAGTTTTCTCAATGTCATTGGTGTGGCAGTTCTATACCATGCATTATGTACTAGCAGTTTTCTCAATGTCATTGGTGTGGCAGTTCTATACCGTGCATTATGTACTAGCAATTTTCTCAATGTCATTGGTGTGGCAGTTCTATACCGTGCATTATGTACTAGCAATTTTCTCAATGTCATTGGTGTGGCAGTTCTATACCGTGCATTATGTACTAGCAGTTTTCTCAATGTCATTGGTGTGGCAGTTCTATACCGTGCATTATGTACTAGCAGTTTTCTCAATGTCATTGGTGTGGCAGTTCTATACCGTGCATTATGTACTAGCAGTTTTCTCAATGTCATTGGTGTGGCAGTTGTATACCATGCATTATGTACTAGCAGTTTTCTCAGTGTCATTGGTGTGGCAGTTCTATACCGTGCATTATGTACTAGCAGTTTTCTCAATGTCATTGGTGTGGCAGTTCTATACCGTGCATTATGTACTAGCAGTTTTCTCAATGTCATTGGTGTGGCAGTTCTATACCGTGCATTATGTACTAGCAGTTTTCTCAATGTCATTGGTGTGGCAGTTGTATACCGTGCATTATGTACTAGCAGTTTTCTCAATGTCATTGATGTGGCAGTTGTATACCGTGCATTATGTACTAGCAGTTTTCTCAATGTCATTGGTGTGGCAGTTGTATACCGTGCATTATGTACTAGCAGTTTTCTCAGTGTCATTGGTGTGGCAGTTGTATACCGTGCATTATGTACTAGCAGTTTTCTCAATGTCATTGGTGTGGCAGTTCTATACCGTGCATTATGTACTAGCAGTTTTCTCAGTGTCATTGGTGTGGCAGTTCTATACCGTGCATTATGTACTAGCAGTTTTCTCAGTATCATTGGTGTGGCAGTTCTATACCGTGCATTATGTACTAGCAGTTTTCTCACTGTCATTGGTGTGGCAGTTCTATACCGTGCATTATGTACTAGCAGTTTTCTCAATGTCATTGGTGTGGCAGTTCTATACCATGCATTATGTACTAGCAGTTTTCTCAATGTCATTGGTGTGGCAGTTGTATACCGTGCATTATGTATTAGCAGTTTTCTCAATGTCATTGGTGTGGCAATTCTATACCATGCATTATGTACTAGCGGTTTTCTCAATGTCATTGGTGTGGCAATTCTATACCATGCATTATGTACTAGCAGTTTTCTCGATGTCGTTGGTGTGGCAGTTCTATACCGTGCATTATGTACTAACAGTTTTCTCAGTGTCATTGATGTGGCAGTTCTATACCGTGCATTATGTACTAGCAGTTTTCTCAATGTCATTGGTGTGGCAGTTCTATACCGTGCATTATGTACTAGCAGTTTTCTCAATGTCATTGGTGTGGCGGTTGTATACCGTGCATTATGTACTAGCAGTTTTGTCAATGTCATTGGTGTGGCAGTTCTATACCGTGCATTATGTACTAGCAGTTTTCTCAATGTCATTGGTGTGGCAGTTCTATACCGTGCATTATGTACTAGCAGTTTTCTCAGTATAATACCAATGCTTCCTTGCATGCACATCCTGCTAAAGGGCACTAGTGCGTTGAACAAGTGTTGGCATGTTAGTAAGATAATCACTTGCCTCTGCAGTTACTCACATTACCAATACTGGTTACATTAAAATACCCTACTTTGATCTTTTCCCTTCAGCTGTCATGCTTTTAATACATTAATTGTTATTGTATGTTATTTTTATATTCAATAATTAGCCAATTTATGTTAATATCTTTTTTTTTTTTTTTTAACCCAGCCACTGGGGATGCACAAGCCAGTGCATTTCTTTGTGCTGGTCCCAAGCCTGGATAAATAGGGAGGGTTGCATCAGGAAGGACATCCGGCATAACATTTTGCCAAATCCTACATGCAGACAACAGTACAGATATACATACCGGATCGGTCTAGGCCCAGGTTAACAATGACCACCACCAGTACTGTTGCCCAACAGGGTGCTGGCAGAAATTGGGCTACTGTTGGCCGAAGGAGGAGAAAAGGGGGAAGGCATGCCCGAAAGCAGGTAAAGGCTAGGACCATGATAGTGAGGGTTGGAATTTGAATGTTGGCAGTATGACTGGTATAGAGAAAGCTAGCTGATATGATGGACCGAATGAAGGTTGGTATATTGTGTGTGCAAGAGACCAGATGGAAGGGGAGCAAGGCTAGGTGTATCAGAGGCGTGTTTAAATTGTTTTATCATGGTGTGGATGGGAGGAGAAATGGCGTAGGTATTATCCTGAAGTAACAGTATGCTAAGAGTGTTTTGAAGGTGAAAAGAGTGTCGGATAGAGTGATGTTTATGAAGCTGGAAATTGATGGTGTAATGATGAATGTTGTTAGTGCATATGCTCCACAAGTTGGGTGTGTGATGAATGAGAAAGAAAAATTTTGGAGTGAGTTGGATGAAGTGGTGATGACTGTACCCAAGGGTGAGAGACTGGTGATTGGAGCAGATTTCAATGGGCATGTTGGTGAAGGAACAGAGGGGATGAGGAAGTGATGGGTAGGTATGGTGTTAAACAAAGGAATGCAGAAGGTCAGATGGTAGTGGATTCTGTGAAAAGGATGGACATGGCTGTGATGAATACATATTTTAACAAGAGGGAGGAGCATAGGGTGACATACAAGAGTGGAGGAAGATGCACACAGGTGGATTATATCTTATGTAGAAGGGCCAGTCTGAAGGAGATTGGAGACTGTAAAGTGGTGGCAGTGGAAAGTGTAGTTAGGCAGCATAGGATGGTGGTTTGTAGGATGACATTGGTGATCAAGAAGAGGAGGATGAGTGTGAGGGCAGCACCAAGGATCAAGTGGTGGAAATTGAAAAAGGGTAATTGTGAGGTGATGTTCAGGGAAGAGTTAAGACAGGCACTGGGTGGCAGTGAAGAGTTACCAAATAACTGGGTAACTACAGCAGAGCTAGTAAGAGATATGGCTAGAAAGGTGCTTGGTGTGACATCTGGAAAGAGGAAGGAGGACAAGGAGACCTGGTGGTGGAATGAAGAAGTACAGGAGAGTATACAGAGAAAGAGGTTGGTGAAGAAGAAGTGGGATTGTCAGAAAGATGAAGAAAGTAGACAAGAGTATAAGGAAATGAGGTGCATGGCAAAGAGAGAGGTGGCGAAGGCTAAGGATAAGGCATATGAAGAGTTTTATAAAATTTGGATACTAAGGAGGGAGAAAAGGACCTGTACCGATTGGCTAGGCAGAGGGACCGAGCTAGTAAAGATGTGCAGCAGGTAAGGGTGATAAAGGATAATGAGGGAAGCATACTCACAAGCAAGGAGAGTGTGTTGAGCAGATGGAAAGAGCACTTTGAGGGGTTGATGAATGAAGAGAATGAGAGGGAGAGAAGGTTGTATGATGTGCGGATTGTGAATCATGAAGTGCAGTGGATTAGCAAGGAGGAAGTAAGGATAGCTATGAAGAGGATGAAGAACGGAAAGGCTGTTGGTCCAGATGACATGCCTGTGGAAGCATGGAGGTGTTTAGGTGAAATAGCAGTGGAGTTTTTAACTAGATTGTTTAATGAAATCTTGGAAAGTGAGAGGATGCCTGAGGAATGGAGGAAAAGTGTTTTGGTACCGATTTTTAAGAATAAGGGTGATGTGCAGAACTGTAGTGACTACAGAGGGATTAAACTGATCAGTCACAGCATGAAGTTATGGGAAAGAGTAGTGGAAGCTAGGTTAAGAAGGGAGGTGATGATTAGTGATCAACAGTATGGTTTCATGCCAGGAAAGAGCACTACAGATGCGATGTTTGCTCTGAGAGTGTTGATGGAGAAGTACAGAGAAGGTCAGAAGGAGTTGCATTGTGTCTTTGTGGATTTAGAGAAAGCATATGACAGGGTGCCTAGAGAGGAGTTGTGGTATTGTATGAGGAAGTTGGGAGTGTCAGAGAAGTATGTAAGAGTGGTACAGGATATGTACAAGGGTAGTGTGACAGCAGTAAGGTCTGCGGTGGGAGTGACGGATGCGTTTAAGGTGGAGGTGGGATTACATCAAGGATCAGCTCTGAGCCCTTTATTATTTGCAATGGTGATGGACAGATTGACAGACAAGATCAGACAGGAGTCCCCATGCACCATGATGTTTGTAGATGACATTGTGATCTGTAGTGAGAGTAGGGAACAGGTGGAGGAGACCCTGGAGAGGTTGAGATATGCTCTAGAGAGAAAAGGAATGAAGGTCAGCAGGACTAAGACAGAATATATGTGTTTGAATGAGAGGGAGGATAGAGGAATGGTGAGGATGCAGGGAGTAAAGGTGGCAAAGGTGGATGAGTTTAAATACTTGGGATCAACAGTTCAGAGTAATGGTGAGTGTGGAAGAGAGGTGAAAAAGAGAGTACAGGCAGGATGGAGTGGGTGGAGACGAGTGTCAGGAGTGATTTGTGACAGACGAGTACCAGTAAGAGTGAAAGGGAAGGTCTACAAGAGGGTAGTGACACCAGTTATGTTATATGGATTGGAGACAGTGGCACTAACAAAAAGGCCAGAGTCAGAGCTTGACGTGGTAGAGCTGAAGATGTTAAGATTTGCACTGGGTGTGATGAGGATGGACAGGATTAGGAATAAGTATATTAGAGGGTCAGCCCAGGTTGGAACGTTTGACATGTGCTGAGAAGGGATGCAGAGTATATTGGGAAAAAGATGCTAAGGATGAAGCTGCCAGGTAACAGGAAAAGAGGAAGGCCTAAGATAAGGTGTATGGATGTGGTGAGAGAGGACATGCAGGTGGTTGGTGTGACAGAGCAAGATGCAGAGGACAGGAAGAAATGGAAACAGTTGATCTGCTGTGGCGATCCCTGACAGGAGCAGCCGAAAGAAGAAGAAGATGTTAATATCTTTTTTGTTTTTGTGTTAAATTGCTATGTTCATGCAAGAAATATTTAAAAAATATTTAAAAATCATGTAAATAATCCATTGTACATACGCTTTTACCTTGCAATTATAAATGTACATCACGTGTGTCTTAAATGTGGAGCTTTTCTCCCTGACCCTCCACTGAAAATGGATTTTACTTAGTAAAACTCCTCCCTGTTGACAAAGACAAATAAATAAATAAATAAATAAATGAATAAATCTTTCACAAACAATGTATCCATTGGGCAGGTTATTATTATCTTCAGATACTCGCATGGTAGATGTGAGCGTTACTTGTGGTAGTGATATTTTGTTAGGGTCTAGTGCAGATAACAAAATTCCTGTGATACGAGACTGTCCTAGATATTAATACAATCAGTGTCAGGACTACTGCATTTTAAAGAGTTAAATGAATAATCACTTGATCTGGTCACTAGAACCCTGCTGCAGGATCATGAGTTTCCATGGATGCAGCCACGGGTAATGGTGATAATCCGCAGGACACTCAGTTTTGTGCCTTGTTTTGAGTTTAATTGGTTTGGACTACATCTCTATATATTGAACAAGAGTATGAATTGTTACTATCCTTGGTCTGGATTTTGTGTTTACTTCTACAAATACAGACAGTAAACATCTCGTATTCAGTACTGATATTGTGTTGTTTGTGAATGGAAGTCCACCTTTGCATAAAGCTTATAAAAAGATCAAAAAGATTCTGTGGTCTGATGAAAAATAAAATGTAGTAGTTGAGAAAAAAATCTGCTTGAGTGTTATGAAACTAGAGGTAAGTTGTTTGGAAAGCATATAAAATAGTTTCATAACCACAGCAACCTATAAAAAGTTCTTACTGATATATAATCCTTTTGCATAAAGGAGGTAAATCCACTGACATTTCCAACTACTGACCAATTGCTCTACTCTCTCCATTAGCCAAAATAATGGAAAAATGTATCCACCATCAACTACTTCAATACCTGCTCCATAACAACTTACTTGCTAACTGTCAGCATGGCTTTAGACCCTTTCATAGCACCACTACTGCCCTACTAAGCTTTACTGACTGTATTAACAGGAATCGAAACAATAACTCTCTCATCTGCTCTATTTATAGACCTATCAAAAGCTTTTGATATGGTCAACCATAGCTTACTTATCAGTACTCTAAAAGCCCAATCTCTTGACCCACAAGCTATTCTTTGGTTTAAAGCCTATCTAGATAACAGACATCAAGCAGTGCTCTGGGACAATAATCTTTCCACACCCCTTCCTGTGAACACTGGAGTCCCTCAAGGCTCTATCCTAGGTCCTCTTCTTTTTTCTATTTTTATTAACAATCTCTACACTGTTGTTCCACAAGCCACTTGCATACAATACGCTGATGACTCTACTCTAATCTGTACTGCTAAGTCCTCATCCTCTCTCCAAACCCTTATTCAAACTGTATTTAACTCTGTTGAAAAGTGGCTTACTGATCAATGTCTCCTCCTCAACCCCAAAAAAAAACAAATTATTGCTCTTCACTCCCACCCAAAAATCTCCAAAGATCCACTTCACTATTACCTCCTATAATGGAACTTGTATTTCCCCTGATCCTACTGCATGCCTTCTGGGCATAACCATTGATCATAACCTCAGCTTTGATGACCATATCAATAATACTATTCAAACTATCAATAAAAAACTAGGCTCTCTGTATAGAATCAAACCCTTCCTTACACAACTGGCTAGAACCACCATTGCCCAGGCTCATCTTGCTTCTACCCTATTCTATGCTTCTGCCATTTATACCAATCTATCTAAGCACAATCTTACCAAGCTTGAAACTAGCTATAATAATATAGTCAGATTTGCCACTGGCTCTCCCTATAGAACCCACCACTGTCTCAACCTCAAACAACTCAAATGGTTAGAACTACAAAACCAACTATGATACAATCAACTTGTGATCACACAAAAAATTCTGTACCACCCTACTAATACTCCTATCCTCTCTAACCTGATCTCCCCATATAAAAATCTTACAACACTACGCTCAGCTAGCAAGTTACTAATTGCCAACAATAAATCCAACAACAAAGCTGGTGACTCACTCTTTACCAATGTCGTGGGCAGAATCTGGAACAACCTTCCTAAAACACTAACCTCTCTCTCATCTACTCCACTCTTTAAGAAACACCTCAAAGATCACCTAAAATACATTGGCTTTGTCCCTGCTCAATGCCTGACTAAACATTACTTATCCTCCTTTCACTTCCCCTTTTCCCCTGCCTCCTGGGCTACTGCCCCACCACACTTTTAATTATGACAAGCTAACTCTTTATTACTATTTATATTTTCCAGCCTACTCTCTTTCTCCCTCTCTGACTAAGTGAATGCCAATTTTTTTTTTCAAATATTGTATAAACTTGTGCTGATTGTACCAGAAAACTGATGGCTTGATTGCTGCTTAAACCTACACCATGACTCTGTAACTTTGATCACACAAATTACTTGTACTCTCTTTACAAACATGTTTTGCTTTATAATGTATTTTAAGCTTGTTTTTTTATTCTAACTATTGTATGGAGTAATCTTCTCATACTTGGAGCTTTTCTCCCCGGGCCTCTACTGAAAATGGATATGTATCTAGCTAGACTAGCCCGGTCAACAAATATAAAATAAATAAATAAAATAAAATATAATGCTTTAAATTGTGAATGTAATACATTAAAGACATAAAAGGTTTATAGGCAATATACAGGCAAATGTGGGACTTAGTGTTCATTCTCTATTGAAATTAAATGAAAATGTTGGATCAAATGGCACTTTAAACATTTCTGTAACATTCAATGAACATTTTATTAATTCTTGTGTTGTAAAATTGAGTGGGAGGTTAAACTGACTAAGGTATCAGATATATTTATTTTACTTTATCTTCAGCCTACATCAAAAAGGTATACCATGTAATTACTTGCAGTAAGACTGAATCATGGGATATAAAGATTTTTGAATTTGTCACATAATATTTGTATTTTAAATTTTAAATTCTCAGAAGGCTGGATGACAACCTTGGTACAAATTTATAAGAAAATGTGATCAATATATTATGAAGAAACATTATCTTATTGCTTTCATGTCACCTTTATCTCAGATTTCTTAACTAATTATTTAGTAATAATTAAATAATTATTTGGAATCCCAGGTTTTGATAGTATGGTTTCTGGGTGTGTCACAGTACCATAGAAATGCATAAAACTTAGTCTACTAACCCAGTTACCAAATAGTAAATAAATAAAATAGATAAACACAATATATAAATTACACACTATAACCATAAATCTAAATGTGTATGTAGAGTAAATCATTAACATGATGTACAAATGTATTTAAAACTAATATGGACTACTCATTTGGGGAAAATGGTCTTTTGGACTGTTACTTCATGGAAGTGGACTAGATATGATCTCTTTCGTGATCCCTTAGATGATCCAAACATTAAGGCATAAAATATAAAGTACAAGCTCATTGACTATGGTAAAGATGGTAAAATTCATGATTATAAAAGGTCAGAACCATTAAAAGAAATTCTGGGACTGGCCCACTATGTTGTTGCCAGATCAAAAAAGTAGAACATGCCAGATCAATGAAAGCAGATCAGACTGGAATGCTCCTAAAGCCACAACTATGGTATCGAGTTCCACAGGTCTGATACTCAGTAGACAAAACAGTGATAACTCTCTACCTCTAGATATAAACACCCAGAACTCCACCCTCCACAACCACAACCAGTCAAAGCACACATCTAATATATAATTCTTCACCAAAAGGAGCTGACATTACAAGGCCCAAACATTTTCATACATGATATCGTACTAGTAGTTATAAACCATATGTTTAAAAAAGACATTACCTAATGCTCTCCTACTGATGTTCCTTTCCTGAACTTTCTAGCCTGTCTTACCAGCTATTAAACTTTCCCAATACAGAGATATACCCAACAAATCCTAAGCCCACCTCTCTTACATCACCCAGCCTCTATCACTCATCCACCACAGATCTATTCAGCTATAAATATATAAAACTGAACTATTCAACCACCAGGATACTGACTAATGCAAAATCCCATTTAGTTATACACTTTTCTACACAAAAGAACCTCTTAATTAATCACTGGAGACATTCAGCAAAATCCTGGCCCCCGCCATGAGTAACTGTATTCTGACTAAACCACACCCAGTGCCCACACTATTGACACACGCTTATCTTTGCAGCATAACCCGAGATACATGTGTAATAAAATCATTGACATCCATGCCTGCTTTACTGTCCAGTCCACCAGTGTAGTTATTGCCATAGAAACCTGGCTAAAACCCGAAATACCTGATAATGAGACCATCCTTCCAGGATTTAATATGATCCACATTGGTATGATAAACAAGTGTGCAGGAATGTTGCAGTTCTCTGCAAAAAAAACTCCCTAAATATAACCCTACTTAAATAAGAGATCCCAAAATGTAACAATGTTGAGACCATTTTAGCAACACTAAAGATTAATAATAGAAAAAACAATCTGTATCTCAACTTTTATGCATCCTACCAGGTAACTAATTAATTTCTCCCAGAAATTTCCTTCACTGAATATCTCAGAATGTCCAATATGAAACCCTTATCCCAGGAGACTTAAACATACACTAGCAGCTTATAAACAGTACTACCCCAAGAGAATCCATACATTTGTACGGCTTTACTCAATGAATTTCATCCCCCACTAGAATAGACAGAAACTCCAGCAGGCAGTCGACCTTAGACTGGGTGCTCACCAATAAGCCAGACAAAGTAATTGCAGTTGGATGCCTACTAGATACCACATGTGATCACCTGCCAACATATGCTATTAGACGGCGTAATAGCCAGGACAAACAAAGTACATGTAACCAAATATGAAATTCAACCAAGTTCAACAAAAACACCTTTATTAAAACACTAG
>NC_056742.1:465386855-465436855 GCF_019279795.1 Protopterus annectens | reverse complement strand
TGCATAACTCTCTTCTCTAGGTTGGAGTCTACAGCTCAGATATACCACTGGGTGCTCTTCTTTTCTGTGGAAACTTGGCTAAGTACAGCTCCCACCTCATAATTTGAAGCATCTACCTGTGCAATAAATTATTTATTGTAATGTGGGTTAGCTAACAAAGGGGGTCCTCCCAAAATCTTTTAAAGTTTTTGAAATGCCTGTTTACAATCTGTGGTCCACACTACATTGTCTGGTTTATTCTTCCTAGTTAGGTTAGTAAGGCATGCAGCTATGGTACTGTAATTAGGCAGAAATTTCCTGTGGTACCCCGCTGTCCCTAGAAATGCTCTCACTTGTTTCTTAGTAACAGGAACTAGCCATGCTTAAATAGCTTCCACCATGACAGGTTCTGGCCTAATTTTACTACTTCTCACTCTGTGTCCTTAGTAATTGGCATCTGCCATACCCACGAGACACTTACTGGGCTTAATGGTTAATCCTGCCCTACTTAATCTGTCCAAGACCTCCCTAACATGTTGGAGATGTTCCTGCCAGGAATGGCTGTAAATAGCAATGTAATCCAAGTATGCTAGAGCATATTACCCTGCTCCTACCAAGATATGGTCTACCAGCCTCTGGAAGTTGCTAGAGCATTTTTCATTCCAAAAGCATCCTGGTAAATTCATACAATCCGTAAGGGGTTACAAAAGCTGACCTTTCTCTAGCAGCAGAAGTCAAGCGTACCTGGCACTATCCCTTAGTCAGATCAGTAGTGGTCAGATATCTAGCCTCACCCATCTGATCTATGGCTTCATCTGTTCTCGGCATGGGGTATGCGTCTGGCTCTGTGCAACTATTTAATTTCTGGTAGTCTGCACAGAGTCTCACACTACCATCCTTCTTTATTTGCTTCACTCATAGGTTTCATAGGTTAGTACTAAGCTAACTGCCCTTGCGAGCCATTTTAAGCCTAGTCAATTATCCCTTGTGAGACTCAAACCCTGCACCTTGTGTTTGTAAGGCAAACACCTTAACCATTAGGCCACCATCTCAGGTACTCTGTAAGGAGCCTGCTTAATAGGCTTTTGGGGTCCTGTGTTCACATGGTGCTGCACTAAGTAAGTACACCCAGGTTTCCCTGTGAATATATCCCCAAATTCCTGCAATACCTTTTTTATCTCCCTGACTTGATTAGGAGTTAACTGCTGTGATATGGTGATCTCTTCCACAGAGATGTCAATCCTAATCTCACCCAAAAGATGGGTTACCATATCCCTTTCAGACTCTTCCTGCCATCGACTAGGAATGCTCAATACTAGGGGCTCCCTGTCATGATAAGGTTTCATCATATTCACATGGTACAGTTTGTGCCCTTGTCTCCTACCTACCAAATTTACCATGTAGTTCACATCATTGATTTTCCTCAACACCTCAAAGGGTCCCTCCCAAGCTGCTTGTAACTTGTTATGTTTAACAGGAACAAGTACCATCACCTTCTGTCCCTCAGCATACTCTTGGGCTCAAGCATTCCTGTTATACTACACCTTCTTTTGTTGTTGGGCCACTGCTAGGTTCTTGAGCTAAACTTATGAGCTCCTTAAGTCTTGCCCAAAAGTTTAGAACATATGCCACAACAGACTATTTGTGAGATTCACTCTCACCTTCCCACTCATCTTGAATTAAATCTAAAGGCCCCCTCACCCTATGCCATATAACAACTCAAAGGTTGAAAAACCTGTAGAGTCCTGCGGTACTTCCCAGTACGTAAATAACAAATGCAGAAAATACTTATTCCAGTTCCTTTTGAACTGGTGTGCAAATGCCCGTAGCATAGTCTTCAATGTAGGGTTTAACCTTTCTGCAAGACCATTAGTCTGGGGATGGTAGGGGTGGTCTTTAGATGTTTCACCCAGCAATGCCTCCACAGACAAGTCAGCAGGTCTAACATGAAGCTGGCATCTCGGTCAGTCAGTATTTCCCATGGAAAACCTACTCCGCTGAAGATTTCTAGCAAAGCATTTGCCACCTTCTCTGCTTCAATAGATGACAGAGCCACTGCCTCAGGATATCTGGTAGCATAGTATTCTATCATCAAGATGTATTTCTTTCCTGTAGAACTTGGAGTACTCAGGGGCCCCACAATATCCAGGGCTACTCTCTGAAATGGCTCTTCAATAACAGGTAAAAGCATTAATGCAGCCTTCTCCTCTGCTTTACCATCTTTGTGGCACTGTTCACAAGTCCTGCAATATTTTACCACATCCTTTGCAATCCCAGGTCAATAGAAATTTTGCATAATACATCTCTTAGTACGTCTTATGTCCAAATGATCTGAGAAAGGAATGTCATGTGCTATAGCTAAAAGTGGCAGATCTAGGCACTACCAACTGCCATATTACTTCACCTTTTAACCCACTTCCAGGAGTCCACTCTCTGTGCAACATACCTTTGTTCCAATATACAGACTCCCCTCTTCCTTGAGACTCAGGTGCCTGCTTTCCCATCTCCCTCAAGCTTTGTAGTGTAGGATCTGTAAGTTGAGCCTTTCTCAACTCTACCTTTGTGACTTTCCCCAGCTCTCCTTCTGCAGGAAACCCAGTCACTTCCAACAACTGCACTTATTGTCACTCTGGGTACCACCACTCACCTCCGCCCTAGCAATCACTGTGTCCAAGGAAACATCAGTACTCACCAGCAGCTGTGGCTCACATTCGGACTTAGTTTTACCGGATAACACCTTCTCTGAAACAGTCACCATGCTAGTCCCAACTTCAGGTATGAGATCTTTCTGGGTCTCTCCCAGACTACCAGACCTACATGCCTTTCTCCAAGCCTGACTGCATGTCACTGTATGTACACATGTTGCTGCATCATCACAGTCATTCCCTATCAGGACATCTGCAGGAATATTCTCAAACACACCTACTTGCTTGCTTTCTCTTCCATCCACTCAGTCAAGATGAACCCTAGCCAAAGGTATTTGGAATGGGGTCCCACCCAATGCTCTGACTGTGGACTTGCAAGCAAGTACTGTTCTTGTCTAACCACTGCAGGCCTCACTATGGTTATATCAGAAGGTGTGTCCCTCTTAGCAGTTACCTGTTTACTATCTACTAAGACAGGATATAAATTTTAGTGATAACTTGGCACCCCAGTTGTTTCTAAACAACTTACCATTGGCAGTTTGTCATCCACACTTACTGGCTCCCTCACCTTGCCTTGATGGGAAGTTGGCTGCTATGTGTCCCCTCTGCTTACACTTGAAACATCTAATCCCTAAAAGTGCACTTGGATTAGTCATTTCCCCCATTACTGGTGTACCCTGTTGGAGTGGTTTAAACTGCCCCCATGGGTTCCCTTATGCCCATGTGCTGCACTGGTTATCTCTTTATTATACAGTGGTGCTCTGCTTGCCAAGTACAGATCCCCTTTTCTCCCCAATTCCTCTGCAGAGTTATACTCACTGTCTGCTAACCAGACTCTCATGTCATCAGGCAGAGTACTGAGGGCTTGTTCCCTCGCCAAAAGGTCTGCCAGTCCCTCAAAAGAGGTGACCTGACACCCACTCACCCATCTGTGAAAGTAAGCACTTAAGTCAGTCATATAATCACATACACTTTCATCTGCCTTGTGTCTATGTTCACAGAACTTTTCTATATGCCTCAGGAGCAAGCTTGAAACAGTCAAGCAAGCAACATTTCATTTTTTCATAATTCAAACAATCTACATCATTTAACTTTGCTACAGCCTGAAAAGCTTTACCATGGAGTAAGGGAGTCAAGAGCCGAACCTAGAGCTCACGGACAACATCATATTGTCTACATACTCTCTCAAAGATATGAATAAAACTATCAAAGTCATCCCCATCCTTGTAATGAGGAAAATGTTTACTGACCTTTACAGCTTCTGCAGTCTGGTTATTCATTTCCCCATTACCTCCATGACCCTCTCAAAGAGTTTTAATCTCCATTTTTTGCTGGTGCTGCCTCTCATTGTCCTCAGCTTATAAATGCCTCAGCCTGTCTGCTGATTCCAGTTCAAGACATTTGGGTTCCAATTCACGTAGGTGCAGTTTCTTCTCAGCCTCCAGATGTTGTATTTGCTCCTCGGTGTCCACTTTCAATCCCCTTAACTCAAAATTGATTTTCAGGTCCTCTGAAGAAAATGTGGATTGTCCTGTTCCAGCAGGCTGCACATCACCAAAACATCACCAAAACCAAACTGGATATCCTCCAAAAGGCTGGTCAGAGGTGCAGCTGCAACCAAGGCTGAAATCATTGCTTCATTGGTCAGGGGTCAGGTGGGTATGCACCAGTCTTCTGGCTTCACACTGCTTAGCCAACTGGACCTATGTCAGCTTGCTAAAACCTTCTGCTGGCATCCTTGCCTGCTATCCTTGACTAGCTAACTAAAAAAAAAATAAAAAAATAAATAAAACAGTGGTGGACTGAAATTCTGAATGTTTACCTTGTGGTTGTCAAGAGTGCACACCTTAATGACAACTACTTACAGGCTACTGAATTCCAATTAAAAATCCTACTAAGCTGCCAGCAATTAATGTAACAGCTGGTTAATATCCCACTGGACTGCCATCAATTAATGTGACATCCCCCACTTAAAACCCAGGCCAGTAATTAAGAAACCTCAATCTACACTTCTGACTCCAGTATGGGAGTGTCATGGAAAACACCAGAGCACAGAGCACACAATAGTATAATTCCATAATTTACCTTAAGAGAAAAACAGGAACATGATATATTTCCTGGGACTGGACAATATACCACTGTCCATGCCAAATGTAATCCGTTATTATACACTTCAGAGCAATGTGTGCCAATTTAAGACCTCTGATTCACTCACACTCAAAATAAATTTAAATCTCACACAGTCAAACATTTATGGGAAGCCTGAGACAGAATTCCAGATGTGTCAGCTCCCCAATACAAATGGTAAATGCTGCCACCAGATTCAGACAGGTCTACACACCCTTCAAAATGTGATCAATTATGAAAAATTAAATATCAAAATAAATGATAGTTATGACAAGAAGCAAACAGGTATTCAAGGTGACCTAGGGAGTATCAAACAAGATAAACACCATCTAATCTCTAATGTAAAGTAATGGAAAACATTTAATGATAAATAAAATGATTACAAGAATGTAAATCAATAATTTTCAATGATTACAAGAATTTAAGTAATTTTCAATAAAAAACAGAATTCAGTCACCAGAAATGTAAAATTAAACTGTAGGATAGAATTCCATTGTTCTCAAAAAATGTTATCTAAATAACTAAACTTTCCTAATCTAACTAGAAAATACTGTCCCTGATCTAATCTAAAACATAACAGCAAGGCAAAGGCAGGCTTACAGTTTTTGGTGAGTCCTTTTTCCTGGGTATCCACTGCACAGCACTGTAACTGACTGGAACTCTTCACTAAATGCAACACTTAACTACCTTTCAACTGACTTCAGCAGTCTCTTTTATAGTCCAAGTTAACAGTGTCAACTGTCTTATTTTAAAAATAACAATCAGCTGTTTGAAAAAGTTTGTTTCCTGTCAGTCACCTGTTCAAATAATCACCTACCAACCAAGAACATTATAATGACATCACATACTGATAAGCTGATTCTCTACAGTTTGTACTTTAGAATCTCCCTCACAAACATGTGCAGTTAGAAATGTATCAAAACACTGAGAGATTCTTTAAACATTTTGTATAAGCATGGAGATAGTCAACATTTTAAAAACGTATTTACATTTTCACAATTAGACATGCTGGCATACAATACAAGTTAATCAGAGAATATACACAAGTCTCCTGCCAGACATGGTAACACAGATGACAGTGTTTTCATTTTCTTCACACCTAGCCATGGTATTTCTTGTAAGATCATTAAGAACTCTAAAGATGACTTTAGTGCATAATTTATAATTCTTCTTTGTGTGAAATAACCACTGACTGTGCTAACCTTTAGTAAACATGCTAGTTTACCCTATCTTTTGATGGACTTTAGACTCTTTACCAGAAAACTCAGTTTTAATATAATTTTTGACAACAGTATGACCACTACTGAACCTCTCAGAATTTCCAGCACATTTAACCGCCCCCGTACATTCTACAATTTCTTGCTTTGAAAAGATGTGTGAGTCTGATTTTCATACTGTTGTTTCCACTAGTAAGAGACATTTTGGAGGCAATAATAATTTACTGAGATTCAGTTGCTTCACAAATTAAGTTCACAAAATTTAAGATTTATGAAACCAGACAAAGGGAGTGGGCTGGTGGTGATGGAGAACCTGCAATATTCTAGCCAAATGAATGAGATGCTCTTAGGCGATGCTTATATTCAGGTCTCACTCAATGAACTTAATACAGCATATAAAAGAGTGCGAGAGACATTAAATGATCTGTTCTTTGATGGACAAACTGCTTTGCATTAATTTAGCTTCACCCAGAATACCAGCTTCTAAAAATTCAGAACAGCATTATTTCACCACCGACGAGACCGATTGTTGACGCAAAGGGCTCCTTCACCCACCCATGTGCTAAATTTCTTGATGATAAACTGAAACATCTTGTTCTGAGTAAGGAACATATCTGTAAAGATTTGTTGCACTTTTTTAGAAAAAAATAACCAACTAGAGTACAGTGACAGTTACATCTTTGTCACTTGGATGTAAAAGACTTGTATATGGTTATTCCTCATGACTTGGGAATTCAGTAGTTTTCAGAATATTTATTTGATAAAGGTTTAATGCAAGAAAGAATAAACACTTTTAGAAATAGTGTTAAAAACAACTTTTTGATTTTTGACAAAGAATTTTTTCTTCAATGTTCAGGTGTGGCTATGGGTTCCACCTGCTGTGGGTTGTTTGCAAATGTTGTCATGACCAAGTGGAAATACACCCACTTGTTTGCATCTGATTTCATGAAGTCTTGTAAGCTCTGTCTGTGTTTCCTGGATGATATCTTTGCTGTTTGTGATGATGACAGCAATTTACTTCAGGAATTTCTCATCTTAATTAATCACACCACTGAATTCCTTAAATTTTCTTATGTGGCAGATAATGATAATATTGCTTTTTTGGACATTTGGCTTTATAAGGATTCAAGCAACAAAAAATGTGAAAGCAAATTTACCGGAAATCTACCTTTTTAAACATGTACCTGAATTATACCAGCTCCCACCCCCATCACCAGAAACGTGCTGTTGTAGTGGAACAGTTTGTTAGAGCTGAACGCATGGTTTCTGACTTTTAATTTTTTTTGAATGAATGTTTTTGGCAACCGACTTTCCTGTTAGATTTGTTGATTCACTGATGTATTAGGTGATCAACAAAAGGCAGTGTGGCCATTTTAAACCCCTTTTACATTATGCTAACCCTCAGGAACCTGCCGGAGTCAATGGACCATAGCATAATTTTGTAAAACAACATTAATTCCTTTACTGGCCCTTCCAACAATGTTTGCAGGACTGGTGCACTTTTGGTAAGTTTGTTTATTACCCAGTACAATATGCATAATACTGATTAGAGATATTCTTTATAAAAATTGGGTTATTTTGAAGGATAATAGCCAGATTTCTGGTAAAGTGAGTGAAATTTTAAGTACTCAGTTGAGCATTTTGGTATTCATAGCAAGAAAAATGATCTTACAAATATTAAGATGTCTATAAGTGTGAGAACTGTTCTATATGCAAATTTATTCTTTGTTGTGAGCAATTTACTGTTAATGATTTTAAGATTAAGATGAAAGAGGCATGTAACTGCCTTATCAAGGGTGTTGTTTATGCTGCTTTGTGTGACTGTTATTCAGCCTATTATAAAGGCAAACTGAACTCTGTTTTAAAGATTGCATATGGGAACATAACAATGATATTAAGCACAAAAAAGAAAGCAATGCTTTAGGTAGGCACACTAGTGCCTTTTCTGGACATATCTTTAAGTTTGTGTCTATAGAGAGCATACCAGTGGATCTACGTCATGGTCCCTGGCAGCTACTTTTAGAAAAACGTGAATTTATTGGCAACTATAATTAAATGGTGGCAGCTGGCCAGGGCTTAATGGTTTTACATTTATTTCCTGTTTATTAAAACTGAAGGCTTTAGAGTGGTAGTTTTATTTAAATTTTATTTAAATCTCATTTAAGAAGCATTTAAAGTTTTTTATCTGTCTTATTTGTTTTTTTAAAATGTGTTTTGTCACTTTAAATGTTTTGCTTTGCCTAGAGCTCGGAAACCAGGTGACCATGTGATTTCTATCATGTGATTTTTTTTACCATGTGTCCTTTTACCTGCTGCTATTTAAATGAAGTTCAAACAATGTGGTTTTATCTGAAGATATTTAAATTTAATAAACGAAAGTGCTAATCCACCGTTTTTGTACTGTTTTGCATTTTCCTGCATGTTTACTGGCTGTTGTACCTGTCAGAGTCTCTGTGGCTTGCGGGTTTCTTATTTTTATCAGTCTAGAAAATGTTGAGGTTCATCCAGTTAACAACTAGCCATTGGTGAATGACCTCCAAACCTTCTAAAAGAGAATATATGCTTTCCATTTTGTCCTGGGGAAAGGTGAGGTAAATTTGGGTGTTATCAGTATAGCAATGGTAGCTGCGGTGGTGGTGCTGCGGTAGCGTTGTCGCCTCACAGTAAAACGTTGTCCTGTTTGATTCTCAGCAAAAGCGTCTTCTGTGTGGAGACATGCATGAATGGGCGTACCTTCATTGAAGGTTGTGCATCAGGGCTGGCAACTCGGTACGTAAAAATCTACTGCCAATCATTAGCGGACCAGAGTTCCGCTGTGGCGACCCCTAACCGGGAAAAGCCGAAAGATACAACAACATCAGTATAGCAATGGTATACCATTTAGGAAATTACCTTATTCTGTGAGACTTGTTACTGAGAGTTCTGATTTACTGAGACCATTTACCTAACTTGTTGACCAAGACTGCCATTTCTCCAAGGTATGATGATCTCTGAGCTGGTGTACATAAATTCTTGGAGTGTGGGTCGCTTGTCCCCACATTGAACATGCAGAGGACTTGTCCCTCTGCAGAAAAACAGTTTTAAATGAGAACAGTGATGTTCAACTTTCATTGCTCTGTTGCAGTTTTGGAATTTTCACTTTTGTAATTCCAGGGCTCACATTTATGAATCTCGTCATTACAATAAGGAGCCCTTTCTGTCTGCATGAACATATGAAAAGCAAAGGTTCCAGGGTCAAATCTGCAGCACTCTGCACCCCAGGAGATGTGAACTGTGAGAGCTTAATCCCAAGAATAACCTTCTGAATTTGGCCTAAGATGTAGCAGGAGTACAATTCAGGGAACATAGAAAGCAAACCCCAGAAACAGTGCAAGTGGTTGATCAATATGCCATGATCAACAGTGACAAATGTTGCAAAGGGATCCAGCAAGACCACAGTGATAACACAGGTTTCTAGCCATTAGATTACTCACTGTTCTAACAAGAGCAAAAATGGACAGATACAGGTCCATGAGTCCACTGATTCTAATTAACGATTTTAATTTATCATAGGCAACTTTCTCAGTCTTACTAATGAAAGAGTTTGATAGAGAGCAGGAATTTCCAAAAGCGCTTCGCTTCAGAAAAGTTTTCTTTAGGATGTATATAGCATCAGCCTTGTTCAGAACAGTTGGATAAACCTTGGACCTCAAGGAGGATACCACAAACTCAGTGGAGAATGCGTACAACTCACAAGTCATGCTACAAATGTTCAAAGTCATGGTCAGGAACTCACTGTAATTGGGAATATCAGACATAGATTAAGAATTATGACAAACCATGCTGGAAACTAGAGAAATATGCAAGGAGTCAGATGGAGGAAGCACAGATATTATACTGGCAACCTTATTAGTGAAAAAAAAAGCAAAGCTAACTCACAAAGATGTAAAGAAAAGGCCCAGCGGGTATTGAGGCAGGTTCCTGAAACAACATGGCCAGTTGTTAATCTTTGAGTAGATAAGCAGCCTTCTTCTGATGCGTCTATATCTGATACATGGCAAATATGCTCTTCATGTCAAGTTTATCACTCCAAAGCCCTGTATGTTCTCACAATATTCTGATCTCTGCCCTTCATTTTTCAAGGAATAAGGATTATGACCAAACCATGAATCTTAGTCCCTCAGAAGGATAGTGTTCATGACTTGGGGCCAGTTAATCTAGAACTGATGATGGAAACCTGTTATAATCGTCCATCAAGGCACTCAGACCATCAGCACCACCAGTGACGACATGGGCTTATAACCCATTGTGACCAGTTAATATGTGATGTAATGGGCTTAAAACTGAACTGCTGTGACAGAGGCCACTGTCTTTGTTCTGCATTGCTGCCTCATGAGGTGTTTGGCTTTAAATGTGCATACCAAATGTATGACAATGACAGAATGAGATGTGACTCACACTAACCACACCAGAATAAGTTTCTCATTGCATGGTTATGAACAGTTGCTTCCCAGGTGCACACTCATCTTATTTAAAGCATATTGCCTTACAGGAGTGACTTGGGAACAGTAACCATATCTTCTCTGTACTCACATGTACACACACACACACACACACACACACACACACACACACACACACACACACACACACACACACACACACACACACACACACACACACACACACACACACACACACACACACACACACACACACACACACACACACACACACACACACACACACAGACTAATTTCCAAGAGGGAAATAATTTCTGTTCCACAACCCCCCTTCTTTCTGTTATTATATTTCTGTAATGATTACTTCATATTCTTGAAATAAATAGCCAGTTTACAGTAATATCATTTGGCAGCTTAGCCAATCAGTTGCTCTCTTTGATATATGAAGGGAATCCATTAAAATTCATCCATGCAGTCCAGTTTCCCTTTTTACATTAATAAGCCACAAGCCATAAGCATTTAAAAATTGAATAAATAAAAATCTATATGCCAGGAAATTAGGCAATACAGCTTGTGAATTAAGTACACAAATAGATATGTGATAAAACACATACACATGAAATAAGCTTTAACTGATATATGAGATTAGAAAAACACTGGTCATTAACTAGCTAGCTTTAACATTAAAACACTAGTTAAAAAAAACTGTCTACCACTAACTGGAAACTGCGGCATATATATAGGCAAAACCAGTAACAAAAACACCTCACTGATATAGGGTAACAGACAGTCCTCAGGTAGCAACTGTCAGTAATAACTGAAGAAGAAAAGAGGCTGAATTTTCTAAGAAGAGTCACTCCACCTTAACTTTAAAGGGGTATCTTGGAATGAGTCAACACTGGGAGATATGACATCACCATATCTTTTTAACAGCCACCATTTCCAGCATCATGCCAGATGTTCCTGCCCCCTTCCTAGTCAATCAAAATTCCATTTCCAACCAATGCATCTTCTGGAAAATTCCCAGCCACTGGATTAAGTGACAGTAGGTGACAAGAAGTAGTCAGTTCAGTTCTGCATTGTGTGTGTGTGTGTGTGTGTGTGTGTGTGTGTGTGTGTGTGTGTGTGTGTGTGTGTGTGTGTGTGTGTGTGTGTGTTCTTTCTTCAGAAACACCAGTTACTGGTTCTGTGCAGTTTCTTTACAGTCCATACTTTGATGCAGCTTTACAATAAACCACTTGCAATTTGCACAGTTTTTTACATTATTTAAATTGTACATTTTGTTACATATGTATAAAAATATTGCATATTCGTATACACGTTTTTCATGTTTCACATACTTGCTGTATCTCCACTGAATAAAACAATATATTTTACACATCTTATACCACACTCCAGAAGGAACTGAAGGACTACAGAAGAAAATAAGTTTAAATTAATATGAAATGAGTCGCACTCCCTCAGTTCTTGACTAAGGGATTAAATTTGAATATCTCTGGAGTAAAGTAGTCCAGGAAATGGTCAAAGCATGAGGTTCCATCACCAAGTCATAGACCCTCAAATCAAGTAGAAAACTCAACTAAAATGTATGTCTTAGTTTCTGGGTTGCAGAGGTACTGACCTCAGCAAACATGATCTCTTCTGTAATGCAAAGGAATTCTTTAGGGATAGTCACTAACTTACCATCTTGCCAAATGTCAAAGTCACTCAGAACCATGACATCCTGGTTACTTCAGCAATTAGTCAATGAGAAAGTTGATGAATTCTTTTAGGAATGTCCCCAGACAACTGGGACGATGATTAGGTGAAACATAGTTTGTTCCTGCAGCCATGATATGCCCAAATGAATTGAAATCTCCAGGGGCAACCTGAGTCAACCGAGGCTCAACATTAAAACAGATAATAACCCCACCCCTGATCCTACCCCATCTAGGGCACTGAATGACAGAGACACAATGGTGATATTGCATTCCACTCTTTAATTTCCCCAAGTCTCTTGGGTTTCTAATACCATATGTGTATAGTATATGCAATATACCATCCACGTGGGGATTGCACATGTCATTTAGTCAAACCTTCATAATAAATACAAGATGGACATCACACAATACATCAGAGATAACTCCGTACTTGTTACACATGAACCTCATGTTTGAATACTGGACCCTAAAGGAGGCCAGCATATAATGGGTTGCAGTCACCTGGGATCTACTTTAAAATGATGTCTGGGGTACTATCTGAAGGAAGGATGTATGAAATGTTAGTCCATAGATTATGTCTCCAAGACTCTACATAGCTATATATAGCAAGGTAGAGCATCACTCTCCTCTGAGAAAGGGAATTATACTACAGGTATAATAATAAACAGAATAAATAATTGCAAAGTTATTCAGCTGGGAGCTCACCATGGGTGTTCACCCAGGATTGCTCACAAAGGTCAATTTCCACTGACCATCTGTTATGTTGTGGGGAATACAAATGTACCTACACATCTGGAGACTGGTGTTGGTAAATGATGACATATAAAGAGGCAGAAACCAAAATTATAAAACCTTCTTAAGAAAAGAAAAGAGATTAAAGTTAGCATTTGCAGTCATAATAAAACAAAAATACAGTTATATAAAACATCAGTTGAAGAGCTGAGGGAAAGAAATAGGCATCATTGCCAAAGGTAAGGGATTTAACAACATAAAATATAAGGTTCAACCAAGTAAGCTGCTATGGTGTCATGGATAAAGCTCTGACTACAACCCTGTTGACCCGAGTTTGATTAGTAGCTCAGACAACTGATGGAATGGCAGAGAAGGAATGGGCATGCCCATTCCAGATAGGAGGATGCTTGATGATATACTCCCTATGTGGGGGTGTAGTCCAAACAGGGAGGGTTGCCCTCAGATAGAAACAACGAGTGTGGTAATTAGTGAAAGGGAAGTGGATAAGTCATAAAAAATGTTGACCCCAGATGGAAGCACAGATGAGCTGAAACCCCAAGATACCCTCAGGATCCATGTCCAGCTGCAACAAAAAATGGTGCAGGTCCGGGGGGGGTTGGAGAGTAGCTGGTAGATCCATAGTGGACATTTGGTACTGGGTTATCAGTAATAACGAGGTCTGAGGTGACCAAAAAAAAAGAGATACAAACAAGGGAGGAGGGACAGGAAATAGAAATCTTCATAGTGGGGAATCCGATAGAATCACCTATATGGCTTACTTAGTGAGGACTGAAAAATAAATATAAAGTATTGGATATAAGTATAATAATACACAGAATAAATAAATATCGCATGGAGACAGTTTGGAAAATCATGTTAAAGCAATCTTAAATGAATAAAAGCAAGAAATATTCAAAAACAAACTGCACAATAATTCCAGTCTACATAACAGAAACCAATGCCATGATTAGGAAGGTAATTTGTTCATAACAGGAGAAATTATGTACTGGAGTACAGTAAGTTTTCTATCATGATACCCAAAAGCTATTACGAAAAAAAATAAAAATGACAAAAAGTCTCACATTAATTGGTGTCCACGAATTCTACAAAAAACAGGGTTGAGCTGACGAAATGCTCTTAAAAATCCATCAGTGTCACCAAACGAAACTTCTAAGTAAAAATAAATGAAAGTAACTGATTGAACTAATGTATTATAACCAATTAATTAGACAATTCAGAAACTAAGTAAAAAACATACATCTTAGAACAAATCCGATCTTCCGACAAAGTAAAGTCAACAAAACTCGACTAAATAAATGCTGTAATGCAAAAAAGAAAGAATCCCATTTCTTGGATATATTTAGAAGGGTAGCAGGTATTTAAAAACATCAAGCTAAAAATGTTCTAGAATGGGAAACTTCAGATTGTAAAAAAAAGGTGCAGGTCTTTTACTTATTTTATTTATTTAAAAATTATTTATTGGGATAGAGCATTGATTCCATGTGACCAATTTTAGTCTCAGCTTTGAAATATAAATAAAGTCAGATTACAGTTAGTGATAGCAAGGGTATAATGGAAATACACATCTGTAAAATACTGTTATCATTCTATACAAATATGAAGAGTATCTTCAGTTGTATTATACGTGATTTTTGATAAATCAAGGCAAATCTCAGGCAGAAAGTGAGGTTTCTGTATGATAATTATAGCTGTGTGTGTTGTCTAAGTGGGAATGATGGATGATGGGATAGCTGAGTGGAATGAAGGACGTTAGACAGAGTTTGGGAGTAGTTGGAAGGAGAAGTTATATTAAGCAAAGGATTATGTGAATGAGAATTGTAGACTGGTGCAATAGAACCTGCCATATGAGGGATGGTAAGGCTGTTACCAGTAAGAGAAAGAGAGTGATGGAGCTCATGTTATTCGATATGATATGATATATATATATATATATATATATATATATATATATATATATATATATATATATATATATATATATATATATATATATATATATATATATACACACACACACACACACACACACACACACACACACACACACACACACACACACACACACACACACACACACACACAGCCAATAACAGCTTTCCCATCTATGAAACCAGTGATGAGGACAGCTAGACAATGAAAAAAGCAATCAATGAAGAATGACAAATAAGGGAGGTAACACACCAATTAGAGGATGTGGTGAATTCTTGGCATAGCTGGATGTCAATTCAGCCAAGAGGGTAAGAAACCCAAGGTCAATGCTGTAAGCTGGTTGTTACCTTGGAAGCCTGATGAACTGGCCAGACAATCGTAGGATTCCAAAATTTGTGCCAGAGAGTGACCCACATTTTGAGGGTGGTCATCCAGTTACCTGTTTACATCGGCAGTAGTCACCACAAATGATGTCATAATTCCACTGGAGATACTTCTAGTCCACCTTTATGAAATGAGACCTCATTCTCATCTGTGAGGCAGACACAAATTGCACTAGTGACCCCTCTATGTCACCTCCATCAGGGAAAAAGACCAGCCTGACTCTGACATCTCAGTACCAAAGGTAGTGGCTGATGGAGACCAAGGTGACTTCAGCGTCTCTTCCTCCTCTTCCTTCAACACTTTGACTTACAGAAGGATGAAACAATGAGAAGAATGTATCACGCACACATAAATGACAATTACAGTTGCAGAGGTACAACTGACTAGCACAGGTCATTCACACCTTGCTGCTGGAATAAGCACTCCTGCCTTCTGTAGCACCAAACCATGTTCTGTAGATGCTTCTCTTCTGTCAAAAAACAAAGGATGCATGGTTGAGTATAAACCCTTGTATGTAGTACAAGGCAACAGTAAACTGATGAAAAATAGATGCTTAATAAACATTACAGGTTAAGTATCATGAAACTGTGCCTCCCACTGTAGAAGCAGGTGGATACATGACAATCCATTGACAGCACTTCCATTGAGGGCTAAACAACCAACAAAAAAGAAGCAAAACAAGGTTCACTGAACCTCAGAAGTAAGTCATTTTTTTGCAGGGGGAAGCCCCCTTCAGCCCCTTAGGGGGGGCACCTCCACCCCCCCTACTTAAATATACCTACACTCAGGTCACAGAACAGTGGAGAAAAAAGTAAACGCCTCTCTTGGTGAAAGTTGTTTTGCTCCTTTTCATTTGATCATACTGCATTCGGTGAAAGTGCAATCAATCAGGCAATGGGAACATGTGGTTGGTGCCACCTGAGTTACCATGCTGATGATAGCATTACCTCCCAGTATGGGTCACGCAAGTGTCATTCTCAACACCTGCCCAGATCATACCAGCCATCTGTTTTATCAAAGGGCCATCATATTGGCTTAGCAGGCATTCCCTGAATCCCCTGTTCAGGGAGAACAAGAAAATCCTACTCTCCCTGGCACTCAGTGTATGGTCTCTGCTCTTCCCAGTAACTGAAGAAGCCATAACTACTTAGTTGTCCCTCAACAAGCAATATGGTAGACATGTCTGCAAGGACACCTGTTTATAATTCACATGTTCCCCAATGTAACAGTGTACCACAACAACATGCATGTACACATGCCATATCCATGAGCATACATACAGGCCACATGCTTCATCCTCACAGTGACATGCATATCTCACACTTACATATATGGGTAGTGAATTGCACACAGCAGTGATTCACAGACAGTAGTGCTTCATTTGCAATATCACCATGTTAACTGCCCCTTGTTAGCATGATGGAACATGCTGATCCCTTGTGGCACAATACTGTTTACAGCCACACAACCGAGATATTGAAAAATTTGAGTAAAACCTTTTGACAAGTGGAACTTCAAAGAATGAAGTAGTCTTGCTGGTAAATTACCTCCTCAACAACTAGAAACCCTTATGTGGTCAACACGAGTCCATCAAGGGGTTGAACAACCAACAGAGAAGTGGCTTGCAGAGGTTGAGGAGTATTGATGTCAGTCAATGGGCAGGAGGAGTGGACTGGGACCATCCACCTATGTATTAGAGGGGCAAGCATAAGGTTAGTTATACCCATTGCAGTACATTACAGTGCACACCACAGCATGATCAAAGTGATGGAATGGTCAAGGCCCATCACCATATTTAACTTTCCAGGTACCTCTAGCCTGCAAATGCAACAACATGCATGATAAGCTACATTAATCAACTTATTTTATAGTGGTATTGCCATGTGTAGCAGAATGTGTGCCACAGAGTTTATGGTGGCATATGTGTGTGGGCTGATGATGTTATGTATGCTCATGCCTTCAGTGGTTCCAATGTTGGAGGATCAAGCACAACAGAATAACGTAGGGCTGATAGCAGTAGAGTACCTGTGGTTGACAATAATAGCAACATGCAAATAGCACAGTGAGATGCCATAGTGGCATTGTCTGCAACACTACAGGGGGAGCAGCTTACTCACATCAACCTTTATAGATGCCCCTTTAGATTTAAGGCTGAACACACTCCCCAGTCCACAACAGACATCCTGTACCTGAGAACTGCACATGGGCTCCACCTGTGTCCTCAGACTGCACATCATATGACATGTGCAGCAGCTCTAAAGTGTACATATCTACCATAATGGGACAATGGGGGGTTATGATGTCACCATGACTCCAGGACTATTCTTGATGTGGCAACAATACCCAGAATTAACCAGCAAATGTACATGTTACTGATTCAGGCACAGAAAGCTGATACCAAAAGGACTGAAGTGATAGTGCGTGTTTTCCTGTGGTTTGTGGGAAGATGTGCACCAACTCCACTGTGACACATAGTATATTGACAGGGAACACACTCTGCTGCAGAGATCAATGGTGGTAAGTGTTGCCTCCATATGTGCATCCATGAGACCCTTTACCACTGCCATCTGGCCTGCTCCCACATAAAGTGGTCATGCATGGGCCATTCTAAGTTAGATCATACAAAACATTAGTGAGGCGACAGTATTGTTTATGGGTGCACAGCCTGCCATCCCAGTCATGGCATTGTCTAGGCAGTGGGTGGAATCCCTTCTTCAGCTCAACACTTCATCTGTATGCAAGCATACAATCCCATAGTTCTCTAACTTCCATATCACCTGTGGGAACATGACCTGTTGCCCCCAGTCATGGGTGTCATTTTGATCCACTCATCAAGGTCCACATATGGCACACCTCATCAGGGTGTAAATGTGCAGTCTTTTGCTGCTAAGGGCCAAATTGAACTATGACATAATAAGACAGCACCGAGAGCACCAGCATTGGTAACAAAGTGACAGCATGACCTCCCCATCAATAGAAAATGAGATCCCCTGAGTCTTCAGAATTTCCCAGCATACAATGAATGCTGTGTTCCTGCCCTGCATTATAGTGTTGCACTCACCTGTCACTGTATCCCCCTACCTGCGCAAATGATGCTGCCTGTGCCCTATCCACCCCATTACCTGTATGGACATAGTGATGTCTAATGCACAGTGTGGCGAGTTTATGCACTACCTATGTGGGATGCTGCATGCATCATTTTGTGTTGTCATTGTCATGGTCCATAAATGTGGATCAGACACTGCCTCATCCTCAGAGTTGTAAGATGCTGTATTCAGTTCTGGCTTGGCTTCAGTCCTGCTGCTGCATGTTCTTTGCCTGACTCTCTGTCCTGCCCTTCTACCGTTGCTGTGACTGGTATGGTAGGCCTTTCCATAATGCCCATCTGCTGTTCCATTTGTTTGCAGAATACCATGTTATAGAGTATGTCACACGCAAAATATAGCTTGCTGCAATAGGTCTGGCTTATGTTACGTGCCCTTCCTGAGTTGTCTAGATATCGGAAGTGTACCTCTAAAAGTCTGAATACTCACTGACCTATATTCGGCTTTTCTGCATGGGCTGCATTTAATACATGGCTTGTGGGCTGCATATCAATGATGTCAACCAGGGCTTAAGGTAATATCTGTCATCACCTGCAGCACACAAACAACAATGACTTACTGTTGGTGCAGATTGGACATGTGCCAAATGTGTGAATTGTGTGTACTTCCCAGGAAGACCGATTTTAAATTTCTGACTGAATAAACTTACATTCTATTAAAATCAACCATCCATAGACTCCTTTCCAATGAACACTGGTTGTTACTGCTGAGAGAAATACCTGTCTACTTACCCACTATGTTTTGAAGAAGATGAAAATATTATTTTGTTTTGACTGTTGCATAGCTCATCTCTGTGTTATTCGTACTTAAAATACAAGAGCTAAAAATGTCGTGGAAATGTATTGCTAGGCTTCTAAATATCCTCATAGATCAATATTGCAATAAGTAAACAATCCAAAAGCACTGAGCAGAGGAAGAGTCAAGCACCGGGCAGCTGAGATAAGATGACCAAATTTATTGTAAATAACAAAACTCCAACGTTGGAGTTTTGTTATTTACAATAAATTTGGTCATCTTATCTCAGCTGCCCGGTGCTTGACTCTTCCTCTACTCAGTGCTTTTGGATTGTTTATTAGTTGGCGTTTTTGCACTGATCTTCCATTTCTTTTTGTTATTAATATTGCAATAAGTACCTATGAACCTATAAGCTATGGGGTCTAGGACTATTCACTGAAAGCACATTTCACTGAAAGTCAAATGACTGTGCACAAATCACTGAAAGCACAATTCACTGAAAACTCAATTCACTGAAACACATTTCACTAAAAGTTATATATTGCCTTTTTCCCTTCTGTAGTGCGATTCTGGAGTTAGAATATATAGTAAGGGGTGGTGTGCGGGGCACCATCACCCACATTGGAGGGTGTGGGGGGGCATAGCCCCCTACATAGTTTGGATATATATTAAGTTTAGAAAAGAGTAATTTATTGAAATTTCAAGTATCTGTGTGTATAGTTCAAAATATTTAAAATAGGTGAGGGGCTACACCCCCCACACCCCCCAGTGCCCCCCTTACTATATATTCTAACTCCAGGGTCGCAGTATAGTGGGGAAAAGGCCATATATAACTTTCAGTGAATTGTGTTTCAGTGAATTGTGTTTTCAGTGAATTGAGCTTTCAGTGAATTGTGCACAGTCAAATGTGTTTCAGTGAATAGTCCTAGACCCAAGCTATGAGCTGACATGGTGCATGATTAAGCATCATCCCCCTTAATCAGTCTGTATATTTGGAACACATGACTACTATGAATCAAGAAAACGCACAAACCCATGATCACCTGAAGCGTCACTTAAATGAACACTGTCAGTCACTTTCTGATTGCAAGTGCTATTCTGTTTATTAATTATCTGATATTGTATTCAGACAACAATGTATGCCACATGTAGAATATGTTGACCCATCAGTCACATACACATGATCTTAAAATTTTTTTATTAAATTACTATAACTCCAGCATTCCTACAAATTATATCCTTACTTCTGGCACAACTCATGCTGCAAATTGTCTATGCATCTCCCACGCCCACCCCCCTAAGTGTAGCCCCTGCCTACCCCAGTCAGCACACATTTTGGATAACATACCTTATCACCACTAAGAAAGAGTCCTGAAATTGGATATTTTAGCATTCAGCTGCTAGACATTCTAAGAAAAAAAATTTAAAACTGCATAAATTAATAAATTAAAATAACAGTAAATATACCAGTTTTTAACTAAATTATTCAAAAAGTATATCTGTGTTACACATGATGCATGCATGACTGCACCCCTTAGTAGCTCAATAATTTACTGCTTTTGGTTTCAATATACATGATGAAAAATCAATGCCAAGGTCTGCAGTATATATTGATATTCATGTACAATCTATTTCTTCTTTTCCACTTGCATCTCTTTTAAGCATATGAAACTCTAACACCAACAGCAAGTGAAACAAGACTTTATGATTTTCCAGTTTGAAAATAATGGATGAGTAAACTTAGGTGTGCTTCTTTGTAAATATTGCTGTTTGTACTTTAATTTGAATATTTCTGATCCACAAGGATGTACTAGATAAATATTTGTTTCCATGTTCAGACATGCTGATTTTAAATTGACAGCACAGGCTTACAACACATATTTCCTTATTACTAAATCTACATTTGCAAGCTTGCTGGTTGTACAGAGCGGTTTTATAATCACTGTTGCATGTATACAAAGCTATCATGCAGCTGTAGCAGTAATGAGATTTGTGCTAGAAAGTGGACGAATACGAAGTCCACTAGGTGATGACATGAATACTAGGGGGTCAGTGAGGACAGAATGTAAGGAAAAAGACTTGTCCATAGGGTCTAGGCTAAGAAGATTAGAGTGGATGCTGGTAAATTTCCAAAGGATGGGACAGTCGTAGGCTGTGGCTAGAAATTGCTAGAAACCCAGATAACAAGAACAGGGGTGTCTAGACCTTATTCACTTTCACTGTATTGCAGTACTGGGGTGTAATCAAACTCATATTCATAAATGCAGAGATGATGGTAGTGGGGAGTCTGCTGTTTACAGGATGATTATTCTAAAGTTCAGGAAGGAATTTGCCATTTTCCCACAAGATTTTGGAGTTTTTTTTCAACAAGACAGCTATCAGGCAGATAGAAAGGTAGGTAAGGAATTTGCCATTTTTTCGCAGGTAGGTAGGTAGGTAGGTAGTATCAGAACCATACATTGTGCCTGCTGTTCTATATGCATATGCATGCCTGAGTGGGACTGATATGTGAACATGCATAACAGCAGGGTACATGAGTGTCTGAGTTATGTAATAAGTAAAGTAACAGACCGATGCACTTATTAAAGATTATGCAGCTGCACACACTTAGGGCAAATACTCCAAAAATGTGACGAATTAATTTCATTTATGATGGCGCTATCCTTGTTATGGAAGCTGTACAGTGAAGCCAAAAAATGGAAAGCACACTGTATAGCAGGGAAGAAGAAATATTGTACTGAGTAAGATGACAGAGATGGTTATGAGAGAAGAATATATAAGACTTTAATAACTATTTATTTTGGTACAAGGGTAATATAATTTCTTTTTCTTTTTTTTCTTCCTCAACCCTTCTCTAGGCCATTTGGTTTTCTCCTGGAACAGGCAACCAATGTGATATCACAGCTGGTGGGGCAAATTATCCATTTTTTGGGTGGGAGGAGAGAAGAAGGTGCTGAAGTTATCTTGACCATTATGGAAGCACATGCCCATAAGCAATTCTGTCCATGGGGCACTAATGCCAGCCCTCCGATAAGTGCAAACCGACACTTGTGGACATTAATGTTACTCTAAAGCTGCAACTATAAAAAACTTAAAGTAAGCAAACTGGACATTAGCCACTCAATCCTACCTCCCTGGCCAGGCCTTCAGAATCACAATTCACTAGATAGTCCAGAGTTACAAGCAAGACAGATGGTCATCCCTACCTTGGGCCAAAGGACAGTAGTATGGTTGCTCTGGCACAAAGAATTGAATTTTACATCACATACAGTATAATTTTATATGACAGGGGGTGTGAAATTGATTAAGGTTGTAATTACATAGTTAAAAAATCAAGTTACCTTATTAATTTTTACCTCTGCAAAAATATACTTAAATTGACATTATATGTATTGGAAAACAATGTACTTTTATCAAAGGAACCTATTGTCATATGTGAGACTGAGTGTATGTATTGAATTTATACGGAATACACTGCATATTTAACGAATAAACTTAGTAGAGGTCCAACTAAACAATAGCTAACGCAGAGTGAATTTATATTTTTGACGCCAGTGTGCATTTAACAAAAGTATATATTAACAATCAAATATTGCAGTGAACAATATAAAGTGAAGGTTTATATATCGCAAACAGCCTGTGCTTAACGGGAAATTATTAATGGTTACCGTCTAAGTCTATAATACTCAATATAATTTGAACTTCTGGGTAATGAGTTTAAGAAAGGAAATTAGCAAACTAATGGGAAGATAGTAATGTTGGCTCTATAAATCAGTAAATTAATGTTGAAATGAATAAACAGTGAATTTCAGTAAAAATTAATGATGCATATGCAAAATGAAACAAATATCACATATTATTACATATGCCTTGTGCTAAAGTATTAGAAATGAATTGTCACAGTGTACATAATAAAGCAATTCTGGCAGTTTTGAAGCAGAAATAATCTTCATAAGTTGTATAAAAAAGCACAATGGGTTAACATTGCAATATTTCTGAATACAAACTTGAGAAGAATCATTACAAGTTATGCATGACCCTTTAGGCAAAGAAAACAATGTTTCAAAGTGAAACTAGACTTTACTATCTGTATAAAGCCATGATTTTTTAATATTGCTGAATAAAAAGTTATGCAAGAGCATGTGGATTTATTTATAATTAATTGTACAGATGCAGATAAGCAATCAGAGTTTCCAATATTGTATAACACTTGCAAGAGTATGTGTGCTGGTGCAGAGAGTACATTTAATTCAAAGACAAGTACATAGTACAAAATTCTGAAGAAAACAGTGGCTTTAAAACTAATATTTACGGACAGAAAAAGTAAACAGAGTTTTGGCAGAAGACACATAACTATCTCTGTGGTGTATGTGTATATATAAGCGTTCGAACATGACTGGAAGTTATAGAAAGGTGCGTGAGAGGAAAGCTCACAGGAGAATAGATGAATATAGATATCATTTTGAAATTAAAAAGAAAATGGATTTATTAATGCTTTGATATTGAATACTAGACAATGCATGTTGTAAGTGTAGAATTCTATCACATAACCTGTGGTGCTCAAGATGATAAAAGAATTTCAATTAGATATAATGGAAAACAAAAATTAGGATTACTATATGGTCTACAGTGTTCGTGAAACTGCCTAAACATATTTCAGATAAGTTTCAGTTACTCTACAGAACCATATTTTACCACAAACATTGCTTAATAACAGAAATCAGATGATGCATGAAAGTATTTTGGAATACACAGCAGAGCTGCACAGGTTAACTGATGACAGCAAGTTTGCAAAATGGCTACCTAATGGATTAAAGAACAGAGTTATGTAAAGCATATATTATGAAAACAAAAATAAAATGCTGCTTTCAGAGGAAGTTTGTGCACTTGATTTGGCATTAGTATTACAGCATCAGTAGAACAAGCATCAGACAGAACTCTGGAGCTACTGAATGCTATAAACTACATATGCTAAGTGAATTAAAAAATGTTGAAGGAAATGCCATAAAAAGGGGAACAATGATAGAATATACTAGATATATATATATATATATATATATATATATATATATATATATATATATATTTGCCATTACACAAATTACATTAGACTCCAGTGAATAAATAACTGCACCCGTGACGTATCAAGTTAAAATAGAAAAGGATGAACTTGTGTGTATATGACACAAAAGGAACAGCATTGTGTTGCAGAAAATGGATAAGAGGGCTTGACTTAAATTTATACTCTCTTAAGAAGCTACAGATGGCAGCCTAGGATAATATTATACCCGTCACAGAAGATAAGCTGTTGTAATCATTGCAAAAGCTAAGTATGTTATTAGCAATGGCACAAGCAAATTAATTGGCCTTAAAGCAAGACATATTTTTGATGTGTTTGATGTAAATTACCCTTATGTCAATGCTAGTGGTACAATAGGTAATACACTCACCTTTGGTGCTAGAAGACCAGAAGGCTGAGGGTTCTTTTACCACTCTGGGTGACTGAATTATTGATACTGCAGTACAGCATTAGGGAAGTGCTGCACTCTTAAGTGTGTTGTCCTTCAGATGAGATATTAAACAATCTGCCTGAGTTGGCGGTAACTCAGCTGGGTGCAAAAGATCCCACACCATCTATCAAGAGGAGGAGGGGAAGTTCCCCAGTGCTCTTGCCAAATATCCTCTAGTAATACAAATATCATGTCAGGTCACCCCTGAAAAGTGACGATTAGCCTAGTGGACTAACTCAGTAAACAAATGATAAAGTAAAAATAAATTTTGCAAAGATACCTGATGTCATATTATTTTCTTTAAAAATCAGCACTTATAAACATGCCTCAGCAATTTTAAATTGGCTGAGAACAAAATCTACTGCTGCAGTCTTCTGCAACTTCTTCCCTGTATTTTACTTCCTATAATACACAATAGATATGTCAAACATACCTCTCAACTTTCCAGATTTTCACAGAATATCCTGATTTTTGCATCATAATTTTGGTCTGATCCTCATAAAATTTGTATTTTTCAGGCAATTAAGTTTCTGACTTCATATCCTTCAGAAAAATGCATGCAAAAGCAAGTCCTGGTATTATTGCAACTTTCTATACTTTATTAGAACAATTTTAAACAACTCTGCCTATTTTCACGCCTGTGTACCCCCATTATTAATGTTGTTGTTCAGATTTCTGGTGCTAAGAGGTTGAGAGGTATGATATCAAATTAGGGGTGGGGGAGGGGTGGACAACACAGCTCTTTAACATAGCTATCCATGTATACTAGGCACTTGCCGTAAACAATACAGATCACCAGAAATGTCTCCCAGAGACTCCACGCTTATAAAAAACAAAACTGCACATCACATTTGTAACTTAATATAACATAGAATAATGATGAATCAAACTTACATACAGCTGACACTGATGCATGGAATTCATCCTCATAACTTGTGATTTACCAGTCATATTTGTAGTTACAATATAGCTTGTTGAACTGTATACAATGGTGATAATTTTTAGTTTAGCTATAGCTTGCAGAACTATATACAGTCACAGAGAGCTATGGCTATATTTATCATAATTAAATAAATACTGTTGATAACCACATCTACTTGTTTTATAGGTTCTTAGGTGTCTACAAGGCAAATGACCTCTGGGACATTTTTAGGCCTAGCCATACTTCTCAAATATATCTGACAATTTTTGGTACCTAGGGATATTTTATGGAGTATATATAGGCGTAGGCTTGGGTGTTCTACCGTTTACAGACTGCCCCTGTCTGTTATAGCCATAAGTCTCAGACCAGAAGTAAATTTCCAAATCCCCATTCACTGGTCCAAGTTACACTTGATTTGGCTTAGGGGAAAACTCTGCTTCACATGGATGGGAAGCCTATTCAAAGAAAGGGCAGTCTCTGAGATACATACCTATTCCTCCAACATGCCTTATTAATGCTGCAGACAAGGTTTACATACCTAGATCAGATAATTATTGTGTTATTTGTTTTGTGAATGTGCAGCAGGTTCATCAGAGTCGGATCAGAGGATACTTTGTATGCCAGGCATAGATTGCCTTTCAGCAGTTTGTAGGTGATAGAATACAGGGCTAGGGCTTTGAGGTAGTCCATGTAGGACATGTTGTAAATTCCCTGTACTCTTTTTGCAAGAAGTTTCTGCGGATGTTCAGTTTGTTGTATATGCTTGGTCAGATATATAGAAAAGGGGCTGATACAGAGAAACAATGACATCCTTGACCCTAGATGCCATATCCTAGCTTATAAGTCATGCAACACAGGATAATTTCCTTACTACTGTAAATATATGATGGTCAAAGGCTTGGTTCCTGTCTACATGTGTTCCCAAGTACCGGACTACTGGGTCTTCTTAAAGGGGTGCACTATCAATGTGCTACTTTCCAGGGGTAGCAGTTTTCCCACAGGATACTATTATGCATTTCTTGGTATTGTATTTTAGACCTTGGTCCTGACACCAGTTATCAGTTTATGTCAGGCCTTCTTGGTGGGTATTTGTTTCTTTGTGGAATTGTAGAAGTGCACCTAATTTGCAGATGTCTGCAAACTTGGCCTTTGATGTTGGCCTTGACTTCTGAGAAGTAGATTCCAATAAGGAGTGGACCACTATTGACTGTTCTCCTTGTGGAGGTCGACTCCCTTATCCTATCTTTTTGGGTCATATTTGTGAGCCATCTGGCTATCCAGTGAGTGACATATGGGTCTCTATCTAATTTCACTAGTTTTTCTATAAAGTTCCAGTGGGATATTGCATAAAATGCCTTGGCTAGGTCAAGGTAGGCAGTATGTACCATTTTGCCCTCATCCATTGCTTTGGTGACCTTCTCAAAGAAGTCCACCAGGATGAGTAGGCAGGAACTGCACTTATGAAACCAAACTGGGTTGGATCCAGTGTCTGAAAGTTTCCTATATCATTGTTTATCATCTAAATGATAATTCTTTCCATTACCTTGCATATGAGACTAGTCAGACCTCTGGGTCTGTAGTTACTGGGTCCATAAATGGCCTACACTTGTGGAGACGGATGACAGTTGCAGTCCTCCATAAGCTTAACATGAAGCCTGTATGGAGGCTGCAGTTAAATAGTGATTCTAGTGGCCCTGTTTAGTCATGTTTCATGCTGTTAAGGAGGCATCTTGGCATATTATCAGGGTCCATCAATGCAGTAGGTTTGGCCTTGTAGATTGCATCGAGGACCTGTTCCATAGTGATAGTTGGGAGAGTTATATGCAAGGGTATTTCCTGAAGGCATTTCTGGGGGAGGGAGTAAAATTAGAGCTAAGTGACCCAGTATTATTGCTGTATTTCTTGGTTCAGTATAGGTGGCTCCATTAACAATTAGTTTGGTATATTTGTATATGCTGCCTTTGAGCTTGCAGAAAGAGCTGAAGAAAGGCTTGGTGTTTTTCCTTGGCCTGGAAGATTTGGCTTTGATGCACTCAACTAACCCTCTGAATGCTCTGTTTAGATTGATGAGGGCATTTTTATCTTGCTGGACATTGCACTTCTTAATTTTTTGCCAATATTTTCTTTCTTCTGTTGTACAACCTATTAAAGTTTGGATTCCACTAAGGTGGCTTATTTTTGAGATTTTCCTGTGATTGTTTTGGGTAGGCACAACTGTCACTATGCAGCTATTTATATGATTTCTGTGTACAAATCTGCATAGGCAGTGATGTTTTCAGAGTTTGACGGGATAGGAATTTTACTAGCAGGTAGCTCATCTTTGAATAGTTTCTAAAGGCTCCTTGGTTAGCTGAGGGCCCAGGTTTTATTTTTATTTCAAAGGAGGCAAGTTTGTGATCCAACCTGATCAGAGAGGACATTACAAGAGGCAATGTGAAACATTCTCCCATGTTTGTGAGGACCAGATTCAGGATGTTAGTGCCCCTAGGGGGTGTATGGACTAGCTGGTTCAGGATGTTTGTATTTACAAAGTCCAGGAATCTCTGGGCCTCATTTTTGGGGTTGTGAATTATTCTCAGTTTGTAGTGGGGTAGTTAAAGTCACCCATAAATACATTGTTGTGTTAAACTGGAGTGTCTCTTACACATGTAAGTATCTGTTATGGGTTTTGTGGGTGATAGCAGGGAACCTATAGCTTGCAAGATTATGATATGCGACTTTAACTTTTCAATGTCCACATTACCATAAACAAAGTGCATTACACTGTTTGACCAGCTTCATGGTGCAATTGTTTTTGATACTAATTGAGGCAACTCCACATTTTGTCTCTTCATGTGCAGTAGCTGGTCTAAATGTGTGGAAGACATTATAGCTTTAAACCATGTCTCAGTGACTGCACAGACATCTACATTCTCCAGGGTGAGGAAAGCTTGCAGAGAGTAGAGTTTCTTGTTTCAAATCCTGATATTCAAACTGAATTTCTGATCATTAAGCAACTGTATGTGTCTGTACAATGCATTTGTTGTTTTACCCTTTCTGATATTCATAATGTGTTCATAAATTCTATTCTTTAGCTTTCTGCTAATTTTTCCTATGTAGAAATCAGAACACATCTCACAGCTAGCTAAATATACCACTTGACTAGAATCACATGTGTAGTGTTCATAGGTTCATAGGTTTATACTAGGCTATCTGCCCCAAGGCATTTATAAGCCTAGCCCGAATTTTTGTGGCTTACGCCACCCCTTATATGAAAAAATACTGTACCCATTAGTTTGTTGTGCCTCTGTCCAGCAGTGACACAGAGATGATTCCTGGGGTAAACCTACGATCTCCCATCCACAGGTCAAGATTTCTCTTGAACAGAGCCAGCGAGGTGCTCTGCCTCACATGGACTGGGACTCTATTCCACAGCATAGGGAGTCTCTGAGTGATAAATCTATCCCTCCAGCACGTCCTATTTATATCCGTGCTAAGGTTTAAGTCGCTTGCTCTAGTGGTTTTGGTGGATTTGGAATTTTTGAGGTGGAGCATGTCCATTAATTCCGGGTTGGACATGGCCTTGTATGTCAGGCACATGTCACCTCTGAGCAGACGGTATGCGACTGAATAGAGCTGGAGTTTCTTCAATCTGGCAGCATATGACAGATTTTGGAGTCCCTTTATCCTTTTGGTGAGAAACTTTTGGGGTCTCTCCAATTGCTGCAGATGTCGGGCGAGATACATCCCGAATGGGGCATTGTACTCGATCATTGGTCTGATAAGTGAAGAGTACAGGGGAACAATGACCTCACTAGATCTGGATGTGAATCCCTTCATGATCAGGTGGGCAATGTAGAAGGTCTTTCTAACCACTTTAGCAATGTGAGTGTCAAAAGAAAGGCCACTGTCAACCTGGGTCCCCAGGTCCCTGATAACCTCTTCTGTGCTTAGTGGATTGCCACCTATATGGTAGCTTGGGGTTACCCTTGTTTTTCCCGAAGGGTATGACTATACATTTTTGGCGTTTAACTTCAGGCCATGGCTCTGGCACCAGCTATCTGTTTCTGTGAGTCCCTTCTGAAGGATATCCATGTCCGATGCACTTTCCACTATGGTGCCCAGTTTGTAGTCGTCTGCAAACTTTGTCAGCCAAAGTCCTCCCATGTTGGCCTGTACTTCTGAGAAGTAGATGCCGAACAATAGGGGCCAAGGACCGAGCCCTGTGGGACACCACTTGTGACCGGCTTGGAGTCTGACATAGCGCCAGCAACTCTAACCCTGTGGGTTCTGTCCTTAAGCCAGTTTGCAACCCATCTTGTGACATATGGGTTTACATTTAAGCCGGTAAGTTTTTCTACAATACCCGAGTGGGGTATTGTGTCAAAGCCTTTGCAAGGTCAAGGTAGGCTGTATGGACTGCCTTTCCCTCATCAATGGCCTTGGTGACTGTTTCGAAGAAGTCAACCAAGTTCAAAAGGCATGATCTTCCCTTGACGAAGCCAAACTGGGTCGGGTCCAATGTCTGCAAGTCCCCTATATCTTTGTTTATGAGCTCCATTATGATCCTCTCCATAGCTTTGCAGACTAGACTTGTTAAGCTTATGGGGCAGTAATTACCAGGGTCCATAGAGGCACTGCCTTTGTGGAGTGGGACCACAGTTGCCGTACACCACTCCTTGGGCACGTATCCTGTGGTAAGGCTGAGATTAAACAGCTGCCTTATGTGCGGGTTTAATTCCTCATTTAGCTCATGTAGCACACAGCCGGGGACACCATCCGGTCCCATTGATGCTGTGTTTTTAGCTTTAGAGAGAGCAGCTTTCACCTGCGCATTTGAGATGTCTGGGAGGCTACACTCCACTGGGATAGTTATCTCTCCTTTAGGGGAGAGGGGTGAAGTTTGCACTGAACCTGTCTGCCAGTATGTTGGCAATGTCTGTGGGTTCAGTGATTTTTGTATCATTTTGGACTAATTCTGAGCATATCTGGGAGTTTCCACCCAGGTTCCTAACATAGCTGAAAAAGGCCTTATGATTGTCCTTTGAATCCATGGCAATTTTTCTCTCAAAATTGGCCTTAGTTGATTTTATGAGTGCTCGTATTTTTTACTAATAATGATCAGGGGTGACTTCCCTTTTATGGATTTTGTTCTATCATGTAATAGCTTTCTCCTCTTATTGTAAAGTTTGTTAATGGCTGGGGTCCACCAGACTGGACGTTTGCCCTTTGTGGAAAGAGTCTTGGTTTTATTTGGGATTGCCTGATCCATGCAGTCCTGGAGGTGTTCATAGAAGGCATTTGTAAGGGCTTCCACAGCTTGGGTTGTGGTTTCCACTGTCTCAGGGGCCTTGAAGGATACCACACCAGTCTTGAGTAGTGTGAAGTTTGCTTTAGAGAAGTTCTTCACTGTGGTCTTTTTTGTTTGGGGTGGGGGCGGGATGTGGATTTCCAGTGAGATTAGTTTATGATCAGATCTCACCAATGAGGGATATACTTCCGGTGTGGAGCATTTTGTCCCCATGTTTGTGATAATGAGATCTCATATATTTTCTCCTCTCGTGGGAACAGTGACTAGCTGTTCCATGGCATTTGAATTTATGAACTCCAGGAACCATTGGGCTAGAAAGTTAGGGCTTGGGTAATGTTCCCAGTCTATATTCGGGTAGTTGAAGTCACCCAATATGATGGTGTTTGGAGATACATTTATACCCTCCAGTGTCTTCAGGAAGGCTGTGTGGGGTTCCTGAGTTTGAGAGGGTGGCCTGTAGCATGCTACAATTTGTAGAGCAGTTTTGCCTATGGTTAGTTGCACCTGGATGGTTTCTGAAGCTTCGTGCATTGCCACCAACCTGGAGGTGTGGGTATCCTTTATGAATATGGATACACCCTCCTTTTGTGGTGTGGTCCGGGTTTTGGGGCCGAACGCATGATATGAGGTAAAACCTAATAGTGCCGGGTGCTCTCAGGAGCCTTGAACCAGGTTTCAGTTACAGCACAGACATCGATGTTCTCCATACTGAGAAGGGCCTCGAGTGCATGCATTTTGAGATTTAGACTTCTGGCATTGAGCAGCATTACCCTCAGTTTCTTTCCATTTTTGTTTTCTAGGGTGGTAGGTTTAGAATTTGAGCCTTGCCTAAAAAAGGCACTATGGGGGTGGCAAGAGCCTTAGCCAATATCCGGAATCCCAGGAGTGACAGGTGCAAGCCGTCCCTTGTGAAGCAGTGTGGCTTGTCAAGCATGTCATCCCAGGCAGACAGACACTGGATCCCCTTTGAATGACACCAGGCATTAAGCCAATTGTTAAAGCTGATCATCTTGTCTCTATATTGTGGCATCATTCTTGGTGAAGGAAGGATACTGCTCAGGGTTAGGGTCATACCTGCCTGGGCTACATAATCAGAGAGCTCCTCTATGTCTCTTTTCATGTAGTCCAGGGAGGTACGTCTCAGGTCGTTCACACCAGCATGGACAATGACTGTTTTGTACACTTTGTAAAACAACAAATACATTGTACAGACACATACAATTGCTTAATGATCAAAAATTTAGTTTATTGGTGTTAGACCAGATAACAGTGAATTTAAGAGGTTACATTACGGAAGAACATTTAAACAAATGAGAATTAGAGTGTCAACTTAAATTTAATGTACTTTGTCATCCGGGAATAAATGAGTCTGTGTCAATTAATCCTATTTTAAGGTTAAAATATTTTAAAGCCTAAACAATTATGTAATGAGAATGTCAACAATTTTTAATAATTAACTTGTTCATGTGTTTTATTTGATAACGATGGTCATGTGTCTGTTTTGTAATCATATTTAAATGGTGTGTTTTTTAAAGTTCATTACTTCTGAAGAAGTTCCTAGTGAATAGGAATGAAAGCGCTCAACTCATTTTTAAAATAAATGTTTTTCTATCAAAATATCTTGAGTGTCATTCTGAAGTGGCTACAGGGTGTATTATTATTATTATTATTATTATTATTATTATTATTATTATTATTATTATTATTATTATTATTATTATTATTATTATTATTATTATTATTATTATTATTATTATTATTATTATTGTTATTATTATTATTATTATTACTATTATTATTATTATTATTCTCCTTTATGTAATCCTGGGCCAAGAAACACTTCAGGTCCCCTCTGCTGTTAGAATAGTTTAACCAAAGCAGTTCTAACTTGAGATTAAAGGGCAAAACATGCAAATTCAACAAGAAATGCCATTAAACAACCAAAGAGCATACAATGCAAGTGTAGAAACTATGAAAAACTACTTACCAGTCTTGTTTTAGGCTGTATTGAAGCAAAAAATGACTTTCTGTTTGGTGGCATGGTTACCAAGCATTGCCGAGCTCTGTGGAAATGAACCAAGTGTAGTGCAAATGAAACAACTATATAGCAGCAGAAACAATCGAAATAAGGAAGAGGGCATTTTGGCCAATTAGAATCAATACAGCTTTCTGTCATTTAAGTAACGCTGGGCTATGAAATGCCTCAGATTCCTTCTACCCTTACTAGAGTTTAACCAAAGCAGTTGTAACCTTAGATAAGAGGTAAGAGTGCCTACAATTAGTAAATACACTGGGGAGCATTTCTCCATGGGCCTCTGCTGAAAATTGGCTAGTTCAAGTCGGACTTTCCTGAGAAACAAATGTTAAATAAATAAATAAAAATAAATAACTATATGTCAAGCCAAATTTTCTTCTTGTCCCTAATATTGTGATGATTATTACTGATTTAGCTATAAATCTGTAAGTATGAGAATTAATGAAATACAGCCATAACAAACAACGCAGCACTACTGGATAAACAGAACCGATTACTATTTATATTCTGCAGTGTTACAATAATACAGTCATTACACTCACACAGGAATGACAACATTTACAATTTTGTTTTACTTTTGACTCCACTAATTTTCTTGGTTATGACTGGGAACTGGTCCATTAATGTCTCCAAGAAACATTACCTGCCCTTAGCCCTGTTAGACCTGAGCAATACAGCATCTGGAAGGCAAACACTGTGATCAGACTGAACACACTTACATAACACATTTGGTGTCATTCAGATGGGGGTCCTAAAGAATTTGAGACTCATCAGCCTGGGATTCCCTCTAGATTCTACTCCATACAATGCATGAATCTGAAGCAATACACATGCCGATTTAGAGTGCTGTTTGTCAACTTTCATATGCCTGCCATTTTATTTATCATTTGCATGATGGTCATTGCTGATTCATGGGGTCTGTATTATAAACTTGGAGGTACAGAATGTCACTAACCTTTTCATTGACACATATGTGTCGAACATCCACTTCAGTGAACAACCACATCATCAATTTCTTTCCAAGGGAAAGAAATTGGTAAGTCAACTATGCATGACACGGTATAACAAACACTATGGGGGGCTGTGCCCCCCCAACTAAATACACTAACTCCAAGATCACACTACAGTGGGGAAAAGGGAAGATTTAAAATAACGGCCAACCGATTTCTTTCCCTTGGAAAGAAATTAACGATGTGGCCATTCGCTGAAGTGGATGTTCGACACATGTGTCGATGAAAAGGTTGTGTACATTCTGTACCTTTGAGTATATAATATAGACTCGGTTCATGCACGTTTTCCAGTATGTGAAACCAGCAAGTTAAGAATCACAGCCTTTTCTTTCATTTTATTCAACTATACCTATCCATATATGAAATGTGCACATACGGTTTGACCAAGAATGACCACCTGAAAATGTCTGCTGACCAGTGCATGTAATTGAACAGTACTGTTTCTTAATTAATGGCCTGGTTGTATGTCCTGGCTTTTAGAAAGCTGCTTCCCATTCAGTACTATCCCTATTCGGTCATATTACTGAGAATACTGTTGTTATATAGTCATAGATGTTGGAGAGACAGTTGTGCATGTGTTTTAAAATGGAAATAACATTTTTCAAGTACTTAAGAAGAAAACAAGATGAGAAGATTTCTGTCTGAGAAACAGATGAAAAACATAACTAATAAAATGATGACAATAAAAATATTTGGTAATTATTTCTTCTTGGCTACAGTAGTCAATAGATATGGAACATGCTCTCTTATATGTCTGCCTGCATGGCTTGCAAAACCCAAGAAATCAAACATGGCCTTAAAGAAGCTGAGATCAATAGTCACTTGGACAAAAAGCTATTAAAGCAACCTAATCTGCAAAAGATCTTCATTGAAACTAAGAAATAGGGTCACATAGCTAAAATAGCATTAAAAGAGTCTACTGTAGAGAAAGGACCCAAAGAAAGCTGAGATAAGAGGGTCTCATAGACAAAGTGTTGCCTTTTCATACTCACTTTTTAGCTGTTCACATCACATCTTGTAGTCAAATGCTCATCACTGTATTTGAGTGTAAGAGATCTGAATATATACTTGATCTGTAAAATTTGTTTTTCAGTTGATGCAGCTTTTGAGGCAGTACTATTTATGGATCAGAGGTGTGAGGGCAGAGCTCCACCCCATCAGCGGTACAAGAGTTCCTCCTGTACCATTTGTTAACTTTCTACCAATCATGAGTATAAGCAGGTTTGAGTGATGGGCAGTGAGGCAGTAGAATGCAAGCAAGATTGTACTCAAGCTAAGGAAGCAGAACTGGATAGGCGTGTACAAAGGTGTCCAGTGCAGAGAAAGTCTCTTTAGGAAGTTGGGATACGAAAGAAGCCAAATGGAGAAAAAGACTCTGAAGAGAGATATAAGGTTGTTGAGCAGAAGGATATGAAAGGTCTAAAACTGGTGTTAGTTACTCTTTTGACAAAGATCTGCATAACTTCTCAAGAACAAGAGGGGCTTTGTGGAGTTAAATTGGGCTTACATCACCTCTGTATCCAAAACTGGTGGCAGAGAGAAGGGAGTAGGGAGAGTATTTCCAAATTAGTGTGCCATACACATGTTCCAGAAGGACAGTATCACCTGGAAGAGACAGATACATGTTCCAGAAGGACAGTATCACCTGGAAGAGACAGATACATATTCCAGAAGGACAGTATCACCTGGAAGAGTCAGATACATGTTCCAGATGGACAGGATCACCTGGAAGAGACAGATACATATTCCAGAAGGACAGTATCACTTGGAAGAGACAGATGCATGTTCCAGAAGGACAGTATCACCGGGAAGAGACGGATACATATTCCAGAAGGACAGTATCACCTGGAAGAGTCAGATACATGTTCCAGATGGACAGTATCACCTGGAAGAGACAGATACATGTTCCAGATGGACAGTATCACCTGGAAGAGACAGATACATGTTCCAGAAGGACAGTATCACCTGGAAGAGACAGATACATGTTCCAGAAGGACAGTATCACATGGAAGAGACAGATACATGTTCCAGAAGGACAGTATCACCTGGAAGAGACAGATACATATTCCAGAAGGACAGTATCACCTGGAAGAATTAGATACATGTTCCAGGTGGACAGTATCACCTGGAAGAGACAGATACATGTTCCAGAAGGACAGTATCACCTGGAAGAGACAGATACATGTTCCAGAAGGACAGTATCACCTGGAAGAGACAGATACATGTTCCAGAAGGACAGTATCACCTGGAAGAGACAGATACATATTCCAGAAGGACAGTATCACCTGGAAGAGTCAGATACATGTTCCAGATGGACAGTATCACCTGGAAGAGACAGATACATGTTCCAGAAGGACAGTATCACCTGGAAGAGACAGATACATGTTCCAGAAGGACAGTATCACCTGGAAGAGACAGATACATGTTCCAGAAGGACAGTATCACACGGAAGAGACAGATACATGTTCCAGAAGGACAGTATCACTTGGAAGAGACATATACATGTTCGAGAAGGACAGTATCACCTGGAAGAGACAGATACATGTTCCAGAAGGACAGTATCACCTGGAAGAGACAGATATATATTCCAGAAGGACAGTATCACCTGGAAGAGATATATACATGTTCCAGAAGGACAGTATCACCTGGAAGAGACTGATATTTCTTTCTCTTTCACAGGTAAATGAACTGAATCACTGATGCCATCACCACTGACACCTTTATTTCACCCACGATGTAGGTATAATAATCACAAAAGTAGTTGAAACAAAGAAGACATAATCCAGCATGTTAAATTACAAATGATAAAAGTACAAAGAGAAGAAAATAAACACCAGGAAATGGATCCCATGTAACTATACAGCAATAATGTCAGCCTTTCTGGTGGCATACAACGATAAAGCCCTGACTATGACCCAGGTGACCTGGGATCAATTAGTGGCTCAGGTGACTGATAGGGCAGCAGAGAGAGATGTGAACTGCCATCCCACCATAGGTGGGTGAACTCATGGATGCCTGAAATGTCTATCCTCTGTGGAGGCTGGACAGGATACATTGGTAGGTGTGTCAAAAGAGGGAATAGGGTGGAGACTTGGCTTAGCTGCTGCAGAGGTGGGGCATTTCTATTGCACAACCACTTCCAGGCTTAACCATTAAGTCCACAAGGGAGGTTAGAGGGTGGAGAAACCAGTAGGTCCTAAAGTCAACTCCCCCCTGATTGGATGCAATGATGAGCCAATCCTCCACATTCTTAGTTCTATGACCAGGCCCCAGAGCACTGGATTAAAGTTTAGGGGAAGGTGAGAAGCAGCTGGTAGACCTGGCATGGACAAGTACTGGAGTGCCAGGCTGGTACAATGAAGGACAGGTTGTGGGGAGCAAAAAAAACAAACTATGCAGCAATAATAACTTAGTATTATAAAATAAACGACAGGGGGACTTGCCTGTAAATTCTACACATTTTGGAAGAGTCACAGAGGTGTAAACAAATTAAATAAAATAAGAAAAAAAGAGAAACAGTGCTTTGACATCTCTTCACAGCTTGTGAGATTGGACTTATATATTTTAGTAAAGGGCCAGAGGCTGCAAAGATGTTTATTTATGCACTTTTTCTTCACCGTGGACAATGGACATTGATATGTTTACTCCTTTGATGTTAATTTCACTGTGTTGAGGGATACAAGGTTCGAGTCTGCAATACTTGATTCTGGATCCTGGTTTAAATGGGTCTTCAAAGCTAATTCTTCTATCACATTCCAGTACAAGCAATGGGAAAGCAATGCACTTCTTGCCCTACTGAAGAATAACTTGACTGCCCTGGGCTTCAGCTTATTCTATGTCATTGGTTTATACATAGAAAAAGATGTTCAGTGCTGCAAGCTGGAGGAGGTCAGAGGATCTCAGATGCACCAAATGTCTTAACCATTTGAAAGGTGTGACATTTTTTCATGTGAAAGTGATATCCATATGGCAGATTCTGGTACATGTTTGTCAGGTGGAGAATCTTTTGCATTATTCTATACTTTGAACTTTGGCACTTTTCAGTCAAATACTTAAGGAAAGGGATGCAGTTGACTCAGCTGTTCCTTCAGTAATCACTCCTCTTCCCAGTGTCCTTGTTTGAACGCATCAGACTCCACGAGCAACTATGAAATTCTATTTCCTTGGTCTGCTGCCTTTGAACCCCATCTGGTAACCAAGGCAACAATTATGCTGGGAAGAAACAAACAGATGTGGGAGGGGGGTGAACAAGGGTATCATGATTACAATGTAATCGACATTCTCATTTTTTCATTTAAGAAAAGATGCATGTAACTGTTATGTACAACTGATACCTAAATGTTATCAGCTACTGCATTTCCATGAAAGATAACTTAACACGAATCCAGGTTAATGCAAATGATTACTTTTTTCCAACATGTTTTACATCAATGGCAGTGATTATTATTGTCCTTAGATTTACATTATAGATTTCTACAGAAAAATACTTCCAAAATAGGTGAAGTACAAACTTACATCAACTGTGGCAAACAAAGGTTTTAGCTGTTATAAAATTAATAGTTAAAGTTAATCAGGGATCATAGTTAATGTAATAATGAAAGCTATATAAGCCAAGTGCTATTCTTAATAAAATAATTTGTTCTTCATTGCAATGCACCACAAACATTTTGCAAATGAAATCTCCTTTGTGCCACATCTTATGCAAAGTATAAAATCCATATAGTTATTCAGACATAGCACTTAACATTACAATGAATAGGCATGCAAATAAAAAATGGCTAATTATCTCATAAGACAGCATGGCTGCAAAGCTGATATCTGTTTTAACTGTATTTCCAGCCAGCTGCTATTGCACATTATTCACCTTAGTAACCCTTTGTCACTGTTTATCAGCAAAGAAGGCAATCACATAATGAGAAACAGCAGCTTTAAATGCTGGAAAATGCAATCATTACAACTGATTAATGCCTCGGTATCAAAGTCAACTGCATAGTAAATAAAACATCTTCCCAATATCCTGCACAGAAGCAAACAATACTGTGCTGTATTTTTTCAGGGGTCAATTTCTTGCCATAGTGGTAATAGAATATACAAACAGTGGGTTACTGATGAAACATGACCCAAATAAATGAATAAATGCTGAACAGATGTGTAAGAAAGCATGAAAACATTGTTAATTTTGTATTTTCGAGGGCTAAATAGATTTTATGCTAAGTGCTTGACACAAAATAAACTACTGTGCCAGGCCATGCTTCTTCTAATGTTAATGAAATGACTCTCCCAACATAGTGGATTACTGAGAGAACCAAGCAAGTCTATAATCAAGTATATGTGCACATTATTATATATTGGAAAACTGTCCACACTACTCCCTGGTCTCTTATAATCCTCTGATCAGGAGCCAGGCAGTCCCCTTGTGGAAATTTAAAAAAGAAAAATCAGTAATGCTCTTAACATCAAACAATAAATCCTAAAGTTATTTGCCACCACATTTAATTAAATATTTTGAAAAGAAAACCCCAGTGATTGATTTGCCTTCCCTATTGATCCGGTATTGATTCTTTGCGTCTTTCTAGCCTAGCTATGGCATGTGCTAAATGGCCACAGTGCTGGGGAACAGCTTGTTATGAATTGCGTCTTAAAAGACGTAATACAGTAATGCTTCCTCAGAATAAATGTCTAGTCGAAATAGCAGACTAAATATTTCTGTCAGGACTATACACTGTTTTATTCTGCATGCTGCAAAATACTTCAAGTGTGATACCCACAGCATCCACACAGTAGTAACTTACTAAGTTAAGGCAATAAGCAGAAAATGAACTCATTTTTGTAGACTGGGGCTTCATCCCTGAAGACTCCAATCTCAATATGGACAAGTTTCTAGTCATTTAACTAGGCCAGTCCTCTTGGAAATGCATGAAAAGAAGAAGGCATGGGAAGTAAGTCTTAAGTAATATAATAAATGCATTCTGTCTAAATACAGGTAACATATATAATACACAGACAAACACACACACACACACACACACACACACACACACACACACACACACACACACACACCATTTGCTGTAATATCTTTTAAGAATGTAATAATTAAAGAAATACATACTACTTTTAATTAACTTGCATATGCTTTATAAAATATGCCAAGCACAAGTGCAAATTGTCTCCCTGCCCAGATAAGCTGATTTATAAAGTATACATTTATTTATACTACTGGGTGGCCACGATGGTGCAGTGGTTAGCGTTGTCACCTCACAGCAAGAGGTTCTCCAGTTCAATCCTCGGCTAAGGTGCCTTTTGTGTGGACTCTGCATGTCCTCCTTGTGGTCGCGTGGGTTTCCTCCGGGTGCTCCAGTTTCATCCCAAAGACATGCTGTAGGTGGATTGGACACAATAAAATTGGCCCTAGGGTTGAGTGCGTGTGTGTGTGTGTGTGTGTGTGTGTGTGTGCCTTCCGTGGAAGGTTGGGCATCGGGCTGGCAATTTGACACTGTAAAACTTCACTGCCAATCATGAGCGGACAGGTGATCGATTGTGGCAACCCCTAACCGAGAAGAAGACATTTATTTATACTACTCTGGTATGTTTTTTTCTGAAAGTAACAAGCTATTTTTTCCTTAATATATTAGTAAGATACAAGTGCAAGAGGTTCTCCTGTTCGATTCTCGGCTGCAGTGCCTTCTGTGTGGAGTCTGCATGTACTCCCCGCGGTCGAGTGGACTCTGAAAGACATGCGTGAATGGGCATGCCTTCACTGAAGGTTGGGCATTGGGCTGGTAACTGGGCACCATAAAAATCGACTGCCAATCATTTGCAGATCGGAGTTCCGCTGTCGCTACCCCTAACCGGGAAAAGCCGAAAAGACAAACAACAACAACAAGTACACCTCCTTAGCAATTCACTCTATACATCTAACTATAAATGTAGCTTGTCTCAAATGGTAACATTTATCTGGCTGCATTTAGGACTGCTGTGTGAAGGAAAAGATAATTCCAGAATGAGATTGTCTTCATTGCACTCGGAACTAGGATAGTACGTGTTTGTTTTATAGGAACATATCTGTCCTACTTTATGAAAACTGCAATAAGGTTGCCTTTGTTTTTGTTCTGAATATGTTATTACCATATATATGTGCCTCAGAGATGACCCTTCACTCACCTATGTGAAGTAAAGCTCATTTCTAACTGTCTTCCCATATAACTTGGACCATTAGATGGGAAATTGCAAATTTACCCTTGGTTTGGCACCTATGTCCCTAATGGACAAAGGCAACTTGTGACTGCTTGATGTGTACAAGGCTTTATTGTAACCATGGTTACTTCAGCAATATTTTGGTAAATTTGGAGAAAAATTGTAGCCTATCCTGAAATGCATTGGACTAGTTTTTAATAGCATTCTGAGCACAAATCCACATGGAACTTAAAGTTTAATTCAGAATGATTCCCTCTGGAAGTTGGATGAATTTTCCTGACTATAATGCAAAAAATGTGAAAAAAATCAGAACTAATAAGAGACCTAAATTAAATTTCTTAAACTGGAGACTTATTAAAATATTTTATTTTGTTATCGCCCTGATACCCTGTAAATTATAGAACATTATAGAAAACTGTAAAAATGCACTGTGCTTTGGAAAAGCTTCTTTCACTGAGCAGCATCACTTTAACTAACTCAGACAGTGAGTCAGAAGACAAAGGTTTTGTACAGGTATGTCAATGCTTTAGATTAGTGTGGTAAGTTTTAGAATGAAGTTCACAATATTATACACTGAACCTAAGTACCTGCATTTCTATTTAAACCTTCATGAATGTGAAGGGGACTTCACGGTAGAGGATGTTGTCCACGCTATCACAGTATACAGAATGTTAACACTATTCATAGTTATTCATATCGTTTTCTCTGGTGTAGTTCAGTAGCAGTGTAGTTCAATGCTAACAGTGCTTGCTGCTTCATTCTGGAAAAAATAATCAAGAATATCCTTACGCTTTGAATGATCAGCTGATAGTTGGAGCAAGTTGCATTAGAGACTTGGAAGTGGTCATAGACTTTATATTTAACGTTAATGGCCATCTAACCAGTCTAATAAATAAACGTGCTGTAGAGTATCAAATAATATTGGACTATGTGTCGTAAATAGGGATGCAAGTGTCTCGGTGCCTTTATATAAGTCTGCAATCAGACCTGTTGTTGAGTACTCTGGTTCTGTTTGTGTCTACAATAATGTTCAGTTAATCAGATTAGAACATGCTCAAAAGTCTTTTTTGAGGACTATTATGAAGTCTTAACACAGTACTCATATATGGCTAGGTTACAATTATTATTGTTATACTCTGTGGGTTATAAAGTTATTTGTGGGGACCTGACAATGTTGTACGTGTTTTCAAGAGGAAGTGTTGTCTGCTATGTTACGAATAAGTTTTCTCAGACATAATTGTACTACTAGGAATTGTGGTCTCATGGCCTGTTTTTGCCCAGATTAACACCAAAAGTGTGGATAATTTTTTCATCAAAAATCAGGACAGGTGTGAAATAGTTTCCTTTGGAAATTCAAATTAACAAAAATATATCTTAGTTTATAAAAAGCAGTAAATCTTTCATTCAGCTCTTATGTTTTTCAACTGGGTTTTTCTGTTGGCAAACTCTTGAATGGCCCAAAGCAGGGTTGTTGAGCTGTTTATTATTAACATTCATCATTGAACACTGAATATTAATTCAAAGCACATATTTTCAGCACATTAAACCAGGTACAGTGTCTATACCATCATTTTTGATTATTTTATAATATCTTGAATACTTACATCAGTTACATTCAGGGCTAACTAAAATTTTGGTCACATCTTACTTATGATCTCATAGTGTCAGCGATTTGTCAGGTAAAAGATCAGCGATGTCTTCCTTTGCATGAGATACAACAGTGGACTTCTGATGTGGTTGTGTATTCAGCATTTTGTTAACATTACTGTCTGAGGAGATTTTCAACAGTTTGTCAGACTCAGGCTGTGATTCACAGACAAGTACATTATTCCTTTGCAGAGCTAAATAACAAAGAGTCCATAGCATGATGTGACTTGTAGCTCTGCTCAGATATACAGAAAGGAATGCATAGCACCAGTAGTCTGAGAAAAGGACTATAAAGTAGTGTTAGGACTATAAATTAGTGTTAGACAGGTTCATTAGCAAAGTACATGTGATCAGACACTTTAACACTGCATGCCTGAAGCTAAAAATGCTTATCCATACAACAAAGCACCGCATAACTATTACATACTGCCAGACAGTCCATGGAAGACCAGCATAGAAACATGCCAACCAACCCAGTTCACCATCTAAAGGGAGAGGAAAGTGGGCAATAAGAAAGTTCAAAAAGGTGGAATAGCAAACAGAAGAAAATCCACAAGAGTAATGAATGATAAGGAATGACAGGATGGGGAACAAGGGTATTTTGGGTAGGAGACGCCCATTTGTAATATAAAAAGTTGAAAGATAAGTTGGAAAGATATTGAACAATGTTTTGGGGGGCATAGTGGGAAAATGGAAGGTTTAGGGACAGACAAATATCTATAAGACACAGACAGAGGTTAGACTGACACAAAAAGTGGAGACAACAGTGGATGGACACAGGGTGTGGACATCTGGTGACGTGGAAGTTCGTACAACAAACAAGGTATGAAAGACTAAAATATCCATGTGATACGTAAGGTAGGGGAGCACCTTAATGGGGGTTAGGGAAGAGTTGATGGACAACATAATGGCCCAGAGGCCAACCTGTATAGACATCACTCACACGTGTGGTTGGACTCAGGTTCAGGCTGAATCTCTGGTGAACCAGTGGTCAAACCTGCTGGCAGCTTAGCTACACTAGCAGTACTACTAGTATGTGCTTCACAATAATAAAATGAGTGTCCAGCTGTTGGTGTACCTCACATAACACCAGACTTCACAGATGCTGCTAGCAGACCACGTGGGACTCCTTCGGGCCAGTATCAAAAGAGGATACCTTAGTGTCTCCTCCTGTGAAGTGGATGTAGAAACCACAGGTAAGCTCTCCAGGATTTTTTCACACAATAACCTCCATCTTCCTGCTGAGAAACAGACCTGCTGACCCTTGGTGACCCACAGCTAGAGAAACTGGTCAACAGAGGCTGAGATTACTTCTGTCACTCTTCTACCACAACCATAACTGGACAAACAGAAAGAAGAGAGAAAAAAGAAAGCACATTAATATGCACATATGTTACATATACGATTGTAGCTGCAAAGTGCGATAATGTACAAAGTATATGCATCCCACTGCTTGGAAAAGTGTTCTTGCTTCCTGAAACATGCGTCCATGTTGGCTGCTGTAAAGTGAAGTAGAAAGAATCCAGTTGGACCCATTAACAGAATAATAATAAATCAATCAATCAGTTGATCAATCAATCAATAATGTGTAAAGTAAAATGACCCTCTCTGTCCCTAACCTTTTCTTCCCACTATCAAAGCAGATCAAGGTGTTGGTACCACAGGACACTCTAACAATGTCTGCAAAACTTACTAGTACAGGTGATGCCAGTACATACATGCAAATATTTCAGGCATGGGTATTAATGACCTTTTAGCCTGCCAATATACTAAAACAGTTATTCAAATAATAATAATAATTGTCCAGGCTATTCATAAAAATATCTAAATTAGTTCTTGCTTAATGTAATTTGGTTGTCTGTTCCATGCATCAGCTACTCTCTACTACACAGGTTTTCTGATGATTCCCTACTAATTTTTGATAACCCCAAACATTCCCAGAGTTAGTTGTCTCTAAATGCCCTATATAGCTGAATAAACTCTCCTCTTAAGTATCTGTAATAGACACTGTACAAGTTCAGATATTTTAGTCTTTCATAATAACTTAAATTTTCACATCCATGGATGTCCTTGGTATATTTCTGCTGTACTCTTTCCAGTTTACTCATGCTTGTTTTCTTATAGGGTTTCCATATTGTTATTCCATACTCAAGTTTGGGTCTAATGTAACTAACAAACAATGACTTCATCATTTATGATTTCTTAGACATTGTGAATATTTTTATAGAACCTATAGTTCTGTAACTATCATTAACTAACTGGTAGATATGATCAGAAAAAACTCAAAGTTGGCTCTACCCATATACTGAAGGAAAGGTTAGTTTACTTTTTATTTGTTGTATTCTGTATTACATTATTACCTTTTTCTATTTTGTATACTGTGATTTGTTTTCTTTACACTGTGTTTTACTTGTATTCTGCTTTTAACTGCATATTAAAACTTGAAAATACACCACAGCTCTGTCTCTTGTGAGTCAGACAGAAATTTTTCCCACCCTCCCACCTGGTTACTGTGGTGTGCTTAGACACCACTGTCTTTCTAGTTGCCTGCCCCTTATGTTAATTTGACTGTATATCTCATTTCCTCTCTGCTTTTACTGGTTGGTGTGAGTAAGCACAAAATTAGCATTTTGTGAGATCACTCCCCTTCAGCTATTTAAATGTATTGGCCATCCTACTGTATTACATAGTACCAGAATAAAAAAGTGACCACCCCTTTCAATCTATCTTGCTGTTTTAAAAATAGTAACTCTTCACTAAAACTTAACTTTTTAGACAGGTAAACTTAAGTTACCTACTTTCACATCTAACTCCTCTAGTGCACACTGCAGTGTTTAGGATAAACCATTTTTTTTCATCTTACCTTTAAGCATCTATTGCAAGACCAGAAGTTATTGGAGAGCCCACATTCTGCCTCTCAGTAGTCATCTTGGGATTAGTGCTTCTGTTTTCTCCTGGTGAGAGAAGGAATGCAGTTACATTATTTCCTGGAGACTGCTGATCGGGAGAAAGCTTAATAACTGCTTTATAGGTGACAGCTTGGAATCTGTGCTTATATTCTGATCCTGGTGAGAATAGGAGCAGAGTGCATTGATCCCTGACGGTTTCCGGATAGGGAGTGAGTGTCTGTGCTTAATGTACCTGATTGGTCTGTTTGCTATTCGATACATCTTCCAGAAAAAGGTTACAAGCCTGCAGACCCTTGCATCATCTGGGACAAGACTGTAGATCACAGGGTGTGGCCTGCTTTTCTTCTTGGGATTGGTGCTAACATGTTGCTTCTGGTGAGACAAGAAGCAAAGGAGCATTGTATCCCACAGAGTGAAGCTGTGGTGAGACCAGCATTAGTAGTAGCCAGGCAGTAACCATTCATGCGACTCCCCTCTTTTCATCATTCTTGACAGGCTAATTCTTTATTTTCAGTAAGTGCTGCTTGATTTCTTTCTAACTTCAGAATATCTGCCTAAATACTTCATCCTTAAATTTTCAGGGTCTATGTATTGGTTTCCACTCGAGTGTTTGGCAGTGCTCTGTACAGACTTAGATACGTTGAGTGACATTTTTCCTGTAAAAGGCTTCAGTGCTTAATATATTGAGCACATATCCAGGCATGTCTAAAGGTCAGCTCCCTGTGCTTTCTCCTGTCAACCTGGTGAACTTGGGCATCCTGAGGTAGTGTAGCAACTGCCTCATGTACACAGCAACCCTCTCCTCTTACCTCCCAACACTATGACTTGTGAGAGATGCACATATACAGCCAAATTGGAAGCCAAGCACTCTCCAGCCAAGACTAGATTAGCCAGTCAAGAGGAGAAGATTAACACCTGCACCACACCACATTCAACACATAGCCCTCCAAAGCTTACACCACCACAACCCTCATATAGTAACAAAAAACACACACCTACTTTTGCAGAGGCTATCAATAAAAATTTGCCCAAACAAGAGAGACCACCGAGGCAGAAATGCAAACAACTATCACATCCCAGCACAAACTATGAGACACATAGCTCACATAAAAAGTGTGCCACTCAGCCAAAGCTCATAAGGCAAAACAACTTACCCAATGCACTAGTCATAGGGGTGAAGGCACACTCACTAGGCTGAATAAGGAGAAAGTTACGGTCAGGTGCCTGTCGGGTGCCAGGATCCGCCACATAATGCACTCACTTAGGTCACTCCACAACAGGTACAAATATGACTTTGTCATTGTCAATGTTGGTGTGAATGACCTGAGACGTACCTCCCTGGACTACATGAAAAAAGACATAGAGGAGCTCTCGGATCTTGTAGCCCAGGCAGGTATGACCCTAGCTCTGAGTAGCATCCTACCGTCACCCAGAATGATACCACAGTACAAGCAGAAAACGATTGACTTCAACAATTGGCTAAGTTTCTGGTGTCATTCTAAGGGGATCCAGTATCTGTCTGCCTGGGATGACATGATCGACAGACCTCGATGCTTCACCAGAGATGGCCTGCACCTGTCACCCCAGGGATTCTGGATACTGGCCAAGGCTCTTGCCACCCCTATAGTGCCTTTTTTAGGCAATGTCCTAAAGACAAAATTACCACCATAACAGCTACAAGCAAATGCAATCTGAGGGTTATGCTACTCAATACTAGAAGTCTAAATCTCAAAATGCACTCGCTTGAAGCACTCTTTAAAATGGAGAACATCGACATCTGTGCATTGACTGAGACCTGGTTCAAGGCTCCAGAGAGCACCCCATAACTACCAGGGTGTAATTCATACCACACCTTTCGGCCCCTAAACCTGGACCGAAGCACAAAAGATGGTGGTGTCTCCATATTCATAAAGGATATGCACACCTCCAGACTAGTAGCTCAACATAACGCATCAGAGATACTTCAGGTACAACTAACACTGGGTAAAACTACAATCCAGGTTGTAGCCTGCTATAGATCCCCCACCATGTCCCAAGACTCCTACTCCACATTTCTAAACACACTGGAAAATATTAGGGTACAACCCAATACCCTTATACTGGGAGACTTTAACTACCCCCCATTAACTGGGAAAATTACTCATGTACCAACACACTTGCTCAACGTTTTCTGGAATTCATTAATTTTAATGCCCTGGACCAGCTCATTCTTACCCCCACTAGGGGTAGAAACATCCTTGACCTGGTCATTGCTAACATGGGTGACCATTGTTCTACACCAGTAATCAACTCCTCCCTGGTCAGATCTGACCACAAGCTAATCACTATGGATATCCACATCCCTCCCTCATCCCCCCTAAAGGAAAACACTGTCAAAAACTCCCCAAAGCCAATTTTGGGCATCTAAAAACAGAAGTGGCTAACTTCACGACACCCATGCAAATGGAAAATAGGTTCATGATTGCTGAATCATACACCAATGCACTGTATGCACACATACACAAGTGCATGGAATGGGCCATACCAAACAGAACCAAGATGCGCTCCTCCAAAAAAAGTAAGCCAATCTGGTCGTCCCCCACCATAAAAAGCTCTACAACAGAAGGAAAAAAAATGTTGCAGAAAAGGGTGAACTCCCAAGACTGGAAAAACTCCTTTGTTAGCCTCAGCATGATCCATCATCAAATCCTCTAAAGCTAGCTATGAAAACAGAATTATTGCAGATTCTAAAGACAACCACAAGGCATTCTGTAGTTTTGTCAAGAACCTACATGGCAATACTCAGATCTGCTCTGAGTTACAGCACAATGGCAATACGTATACAGAGCCAACTGATATTGCCAACATATTGGCTAACAGGTTCAGTGTGAACATTACCCCCTTTTCACCCCCTAAAGGGCCTATCACAATACCTGAGGAATGCCAAGTCCCTATTATCACAGCTACACAGGTAAAAACTGCACTGTCCAAAGCCAAGAACACAGCTTCCATGGGACCTGATAATATCCCTGGCTGTGTTCTACATAAATTACAAAGTGAACTTGCACCACACCTGAGTACCCTGATCAATCACAGCCTCATTTCAGGCTTTGTTGCTACCAAATGATGCACTGCTACAGTCATCCCACTCCACATATGAGGAGCGACTACAGACCTTTGGAACTACCGCACCATTAGCCTGACGAGTTTGATATGTAAGGCTATCGAGCGCATCATCATGGACCTTATAAATAAGGACATAGGGAATCTCAAAACTCTGGACCCCACGAAGTATGGGTTTGTGAAGGGTAGATCATGCCTGCTCAACCTGATAGACTTCTTTGAGTCTGTCACCAGAGCTGTGGATAAGGGCAAGGTAGTTCACACAGCCTACTTAGATCTTGCCAAGGCTTTCGACACCATCCTTCACTCAGGAATCAGACAGACTCACTAAACTAGGCATAAACCGCTATGTAATAAGATGGATTGCCAACTGGCTCAATGATAAAACCCACACTGTGAAGTTGTGGACTCCAAATCTGACTACTGACCAGTTACAAGTGGTGTCCCACAGGGATCAGTCCTAGGTCCTCTCCTGTTTGGCATCTACTTCTCTGAAGTTCAAGCCAACACAAAGGGACTCTGGCTGACCAAGTTCGCAGATGATTGCAAACTGGGAGCCATTATTGATTCTCCAACTGATGTAGACATTCTACAAAAAGGCCTCACTGACACCAATGACTGGTGCTAAAACCATGGCCTTAAGCTCAATGCCAAAAAGTGCATTGTCATTCGCTTTGGGAAAAATTCGGTGTCCATGAACTACCACATAGGCAGTGGTCCACTAAACACTGAAGGTGTAATTAGAGACCTGGGGACACAGGCTGACAGCAACTTCTCCTTTGATAACCACATTGCCACTATAGTCAGAACGTCATTCTATGTGGCACATCTCATTACAAAAGGTTTCTCATCCAGGAAGAAAGAGGTCATAATCCGTCTCTACTCATCCCTCATTAGACCTATTATAGAATACAATGCCCCATTTGGTATGTACCTCACTAGACACCTACAACAACTGGAAAAGACACAGAAATACCTCAATAAGAGGATCTTAGACCTTAGACACATGCCCTATATGGACAGACTAAAAAAACTCCAGGTATACTCTGTCTCTTATCGCTTACTTAGAGGCGATCTCTGCTTGACCTACAAAGTCATGTCTGACTCAGAGCTGCTAGATATGCTACACCTAAAGAAATCCCAATCCCTCCATGCCACATACTCCAGGGACCTTAACCGCATTACCACAATAAACAGAACATGCTGGAGGGACAGGTTCCTAACCCAGAGACTTCCATTACTCTGGAACAAACTTCCCATTCACGTCAAGCAGAACACTTCACTGGCCTTCTTTAAGAGAAATCTTGATGAGTGGGTGGGCAATAGGAAGTTCACTCCAGGGATCACTTCAGTGGCCTTGCTT
>NC_056742.1:465304355-465381855 GCF_019279795.1 Protopterus annectens | reverse complement strand
ATCCTGACTGGCATATTATTGCTAGGAATTTTACATTTTTAAATACTTTCAACAGTTGTAGCCTTTGTTTTGTTTTCCTCTCACTCAGAGTATACATTTTGCATACTTCTATCTAGTCATGCTAGTAAGCTAAATCTTAGAAGGTTCTCTCTTGCTGCATATACCAGTAGCCTTTCCTGTATTATATCTGCTTCCTTTAACAGTCTTCCATTGACCTGTTCATTTGTTATTCTACAGATAATGGTAGTTCTGTTTAAAAAATAGAAAAATATATTTGTTATCAAACAAACAGTCCGGCGCTCTGTGATTAAATTAATCACACATGTATAAATTGATTCCTGGAACCTTGATTTCTTTTGAAAAATTACTTAATGCATGTTTTTTTTTTTTTTTTTTTTTTTTTTTACAACAAACTTTAAAGTCAACTCTTAGCACGGAAAATGTATTATTTTGTATGGCTGAAAGCATTTAACACTTCAATAGCTTCTTCCCTTGTGACACAAAGGAACGCTGCATATGGAATATGTTCTTTTTTTTTTTAACAAATCCAGTTAGAATGGTATGTGACTCACAACATCAGATTCATAGTTTCTGTTTTCAAAGAGGTTTTCATATAGATTTAAAGATGTCAATGGTCACAACAAAATCACCTTCAGCCAAAAGCTGAAGAAAGTTTTAGTCCAGTGGCATAAAAAATAATAGAAATAAATGTAAGAGTGATATTTATGATTTTGAATAATTAAAACAAAATAATTTTTAATTAAAACTCCATAAATTTGAAAAGTTTCACTATGGCCTTCACTGAGGTTAAGGACAAAGAAGATTCTCTGACTGAGCACAAGTCAAAAGTACTAAGCAGGTATCTTACTTCAGAGCTCAAAGATACAAACTGGTGTTGTCCAATGAAAGTGTGAGAAATACTCTTGATTCTGACCCCATACTGCATGCTGTCACTGGCAATGTCTCATCTACTGATATTGTGGCTTATCTATAACTAAAATAATAGATTATCATGCATGACCAAGAAACAAGGACTGCACTGAGCTCTAACAATGACACTTTAGTACAGTTTATTTGATGACAAGCCTCATGTGACCCACTGTTCCTATTACTACTAATTTTTAAAGGAACATGCTTTCTATAAATATGTCACTGCATATGGCAGTAGCCAGAAAGATGGGCTGCTAAGGAATGTAACATGCTGAAAGCTTGTTTAGCAAACTCATGAATGAAATAGTGATGGCTGCCACTCAGTAACTACAACAAAAGCAAACAGAGAAGAGTAAGAACAAATGAAATAAAAAGTGGAAAAAATACTGTAGCGGAAGACAGCAACCATACTAGTAATATGGTGATGTCGAAAAATGTTGGTATTTATGATAAATTATGTAAATTTGCAGTCTAAGGTTTATTTTTGACATTTGTTTTTCACATAATGCACAAAAGACATGTAACAAGGTTAAAAAATATTTTAGTAACGGTTATTTTTATAATATTCTGGAGTGCTGCAGATAAATCTTGATCACTGCCAACTTATTCCAAACCAGATTTAAAACAATAATACTAGTTAAAATTGTAGTTGACAACTTTGAACTGCTAAGATATTAATGTTTGCTTTAAGTTATATAATAGCATTACCTATTCATTGTTTATCTGTTACAACATTAATTACATTTGCTTGGTTTTCCATCTGAGTGCAAAAAGATGGGTACACTGCTGTTCTCCTGATGGTTATTTCATGCGGTACAAATTAGAAAATATATCATCTCTTTCACCATATTGACAGTGCTAACAAAATGTTAATAAATGGAGGAAGAAGAAAAGAAAGGGATCTACCACATTTTGTGAGGCTGTAAATTATTACAAATGCATGAGAAATTCAAAGCAGCGGTAAAACCATAAAACTACTAACCAGAACACAGCAGCCAACAGTAAAAGGTTAAGCCTGGAATTATTAGATGGAATCAGTATGGCAGTTAAGTATTGTTTATATAAATAAAACTATATATGGTAAAATGGGAAGCATGTCATTTGATCAAATGTAATTTTGGCGAATGCAAAAAGAGCAAGTGCTGTTCGCAGAAATTGATGACAGTAGAGGTTGTTTCTTTCTCCACTGTTGTGCATCCTCAGATTTGGTATATATAAGTCTGGTGGTGTGGGGGATCAGGGGGGCTTGCCCCCCCAAATAAAGTCATTGAGTTCTTTGTCGAAGGTGGTTTTGATGAACAGTTTTCATTTTTTTTTTTCAATTCATCAAAATTACCTTTGATGAGTCAATATGAATCCTTAAAATGTAGCACAAAATAAGTCATCAGATGCATATTCAAATTAAAGAGATAGTAAAGCAGGGAATGCTTTTAAGTAAGTTTGACAATTCCATTATATCCATTTTTGATAAAAAGGATTGCAAACTTGAATTCAAAATAAGGATGAGGTGTTCTCATGAGAAATGCAGATGTAGGACTGAATGCATTTATACTCAAAAGGTACAAGCAAAGCTATATTTGAAAAACGTGCAATACTCTGGCAGTGTGGTGAGAAGGAATGTAGCCACACACATTGCATCTTCTGCTGTACTGGTGACTCATCACCCTCATCAATCTTCATCAATCCTCTTTTTTCATTTTCTATATTAGGGTCAGTGCATGTCACATCAACTGTCACCTTCTCTCTTGATTCACTGTCACTTTCTTACCTTCTTCAACAGTCATACCTAACAGTTGCAGGTCTTCTCTCACTCAAAATCCATCCATGCTTCAGTTTGTTGGATACCCTCTTTTCCTTTTGCATTCTTCCTGTTTCTCCCAAATCTCCTTCACCAGTCATCTTCTGTTTTCCTGCACATGTGCCCAACCGCTATGCCTGTTCTCTATGACCTTTTCTGAAATTGGAGCTAGTTTGGCTTCTGCTCTGATGTCCTCATTTTTAATTCTTTCCCACAGTGTGTCTTTTCCCACCCATCTCAGGCACTTCATCAGCATCACTTCTAGCTTCACCAACTGGTTTACCTTCACTGCCCAGTTTTCTATACCATATACTGCGGTGGTGATGCTGCGGTAGCGTTGTCGCCTCGCAGTTAGACGTTGCCCGTTCGATTCTCAGTTAGAGCGTCTTCTGTGTGGCGACATGCATGAATGGGCGTTCCTTCGTTGAAAGTTGTGCGTTAGGCCCGGCAAGCCAGTACGTAAAAATCTACTGCCAATCATTAGCGGACTGGAGTTCCGCTGTGGCGACCCCTAACCAGGAAAAGCTGAAAGACACAACAACAACAACATAGACATATTACTCACCTCATTGTTTCATATACTTTAACTTTAGCTTCTTTTGCATTTTTTTGTGTCACACACACACTACTCTGGACACTCTGTACCAGTTTGCTGCAGCCCCACTGATTCCTGTTTTGCCGTCCTCATTTCAGACTTCACTTGTCCTCAGCCCCCCTCCAAGATAGTTGAAGCTGTTAACCTGCTCCACTATTTTCCCTTCTACTCAGATTTCAGCTTCGTCTGATTTCCTCCATTTGCTGCCATGACAATTGTCTTTCCTGTGCTTGGTTTCACCCTGTGTGCCTTCAGTTTTACATTACATTCCTTTATTATGCACTGAGGTTCCTGTTCAGAGTCTGCTTGTATTGCCACATTGTTAGCAAGCAGCAGCTTGGTTGATCTGACCCTCTCTAACCTGCTTGCTAAAGTAGTCTATCATCAGTATGAACAGCAGTGGGCTCAGAGGTGAACCCTGATGCACACCCATTCCTACTGTGAACCCCTCTGTGAGGTCAAATGATGTGTCATTGGGTTCTTGTACATAGCCTAAACTAATTCTGTCAATGTTTCTGGAACTTTGAATCATCTCAGGATTGCCAAAATCAGCTTTCTTGGGATCTTATCTTATGCTATCTGCAAGTCCAGGAATGCCCAGTTGGACTCTTTCCTCATCTTTGACTTATTTTCCAGTATCTATCTCACTACAAATACCAAATAGTTTGTGTTGCATCCTGATCTGAATCCAAATTGTTCATCTCCAATATTACTTTCTACAATTCTGCATATTCTTTTATCAGTTACCCTCTCTAGCCCTTTCGCACAGTGTGACAAGTGTTTGATTCCTCTGTACTGCCACTCTTGTGAATGTCCCCTTTGTCCTTGTAAACTGGCAGTAGAATGCTTATTCTCCAGTCATCTGGGATACACTTTTCTCTGCATTCTGCTATGAATACCCTCTGGAGCCATTTCTCCCTTAACTTTACCAACATCTAGATCATAGCTACTGTGACCTCGTATGAAGCCGTTGATTTCCTTGACTTCATTGTCCTTGTGCTCTTCCTTCGTCTTGTAGGGCAGGCTCTTCTTCCTCTTTCATTGCAGACCATTTATGGCAGTATAGCATCTGTGTTTTTTTTTTCATTCAGAAACTTCTGGAAATACTCCTTCCATCTGCCTTTGATGTCCTGTGGATTGGTGAGCAGTTTTTTTTACTGGCATCCCTTATAAATGGTGTCTGATGACTATCTTCTTTATCTTCTGTCTTTGCTTTGCAGCCTGATAAGGGTTTTTATGCCATCTGCTGAGTCATTTTCCAGAAACTGGTAGAGTGTCGATGATGCCTTGTGCTTTGGTATTGCAACTGCTCTCTTAGGTTGTTTGCTTGCCAATTGGAATTCCCTCTTATCTTTGTCTTTCTCTTCTGTATCCCACTTTTTCCTGCACTCTTTCTTTCTTTTGATGACTTCCTGGACTTCTGCATTCCACCATCATCTCTCCTTATTTCCATACTTGTCTAGGCCGCATATCTGTTCTGCAGTTCTCACACATGGTGTTTAGAATTGCTGCTATTCTTCTTCAACGCCAACTATTTCCTCTTCTTCCTCAGGTTCTGGAACCCTCTGCATTTCCTTAAACTCTTGTGCTTTCCCTCCAGTCAACTGCCAGGTCTTCAGTGTAATCTCTGTTGACCTTAGAGCCTTCTCTGACCACTGCTGTGATTTATGCTGTGGCCCTTCTGTTCGCTGGGGATAACATTGCAATCTCTGATTCTACCTCAGTGCTCTTTCCTTACTAGAAAGAGTTATACCTGAGTTGCATGTTGGCTGCTCTTGTATGTAATTTTGTGACTGTCTTACTTGGTGAATCATGTGTTGGCTACCTTTAAACCGTTTGCCAGACAGAAGTTTAGAATGGTTGCTCCTTCTTTATACCTGGTACACAAACCATGTGGACTACCCATGTGGACCCAGGCAGTCCTCATGTTGTGTTTTATCTGTCCCGATATGAACATTCTGGCCCCCATTAATGCCACAACCCATGATGCCTTGCTTTATCTAGCAGAGCCTGTAACTGATGCCTGGATGCACTCTTTTCCTTAACATCACAACCCAATTATGGGGCATAGGCTGAGATTTTGAATAGTACCCTATCCTTACACTGGAGTCTGATTGCCATGAGTCTATCACTAATTTTGATATCCCTCACTGTTTTCAGAAGACTCTCCCACCACAATTCCCACACCATTTCTAGTCTGTCCTCCCCCTGAATAGGGGATTCTGAATCCCAAGCCAAATGGCCTTGCTACACTGCTCATCTACTTTGTCATCTAGATACATCGAATGTCTAGTCTTATTCTTACCATCATGTCATTCACTTCTGACAGTCATCCTGTCAGTCAGCCTATATTCACTTTAGCAATTCTTAGTTCATGTTTGGCAGGTTAATTGGCTTTATGTCCAGTTTTTGCTCAACAGAGCTATTTCAGGCAACCCAGGTTGAGCATCTGGGCATTGGCTGGCCAATATTAACCCAGGGCTGCTGGGCTTTATTGCAGACACACATTTGCCAGGAGGGGTACAAAGACCCATCCCACAGTTTGCATGGTCCCTGGCATAGGTCAGAGTAGGCTGGGTTCTTAGCCAACTTATGGCTAACAAGTACCCATGCCCCTTTTAATTTAGACAGTAGAGTTTTGATGTAGCTAGTAGGTACATGTTTGAGGAAGTAGGTATTTGAGGAGATAGTATTAGGAGTAGGTTCAGAAAAGTTGGTGATGTTAGTAGTAGAGGATAACAAATAACCATGCCCCTTTTTTGCATTAATCAATGTGATCAAATCACCTAGAGGAAATTTTTGCACCATCTAGTGGTTATCCCTGATGCAGTGCACAGTCTGTGATCTGTGTTCACCTATCTAGATGATACTGTGCATGACAGTTGATGCCTATGGAGGTTTGTCTGCATAACTCTTCCCCCCAGTATGCACCATCTTGAGTCTGTGCTGTTGGGTATGACTCCATTCAGTTTTGAGTGGCTTTGAGGTGGGAACACCCAGCATGCTTTTAGGAGGCAGGAAGGATCCCACAGAGGAACAGGGAGGCCATGTAAACTCTACATAGGCATTGGATGGAGGTCTGGATTGAACCCTGTACCTTGTGCTTGGGAGGCAAAGTCCTTAACCAATATGCTATTATGCCAATCTGTATTGGTGAACATGGTTCAGAAATGGACCATATTACTGTGTCAATACACCAGTGAAGATATTGTGACAATAATATGTGAAGCACTGGCAACATATGCTGTTAATGTGTACCAAGCATGCACGTAAGGCTTTGCCTAATTCACAGAGAGATGACAACATGTACTACAGAAAAGTAAAATGCATACACATCTGGCATTGATCCAGTGGGCAGTAACCCTAATATGGATAATGATGAGTTGTGAGTTATAAGCTTCTTAAATTTAATACCCACCTACCTTTGGTAGTACCCCGCTGAGTAGTGACTATAATTTGAGAATAGTTCTTAGTATATAAGGCTGATGGTCACTACACAGGTGCAATGAAGACCATCTCCAAGGACAATACCTATGATTCTGTGCGGGCTAGCACTGTATGCTGTTAAAGACTGTAGCCTATGAACATTACTCAGTGTCTCAGATGATCATACATATAATTTGTGAATGGTTTGTGGTGTATTCTGCTGATGGTTGCAGCCCTGTACATTACTCAGGGCATATTATTCACAGAGGATTGTCAGGATACACTGCTGAAAATTAAGATCCATATACATTGGCAGTTCCCTATTGGGGTAGTGCCTATAATATGGGAAAGACTGGCCTTGTATGACTTTGTTGGGTGCCATATACATTGCAAAGTACTGTGCTCTGCAGTACGTTTTGTTGAGAAAATTGGCAATTCAGATATGGTGGATTGTATCCCCTGTGTGCTATATACAGGGGTGGGTAATGTATAGTGCTGGAGACTATTGTCCATTTGTCCATATGCATTGCATTGGCTGTAACTTGGTTAAGTTTGGGATTTTATGTTATGAATGATAGAGACATGCTTACACCCAGCATGTGCTGCTAACAGTTACCACCCGTATACACATGGCAGTTCCCCAGTTTGCAGAACCTGTGTTTTAAGTAGAGCTGAAGGTATACAAATAAAATAAAAATGAATAAATTAAAAATGTAACACTTTATTTAAATAGACAGTAGGCTGGATTCATGAATACCTGCACTAAGTGTACAAGATCTGTATTCATGAATATCCCTACCACATTTTTTTTGTTTTGTCTACTCTCTCAGAAAGATTATACTAGGTGTACACATAGTCTACACTTTGTGGTGACCTTTATGAATCCCCCCAATATTTAAGGCTGCCAGAAAATTAGTAGGAAAGCTAAAATTAGGAGGAAGAAGTTGAGAGTTATACTTGTGTTGTCTAGTCACTCAGTGTACACTTTAGGGATTCATGAATCTGGTCCATTGTGATTTGATTAGCACTTCTATGTTTAAGAAAAACATTAAAAGTTTCTATGTTGTTAAGACATGCAAAGCCATATGCATTTATTTGATTTGGTAGATGGATTCCAATCTAGCAAGCTTTCTGTTACTTCTTTGCCATAACTAAAAATGCACCCTTTCAAAAACATTAAACTTGAAGCTACTATTAATAAATTCTTCTGTGCTTAAACAGAGCATTTAAGAGGTCTGAAAATTTGACTAATTTAAAAGGCTTGATATACAGAGTAAACTTGCTTTGAACAAGTAATGTTAAACTCAGAAAATACACTGGTTTAATCTTGAAAATGAGGTGACCAAAGAATGGATACACAATATCTCTCTCGTCCAGATTCCATTAACTGTTCTTATAGGTTCATAGGTTCATAGGTTCGTACTAGGCTATCTGCCCTAGGGCATTTATAAGCCTAGCCAGAGTGTATGTGGCTTACACCACCCCTTATGATGAGAATACTATGCCCTTTTAGGGTCTAGTTTACTATGCCTCTGTCTAGTAGTGACACAGAGATGACCCCCGGGGTAAACCTACGATCTCCCATCCACTCGTTGAGATTTCTCTTGAATAGAGTCAGTGAGGGGCTCTGCCTAACATGGACTGGGATTCTGTTCCAGAGTGTAGGGAGCCTCTGGGTTATGAATCTGTCCCTCCAGCACGTCCTATTTATTTCTGTGTTGAGGTTTAAGTCACTTGTTCTCGTGGCTCTGATGGATTTGGATTTTCTGAGGTGGAGCATGTCCATTAATTCAGGATTGGACATGGCCTTGTACGTCAGGCACAGATCACCTCTGAGTAGGCGGTATGCGACTGAATAGAGCTGGAGTTTTTTCAGTCGGGCAGCATATGACATATGTTTAAGACCCTTTATCCTCTTGGTGAGGAACTTTTGGGGTCTTTCCAACTGCTGCAGGTGTCGGGTGAGATACATCCCAAATGGGGCATTGTACTCAATCATTGGCCTGATAAGAGAAGAGTACAGGGCACAATGACCTCTCTTGATCTAGATGTGAAACCCTTCATGATAAGGTGGGCAATATAGAAGGTCTTCCTAACCACTTTGGCAATGTGAGTGTCAAATGAGAGGTTACTGTCAACCTGGGTCCCTAGGTCCCTGATTACCTCTTCCGTACTTAATGGATTACCGCCTATGTGGTAATTTGTTGGTACCTTGTTTTTCCCAAAGGGTATGACTATACATTTTTGGCTCAGCTTAAGGCCATGGCTCTGGCACCAATTATCCGTTTCTATGAGGCCTCTCTGAAGGATGTTTGTGTCTGCTGGAGTATCAATTATGGCCCAGTTTGCAGTCATCTGTGAACTTTGTCAGCCACAATCCTCCTATGTTTGCCTGTACCTCGGAAAAATAAATGCCGAACAAGAGGGGTCCCAGTACTGAGCCCTGTGGGACACCGCTTGTGACTGGCTTAGAGTCTGACATAGCTCCAGCAACTCTGACCCTGTGGGTTCTGTCCTTGAGCCAGTTTGCAACCCATCTTGTGACATATGGGTTTACATTTAAGCTGGTGAGTTTGTCTATGATGCCCGAGTGGGGTATTGTGTCAAAGGCTTTTGCAAGGTCAAGGTAGGCTGTGTGAACTGCCTTACCCTCATCAATGGCCTTAGTGACTGTTTCAAAAAAGTCGACCAAGTTCAAAAGGCAGGATCTGCCCTTGACAAAGCCAAATTGGGTAGGATCCAATGTCTGTAGGTCCCCAATGTCTTTGTTTATGAGTTCCATAATGATCCTCTCCATAGCTTTGCAGACCAGGCTCGTCAAGCTTATGGGGTGGTAATTTCCAGGGTCTGTAGAAGCACCGCCTTTGTGAAGTGGGACCACTGTTGCCGTACGCCACTCTTTGGGTACGTATCCTGTGGTAAGGCTAAGATTAAACAGCAGCCTTATATGTGGGTTTAGTTCCTCTTGGAGTTCATGTAGCACACAGCCCAGGACACCATCCGGTCCCATTGATGCTGTGTTTTTAGCTTTAGAGAGGGTGGCTCTCACCTGGGCATCTGAGATGTTAGGGAGGCTACACTCTGCTGGGATAGTTATTTCTCCTTTGGGGGGGGAGGAGAAATTTGCACTGAACCTGTCTGCCAGAATGTTGGCAATGTCAGTGGGTTCAGTGTATTTTGTGTCATTTTGGACTAACTCTGAGCATATCTGGGAGTTTCCACCCAGGTTTCTAACATAGCTAAAGAAGGCCTTGTGATTGTCTTTTGTGTCTTTTGCGATTTTTCTCTCAAAGTTGGCCTTTGATGATTTTATGAGTGATCGTAGTTTTTTGCTAGTACTGATCAGAGATGCCTTCCCTTTTAGGGATTTTGCTCTGTCATGTAGTAGCTTCCTCCTTCTGTCGTAAAGTTTGTTTATGGCTGGGGTCCACCAGACCGGTCACCTGCCTTTGGGGGAATGGGTCTTGGTTTTATTTGGGATTGCATGATCCATGCATTCTTGAAGGTGCCCATAGAAGGCATTTGCAAAGGATTCAGCAGTGTGGGTTGTGGTTTCCACTGGCCCAGGAGCCTTGAAAGATACCACTTCAGTCTTAAGAAGTGTGAAGTTTGCTTTTGAGAAGTTCTTCACTGTGGTCTTTTGTGCAGGGGGTGGGGCGGGATGTGGATTTCCAGTGAGATTAATTTATGGTCTGATCTTACCAAAGAGGGATGTACTTCCGGTGTGGAGCATTTTGTCCCCATGTTTGTCATGATCAGGTCTAGTATATTGTCTCCTCTTGTGGGAATGGTGATTAGTTGTTCCATTGCATTTGAGTTTATGAATTCTAAGAACCTTTGGGCTAGGGTGTTGGGGCTTGAGTAATGTTCCCAGTCTATGTTTGGGTAGTTGAAGTCTCCCAAAATGATGGTATTTGGAGAGACATTCATACTCTCCAGTGTCTTCAGGAAGGCTGTGTGGGGTTCCTGAGTTTGAGAGGGTGGTCTGTAGCATACTATAAACTGTAAGGCAGTTTTGCTTATGGTTAGTTGCACCTGGATAGTCTCCGATGCTTCGTGCGTTGCCACTAACCTGGAGGTGTGGGTATCTTTGATGAAAATGGATACTCCCCCGCCTTTTGTGGTTCTGTCCAAGTTTTGGGGCCGAAAAGCATGATATGAGGTAAAACCTGATAGTGCTGGGGTGCTCTCAGGAGCCTTGAACCAGGTTTCAGTCACTGCACAGACATCGATGTTCGCCATACTGACGAGGGCTTCGAGGGTGTGCATCTTGAGGTTTAGACTTCTGGCATTGAGCAGCATTACCCTTAGTTTTTTTCCACTTGTGTTTTCTAGGGAGGTAGGTTTGTCATTTAAGCCTTGCCTAAAAAAGGCACTATGGGGGTGGCAAGAGCCTTGGCCAATATCTGGAAGCCCAGGGGTGACAGGTGCAAACCATCCCTTGCGAAGCAGCGTGGCTTGTCAAGCATGTCATCCCAAGCAGACAGACACTGGATCCCCTTAGAATGACACCAATAATTAAGCCAATTGTTAAAACTGATCATTTTGTCTTTGTACTGTGGCATCATTCTTGGTGAGGGTAAGATGCTGCTCAGGGTCAGGGTCATACCGGCCTGGGCTACATAATCAGAGAGCTCCTCTATGTCTTTTTTCATATAGTCCAGGGAGGTACGTCTCAGGTCATTCACACCGGCATGTACAATGACTGAGTCATATTTGTACTTGCTGTGGAGTGACCTGAGTGCTTGTGTTATGTGGCGGATTCTAGCTCCTGACAGGCAGCTTACTGTGACCCTCTCCTTGTTCAGTCTGGTGAGCGGGACGTCAGTGTGCCTGACTATGGAGTCACCTATTACAAGTGTGTCTGGCATGTTGTTTGGCCTTAAGGGCTGTGACTGTTTAGCACACTGACTTTGTGAACTATGTGTTGCATTTGCTATGTCTTGAGGTGGTGGTTGCTTGGGTGTCTGCTTTGGAGGCCTCTGTTGTTTTGGTAGATTTTTAATCAGCGCCTCCAAGTATGTTTTTGTGTGTTTATGTGTTTGGTTTGCAGTTGTGATAGTTCTCTCCCTTAGCATTTTATGAGTCCCTTAGCATTTTATGAGTCCATTTTATGAGGGCGAGGGTGTGTGTGGTGGCAGTCATTTCCCACAACCCGCGGGCTGCACCACTCCCCTCCAGTTTATATTCTTCTATCATTCAATGAAAATATGTTTCAGAAATCTATTCTCATGATTTAAGTATTTCATCTAATTTAACATCTTGAGTAGCAATCCTTATGTTTGCTCCATCATTTAATATTCCCTTGCTTGGCATGTCCTCCATAACAGGACACAGTACTCTTAAGCGAAGTTTTGGTAATGTCTTATAAAATGGAACATGGAGAAATGATGTTTTACTCTCTTAATTCAGTTGCCATAGCAATATAACATATCTTTTTAGTCACCTTATACATCACTCTCTCAAATCGCTTGGAATAATGTATTGCTTGTGCTAAAATATCATTCAAATGCTTCTTCACCTCTTCATTTTATAAACCTCATCATCAAAGTTTTACTGAAATATTATCACTCCTAACTGTGCAATGTATCACTTTATTATTTTCAGTCTTTAATCTCAGATACTGTTCTTCAACCAACAAGTGAAATTTAGAAAAAAAAAATTCAAAATGTATTACTTGTCATTATATACTATATACATTTAAATATTCAATGTAAGAACTCCAAATAACACAGGTCAAAGAATTGACCTCTGCTGTACCTCACTCATCATACTCTGGTTGCTCCGATTGTGAATTTATTCTGTTTTTTTTTTTTTTTTTTTTTAATTTATTATTTATTTATTTATTTATTTATTTATTTATATTTGCAAATTTTGTCAAATGGGCTATGCCTGCAAATGGTCTATTGTGGTCAGTGTAGTACCCTGGTAAATGAACTAAGTAAATATTTCTTTTTTGTTGATTACTGCCTTCTGAATACAGCATTCTGCCCTTAAACCATTCCCTTCAGTTTTTCTGCTAACCTTCTGTGTTGAACTGAATAAAAATGGATTACTAAAGACCAAATGTATCACAGCTACTATATTACCTCAATCTATATAAATGGCTACCAATTTATAATGTTGAATCATGTGCCACCCCATTGGTATAGAAGGATGGTGCTTGTTTCCACAACTGATCATTGTCCCAGACTATTGGTGTAGAAGGATGGTGCTTGTTTCCACCACTGATCATTGTGCCACCCATTGGTGTAGAAGGATGATGCTTGTTTCCACCACTGATCATTGTGCCAGCCCATTGGTGTAGAAGGATGGTGCTTGTTTCCACCACTGATCATTGCGCCAGCCCATTGGTGTAGAAGGATGGTGCTTGTTTCCATCACTGATCATTGTGCCAGCCCATTGGTGTAGAAGGATGGTGCTTGTTTCCACCACTGATCATTGTGCCAGCCCATTGGTGTAGAAGGCTGGTGCTTGTTTCCACCAGTGATCATTGTGCCAGCCCATTGGTGTAGAAGGATGGTGCTTGTTTCCACCACTGATCATTGTGCCAGCCCATTGGTGTAGAAGGATGGTGCTTGTTTCCACCACTGATCATTGTGCCAGCCCATTGGTGTAGAAGGATGGTGCTTGTTTCCACCACTGATCATTGTGCCAGCCCATTGGTGTAGAAGGATGGTGCTTGTTTCCACCATTGATCATTGTGCCAGCCCATTGGTGTAGAAGGCTGGTGCTTGTTTCCACCACTGATCATTGTGCCAGCCCATTGATGTAGAAAGATGGTGCTTGCTTCCACCAGTGATCATTGTGCCAGCCCATTAGTGTAGAAAGAGGGGGCTTATTTCCACCACTGATCATAGTGCCAGCCCACTGGTGTAGAGGAATGGTGCTTGTTTCCACCACTGGTGACATAAGTTACTTTTAGCACTCTTTGCACCTGATGTGGGTTGACTGGGATGGGCCATCATGCAGACAGTCATCAGAGGTGGTTTGAGAGTTTTCTTCTTATGCCCTAACATTTCTTTCTTGACTGCTTGACCAGCAAAGCAGAAGGAAGAAGTGCAATGGTCTGGCTGCACTGGACATCCCCTCACTTCCATAAAGAACACAGCAAGCAAGCAGTCCCTGCCCCTTCTCTCAGGGATGGGAGATGATTTCCGAGTCTCCACCAATCACACTTCCCTATGTGCTCCTCCAGCCTCCACAATCCTCCCCTCAGGAGACTGGAACAAGCAACACCCCTTCAGTCCTATCCCTCTCTGTCAGGCTGTTCCAGGGCTGAGGCTGCTACTTGAACCCAAGTTGCCTGAGCTGCATTTCTGTCCCTCCATGCCACACAGGTAAGCACAGGTGATTAAGTTTGATTAGCATCAGCAGTTTTCTACTAACCTTCCTAGGGCAAGAGTGTGGGGAGACTTCCACTTAAGAGCACTTAATAGCAGAGACTAGACTTAAGTTCCCGATGCAGCAGTGCATGTCAGGAAGCTTATTCAGTGGTACATGCATGTACACTGCATGTCTTCATTTCATGTAATGTACACACTGCTTGAAAGATGAGCTTAGGATAAAGAATAAATAAAATGGAATGCTATTAGTTTGCTATGCCTCTTTTATCACCATATAGATAACCTTTATTTAAAAACTTTATTAATCTTTTTTTTTAAATCTTAACACCCTTTCCTAAAATTGAAGCAATTATAAAATATGCTTTTATTCACTAAGTAAATTAGAACAGATGTTCCCTGATGTCTTTATAAAATGCTAGAGACGTCAGTCTACAAATCTGGATTCTTGGCAGCATTTATTTGGATACAGCTAAGAAGCCACAGGAATTTAAATGTTTACTTAATAAAGAAAACACAAATTTGCAATTCAAATCACAATATATTTATACCACAAATTATCTAATGAATGTTTAAAGAAAGCGTTTCTTTGCATTTGCATATGGTATCATCACTGTTTGTTGCTTTATTTTAGAAGTGCTGCAATTGCAATTCAGTTATTCATGCTCTACTGAAAGGGATCACTGAGACAATGAAAAATATCGCTTTTGGAATCTGATACCATATCACTGTCTTAATACAGCCAGACAGGGCAATTGTCTTCCTTGGTAACTGAAATGAGAAATAGTCTATTTACAAAAAAGTTATACAGAGACAGTGGGCGACCATAAACAATGTCAACATCACATGCAAAACTTCTCAGCATAGTCTGGGACATGAGGTTTTACACTATTTCTTTATTTAAAAATGGTTCCATTCTTCTTTCTGTATCATCTACTATAACATCTAAGTCAAAACAGTTAAATATTCTTATCTGACCTTATATTACCATATAATGCATCCATACTAAAACTATGAAAACATCTACAACCATTTAACTAACCCTTTAAACTGCAGACAACTGGATTAATGACCCAGTCACACAAGCAGCTGCTCAGACTTCAGCTTATCCTCCATGATTATAAGCACCCCAGCATCTAGTTAGAAATGCTCATCTGTTTCCTTCATATGTTTGCTCGTTCATTCTTTCATTGCTAGAACTTCAAATTGTGGCGCTAATTTATAGACAGCTCAGCACACCTGGAAAAGAAATATTACCTTAAAAGTGCAACAATAAGAAGGAATTGTCTGACAGTGTAGTTCAGAGGATTAAAACTATGAGCTCCTACTGTCACCACTTTCCTAGTTGGACAAGTTACTTAACAAGAGAGTGCTTCTGAGTTATCTTGTAAAAAACACTTGCGCATAGTAGACTTACTTCATTAGCTTTACTGGAAAGGCTCACCCAGATGCTGCCGCAGTTTGCTGTGAGGGAAAGGTTAGTTTGCTTTTTATTTCTTGTATTTTGAATTACTTTATTGCCTTTTTCTATTTTGTATAATGTGATTTGTTTTCTTTACACTGTGTTTTACTTGTATTCTGCTTTTAACTGCATATTAAAACTTGAAAAGAGACCACAGTTCTGTCTCTTGTGAGTCAGACAGAAATTAGAACAGGTCAGTTAAAGAGTCACACATAAATTAGAACAGGTCAGTTAAGCTTAATCATCTGTGAACTGAGGGGGTTGAGCTAGGAACTAAACCTTCTATTTAAGGGTTAAAATAAAACATTTCAGAGCTTTACTGGAAATGCACACTCAGACTCTGCCACAGTTTGCTGTGAGGGAAAGGTTAGTTTGCTTTTTTATTTCTTGTATTTTGTATTACTTTATTGCCTTTTTCCTATTTTGCATACTGTGATTTGTTTTCTTTACACTTTGTTTTACTTATATTCTGCTTTTAACTGGATATTAAAACTTGAAAAGAGACCACAGCTCTGTCTCTTGTGAGTCAGAAATTTTTCCCACCCTGCCACCCTATTACTGTTGTGTTCTTAAACACCACTGTCTTTCTAGTTGCCTGCCCCTTATGTTAATTTGACCATATGTCTCGTTTCCTCTCTGCTTTTACTGGCTGGTGTGAGTAAGCACAAAATTATAATTTTTTGAAATCACTCCCCCTCAACTATTTAAATGTATTGGCCAGCCTACTGTATTCCATAGTACTAGAATACAAACATGCCCACCCCTTTCAATCTATCTCACCCTTTTAAAAACAGTGTCTCTCCACTAAAACTTTAGATGGGTATAAGATACCCACTTTCATATCTAACTGCTTAGAGCACAATGCAATGTTTAGGATAAAAAGTACTGTTGTATACACTTACCATAAATGTAGATGTTCGAGTGTATTCACTGTTGCAGTCATCACACTTGGGTTATCTGCCTACAGGTAGCCCTCAGTTGGCCCGAATACCAGAGTCTTGGGATTTCTGTGTCAGATGCTGTCGCTTCTTCCATGGCGTCAGGTCGTCGGGAGTATAAAACATGCAGCCAACGCCATTACATCACTTTTTCTAGCCCCAGATGTCAGGAGCCCCCAAAATAGGAAGCAATTACATGGTGTGGAACATCTCCAATAAAAACTAAATACCATTGTTATAAGATATGGCCAAAAAAAAGGATAGGTAGAAAGTATAGAGAAGTCAGGGGACTGGAGGGAGGGTAACTAGGATTGCAACAGTGAATACACTTGAACATCTACATTTATGGCAAGGGTACACAACTGTACTATGTTCTTCGTGTTTCACTGTTGCAGTCATTACACTTGGGTTGATTCCCAAAGCTGAGGAAGGGTGGAGGTAGTCAAGAAGCATTAGGGCTGGCTAGCAGGCCTTGTAATACTGTTGTGGCAAATTCAGCTCTGGATTTAGAAAAGATAGGTAAGTGGTAATGCTTGATGAAAGTGTGTACAGAACTCCAGGTTGCAGCTTCCAGGATTTCCCTGGTAGGGAGTCCCCTGAGAAATGCTGTAGAGGTTGAGGTAGCCCTAGTGGAATGAGTTCTGATCCCCTGTGGGGTTGGTTTTCCATGGTGTTTGTAGCAGAAATGGATGCAGTGTGCTAGCCATTTAGAAATGGTTTGCTTTAAAATGGCCTTGCCCTCTGTCCCTGTAGCAAAGCTGACTAGCAGCTGGTCAGATTTTCTGAAAGGTTTAGTCCTGTCCAGGTAGAACCTAAGCTGCCTGTGCACGTCCAGGGAGTGCAGGATCCTTTCCCCTTTATTCTGAGGATTAGGGAAAAAGGTTGGCAAATGAATGGACTGGTTTAAAGCCACACTAGATACCACCTTTGGCATAAATGATGGGTTAGTCCTGAGGGAAACCCTGTCCACATGGAAGATAATGAAGGGTTCCACAGCCATAAGGGCCTACAATTCAGACACTCTTCTTGCTGAAGTGATGGCTAGAAGTAAGGCTGTTTTCCAAGAGAGAAATTTTAACTCTGCTGTAGCTGCAGGTTCAAAGGGAGGAAGTGTGAGCTTCTCCAGTACAAAGTTAAGGTCCAAGGCTGGAGTGGGAGCTCTCTTGGGGGGGGGGGGTCTTAAATTTTTGGCTCCTCTCAGGAACTGTTTGACCAGAGGGTGAGAGAAGAGGGGTGGCTCAGTATTGTAATGAGCTGAGATGGCAGAGGCATGAATCTTAACTGAAGAGAAGGACAGGCCTTTGTGGAGCAGTTTTGTTAGGTAATTTAGTATTTGAGGTAAGTTGGGCATGGTTGTGTCTATTCCCTGAGACTGGCTCCAAGAACAGTATATTTTCCACTTTTCTGAATAGGATTTCCTAGTTCTAGGCCTCCTTGCCTCAAGGATGACATCCAGCACCTATTTACTGAGGGTTGCTGGTGATGTGTTCAGGGGATGAGCCAGGCTGCTAGGTTCAGGATTTGCCGCTGAGGATGCAAAATCTGGCCCTCCTGCTGGGACAGCAGGGAAGGGGTCTGAGGCAGGTGCCATGGTGGCACTACTGTCAGACTGCGAAAAGTGGGTAGCAGTGCTGGTGTGCCCAGTCTGGTGCAATCCGGATTGTCCTTGGCTTGTCCTGTCTGATCTTTAGTAGAACCTTCGAGAGGAGGGGCAGAGGGGGAAAAGGTATAGATTGAGAGGTTTTCCCATATAAAGGACAAGGCATCCACTTTCCATGCTTGGCTGTGGGGAGTTCTGGTACAATATTTGCTCAATTGATAGTTCTGTGGGGAAGAAAGAAGTCTACCTTTGGTGCCCCCCTCCTGTGGATCAGAAGCTTGAATGATTTGGGTTCCAGTTTCCACTCTTGTGGGTCCATTAGAGTTCTGCTTAAGTCATCTGCCAGTGAATTTAGTTTGCCTGGCAGGAACTGAGCTTGCAGGTGCACTTGATTGCTCAAGGCTATGTTCCACAGAGCCATGGCTAACCTGCATAGTGGGTAGGAATGGGTTCCCCCCCTGCTTGTTTATGTACCACATAACTGTGGTGTTGTCTGTCTTTATCAATAGTTGCCCTGGAAGAATAAGGTATTTGAAGGCTGTCAGTGCATTCTGTACACCTAACATTTCTTTTTGATTGATATGCAGGTGCAATTATTTTGGGCTCCATTTGCCTTGAATGCATTTTCCTGCTATGTGAGACCCCCCCCCCCCCCATGCATAGTCTGATGCATCTGTTGTTAGGGTTTGTGCGGCGGGGGGTGGTGAGTGAAAGGGAGTCCCTTGTTGTGGTAGCAGGCCACTGCCCACCAAAGGAACTCTGTCCTTAGGCAAGGAATGATAGGAATGATAGGAATCATTGTTTCCAGGTCCTGAGAATGTTGACACCAGAGACTTTTTAAGTACCACTGAAGTTTCCTCATATGCAGTCTTGCATATGGAATTAGTAGAATGCAAGAGGCCATGAACCCTAGGGCTTGCAGTATTTTTCTTGCAGATAGCTGGGTTTGGGTGGCCAGTAGATTGAAGTAGTTTGTCAAATAAATCTGTTTTCCTGGAGTGAGGAATGCCATCTGGGAAGTTGTGTTCAAGCTTGCTCCCAGGAATACAATCTTTTGGCTGGGTACCAGATGTGATTTCTTTTGGTTGATGGTAAACCCCAGTGAAGTTAGAAGTCTCTTTACAAATGAAAGGTGCTGAAGTAGCAATTCCTGACTGGCCGTCTGAATCAGGCAATCGTCCAAGTATGGGTAAATTTGAAATTTTCTCTGCCCGCAATATGCAATGGCTGGAGCTAGGCATTTTGTGAATACCCTGTGCACAGTAGATAAGCCAAAGGGAAGTGCAGAGAACTGATAGTGCATAAAGCCTGCTCTGAAACATAGATATTTCCTGCAAGATTCCCTTATGGGGATGTGCAGATAAGCTTCTTTTAAGTCTAGGGTGGCTAGCCAGGAGTCCCTAGCAGCTGTTGGAGAGTAAACATTTTGAATCTTGGAACCACCAGGAAGATGTTGAGAATAGAGAGATCCAGGATAAGGCGCCACAAGTTTTCTTTTCTGGGTACCAGAAACAGTCTGGAGTAAAAACCTTGTCCCCTTTGCTCTGCTGGGACAGGTTGAATAGCCTTGATACTGAGAAGAGAAAGTACTTGCTTTTGGGCCTCTGCCCACTGGTTTGGGGGGAGGTCTGGCCATCCGCTTGGGGTTGGCAGTGAGTGGAAGTAGAATCTGTATCCTTGGGATACAATGTTCAAGACCCATCTGTCCTGGGTAATGTACTCCCAGTTTTTTGTGTGCAGGGCTAATTTTCCTCCTAAGGGTGCAAGTACTTGGGCAAGGCTTGGAAGGATGAAGGACAAGTCATTGTGAACTTTTTCCATATGATGGTGGCTTACTAATCCCTGTTTTTGAGGTGGGAGCACTCCATTGTTTAGATCTGTGTATACCCTGAGACTGTAGTCTTGGTGGTCTGCTGCCCTTGGTTTGGACTGAGAAGGTCTGGGAGGGACTGGAAAAGACCAGTTTTTAGAAGTCCAATGCCTACTGAATCTAGGTGGCTGTACCTGTAGGAAAGTTTTAACAGTTTGCATAGATTTAGCTTTTTCCTCCATATTTTTGAGGACTTCTTCTGCTTTAGTGCCAAACAGACGTTCATGGTTTAATGGAGCATCTAGTAATTTTGCTTTGACATGGTCTGGCAAGATTTGTTCCTTAAGCCAACCATGCCTTCTAAGAGCAGACCTAGTGGCAGTAGCCCTGCAAGATGCTTCTAAGGCATCAAAACAACATTGCAAAGTATGTTTTCCAACTTGGTTAGCATAATGCATTAACTCTTGTAAATCTTTATGTTCTGCACAATCAGGAATCAACATAATTTTCTGTTTAATTAGTTCCATGATATGCTGCTGATACTTTAGCATGTGAAACTGGCAATTTAAAGCCCTGATGGCAAGAGTAGCAGTGGTATATACCTTTTTACCCCATGTGTCTAAAACCCTAGAATCCCTGTCCAAAGGGGTAGGGTTTTTGGCTGTAGTAGCCTTAATGCCTTTAGGTCCCTGGGAAATGGTCTCTGGATCTGAAATAGGATTCTTAAATAGGAATTTGTGAGAGTCAGGTACTCTGTAGTACCTGTCAGGTTTCCTGGGAGTTGGTGGCAAAGTATCAGGGGTAAGACTGGATTCCATGAAGACATCATCTACAATTTCCAGAACAGGAGGGATAGCTAGAGGCCTGTGCTGAGGCAAGTTTAAAAATTCCCTGAGTCTCATTTTGGACTGTGGGTAGTCCTGGCACTCCCAGTGGAAATGCTCTCTGAGAGTATGCAGGGTTTCACTGAAAGAAAAATCCTCTGGTGGGGAAACAGAGGGAATGGAATCCTCTGTATCAGAATCCTCATAGGTAGATAAAGGTATGTCCTGGTAATCAGAAGGATCAGAGTCATCGGACTCATGATCTGAAAAATCAGAAGGAAAATCAGTCCTTGGTCTTTCGGAGAGGGAAGGCTGGCTTCCCCTAATTAAAGTAATAAGGTCTTCAGCCATTCTATGCATTTGTTTCTGTGGCATGGGGGCCTGAGAATGCACTTTGGTCATCAGTTTCCTAGGCGTAGTGCAAACTCTGGGCCTGAGAAAGTCAGTATTTTTGGTTTGAAATGAAGTAGTTGGTTTAATATGAGCATCGGAAGGCCTGAATACACCCTCAGAAGCTAGTGCCTGCACAGTGGCTCCAGACCCATCCAAGGTAGAGACATCCACAGGTTCCATAGTCGAAGAAGCATCTCGTGGCATACTGGACTCCGAATGGGCCTCAGTAGAGGCCTGCGAATCTGTAGAAGCAGGAATCAGGGGCTGAAAAAGCTCCTCACTGAGTACCGTTGGAATGGCGACTAGCTTAGCGGAAGTGGCATCGGCAGTTTTGGACCCATGCATCTGTCTCTGTCTTTATCTTTACGCTTTTTCAGAAGATCGGTAGTCAGATGGCTTATCGAAGCCATTTTGGAATGCGGAGAATGAGAGCCAAAGAATTTAGTGAGAAAAATAGCCCAATGACAAATAGTTCGGGCATTGAGCAGGGCACAAAACTGACAGCGAGGAATGTCGTTGTCTGGGCTTAAACAGGTGACGCAGTAAGAATGAAAATCTCTGTGAGGTATTTGCTTTCCACAGGCAAGACAATTATTATTTTTTTCTGACATCGCTTAGAGCAAGAAAAAAGGATCCCCAATGGGGTACTTACCTTTTAGAAGACTTCTGGTCTGAAACTCGAAAAACGAAAATTTCAGGAGGCGGCCGACCGCCATTGCAAACTGCTTCTGCTTCGGCCTCCGCTCGGCAAGAAAAGCTGATGTAATGGCATCAGCTGCATGTTTTATACCCCTGATGACCTGACATCATGGAAGAAGTGACAGCATCCGATGCAGAAATCCCAAGACTCGGGCTGAATGAGGACTACCTGCAGGTGGATAACCCAAGTGTGATGAGTGCAACAGTGAAACACGAAGAACATCATTTTTTTCATCTTACCTTTAAGTATCTATTGCAAGACCACCAGTTATTGGAGAGCCCACATTCTGCTTCTCAGCAGTCATCTTGGGATTAGTGCTTCTGTTTTCTTCTGGTGAGAGGAGTGCAGTGACAATATTTCCTAGAAATTGCTGATCACCAGAAAACCTAATAACTGCTTTATAGGTGACAGCTTGGAATCTGTACTTGTATTCTGATCCTTTTGAGAGTAGGAGCAGAGTGCATTGATTCCTGACTCCTTCTGGTTGGAGAAGGAGCGTCTGTGCTTAACGTACCTGATTGGTCTTGATGCTAATCGAGGCATCTACCAGAAAAAGGCAACAAGCCTGCAGACTCATGCAACATCTGGGACAAGACTGTGGATCACTAAACAAGGTGTGGCCTGCTTCTCATCTTGGGATTGGTGCTAACATTTTGCTCCTGTTGAGAGAAGAAGCAAAGGATTATTGTATCCCGACAGAGTGAAGCTGTGGTGAGACCAGCATTAGTAGTAGCCAGGCAGTAGCCATTCATGTGACTCCCCTCTTTTTATCATTCTTGACAAGCTAATTCTTTGTTTTCAAGTAAGTACTGCTTGATTTGATTCTAACTTCAGAATATCTGCCTAAATACTTCATCCTTAAATTGTGAGGGCCTATGTATTAATTTCCCCTCAAGTGTTTGGCAATGCTATGTACAGACTCAGACACCTTGAGTGAAATTTCTCCAGTATCTAGTTGTACACAGGACATCTAGTCTGCAGTGACAAGCACTGTCCACATAGTTGCAAACCGGATACTGCTGACAGTGTTTGATATTCTCACTCCAACAGTCTAATCAATAAAAAAGGGTGTGTTGCCATGGATATCAACTTTCCTACTGTCTCAGTTACCAGCTTGGTGGATATGGGTATCCTGAGGCAATGTAGAAATTGCCTCATGTTTACTGACAACCAGTTAATTCTCAAACAAACTAATACATTATGTGAGAGATATATTTATATGACATCACTGGAGGCAAAGCTCTCACATAAAAGTACTCCTAATGTCAATAAGGTTGTCAGTAGTACACATGCTGCACCCATCACGCACAATTCAAAGCAGACATATAGACCCACATATACTGAGGCACTTGCATGTAACCTTCCAAAACCACAAAGACCTCCTAAACAAAGTACACATAAGAAATACCTTCAGCAGCCCCAAATGCACTTTCAGAGCAACACCCACATCAACACATACGGTTACATCTCATGGAGCCTCTACCTCCAAGCCCACAAGGCAAGCCACTACACAATCCAACATTCTAGTCACTGGAGTCTCCATTGTGAGATGCACTGATGTCCCTCTTACATGGCTGAGTAAGGAGAAAGCTATGGTCAGTTGCTTTTCAGGGGCTAGGATCTGCCACATTATGTATGCACTCAGGTCATTGGATCACACTTACCAATATGACTCAGTCTTAGTCCATGTGGGAGTAAATGACCTGAGACGTATCTCCCTAGACTATATGAAGAGAGACATCATAGAGCTCTCAGAATATGTGTCTCAGGATGGTATGAGCCTAGCGTTGAGCAGCATTTTACCATCTCCAAGGATGATGCTACAATACGAACAAAAGATGATTGACTTTAATAATTGGCTTAGTTTCTGGTGTCATTCTAAGGGGGTGCAATATCTGTCAGCATGGAAGGAGATGGTCAATAGACCACTTTGCTTTGCCAGGGATGGTCTGCACCTCTCCCCTCTATGCTTTTGAATATTAGCTAAAACATTGTCTCCCCCATAGTGCCTTTTTTAGGCAATGCCAAACTGAAAGTACTTCTGACATAGCAAATCTCAACCAAGAAAATCTAAAGGTATTACTGCTCAATGCTAGGAGTGTAAACAAAACCTCCACTCATAGAAGCTCTCTTTACCCTAGAGAATGCTGACATATGTGTGATCACTGAGACATGGTTTAAAGCTGCAGAAAGCACACCAACGGTGCAAGGTTGTAATGCCTTCCACACATTTAGGCCAGCTACTTCACAGGGAGGGACTGAAGGTAGAGGTGTCTCTATTTACATCAAAAATAAATATACTTCAAGGCTGGTCAAACAAGACAATGCACTTGAGCTACTCCATGTTCATATCACCATAGATAAATTCCAATACCACTTCCTTGCAAGCTATAGGGTCCCCTCTATGACTCAGGAAACCCATACCATGTATTTAAACTTATTAGAAACACTAAACATCCAACCCAATACCATATTCATGGATGACTTTAATTACCCCACTATTAACTGAAAATCCTATACAACATCAAATGTGCATGCACAGATTCCTGGATTTTATAAACACAAACTCCCTGGACCAGATAGTCAATCCACCAACAAGGGGTGCAACCATACTGGATCTGGCCCTCACTAATATGGGAGACTGATGCACACCCCCTACTGTAATGCCTTCCCTGGTAAGGTCAGACCACAAAATGGTCTCCTCTGAAGTAAAAATAAAACCTGAACCCCCCACCTAAACCAGGAATATTCAAGAACTATTCTAAGGTTAATCTCTTGCTATTAAGTGAAAACCTGGCAAAATGTCAAGCCCCTATAAACCTTGAGAACACTTCTGCCTATGCAGAACTGTTCACAGAAACCCTGTCCAAGCATGTTAATAGCTGCATAGAGGCAGCTGTACCCACCAGGAAGAAGTACAGAACTAACTCAAAAAACAAGCTACCCTGGTGGAATCACAAAATCAATTGGATATATAACAGGAGGAAGACAATCATGGCAAAAATTGGAGGTGCAGCACCCAGCAGAATAAAAGCACTCTCATTAAACTAAACAAACAACTCGGAGTATGAATAAAGTCAACCAAAGCCAAATTTGAGGTAAGTTTGGCCTCCCAGGCCAAGGACAGCCACAAAGCATTCTTTAACTATCTCCACAACCTCAACGGCAATACACAATTGTGTGCAGAGCTCATTGTAAATGGAGCCACCTATACTGAGCCAGAAGATACTGCAAACCTCCTGGCAGATAAATTCAGCTTCAACTTTACTCATCTCTCCTCTTCAACCTTTCCTCAGGAAATATCATCAAATATAACTTGCCCTACTATCACTAGGGAACAGGTCCATAATGCTCTCTCTTAGACTAAGACAATATCCCAGGATGCCTTCTAAATAGCATGAAACATGACCTATCAGGGCCTCCGGAATTAAGGTCCCTATTAAATTATCGAATGTTTCAAAGTTCAAATGTCATATGGTCGACACCATATGATCAAACTTTGAAAAGTTCAAAGGTGAAAGGCAATGACTCCATACACGCAGAATGGGAAAATTTCCCTTTTGTGCACTGACGTGCGGTCTTGGAGTTGGTATATTTAAGTAGGGGGAGTGTGGAGGATGCAGGGGGGCATGCCCACCTGATCAGAGCATTAAGGTAAGTGTTTTTTTTTTTGTTTTTACGTTTTTATTATATATTCGAAGATTCAAGTTTCGCTCATATGTTGTCGAGCATATGAGGTTCGAAATTTTGACGCTTCAAATATATAATATAGACCCGTGGAATTACTATTTAACTGTAACCTCCAAACAGACTTCATGCCTCATGAACGGAGAAAGGCAACAGTCATCCCTCTGCATAAAGGTGGGCCATCTACAAACCCTGGAAACTACAGACCCATAGGATTCACTAGTCTTTTATGTAAATCCATGGAAAGAATTTTCATGGAGATGATCACTAGAGATATAGTAAACCTCCAGACACTGGACCCAACCCAGTTTGGTTTTTTCAAGGGCAGATCATGCCTACTCAGCAGGGTGGACTTTTTTGAGAAGGTCACCAAAGCAATGGATGAGGGTAAAATTGTTCACACTGCCTACATTGACCTGGCCAAGGCATTTGATACAATACCCCACTCAGGCATTGTTGATAAACTCAAGAGATTAGGTACAAACATATATGTCACCCGGTGGATAGCCACCTGGCTTACAGAACCCAGGAAGTTTGAACTGGGGAGTCCACCTCTACAAAGAGGCCATTCACAAGTGGAGTCCCTCAGCAACCAGTGCTTGGACTGCTCCTTTTTGGCATTTACTTCTCAGAAGTCAAGGACAATGTCAGTGGTCTCTGGCTAACTAAATTTGCAGATGATTGCAAATTAGGAGCTTTCATTGAATCTTACACTGACACAAATGTTCTCCAGGAGGGGTTGACACAAACAAACAACTTTTGTCAGAGCCATGGACTAAAACTAAATGCCAAGAAATGCATAATGCTATCCTTTGGGAAGTCATCCATTCCTAGTAACTATCATATTGACAACATACCCCTTAGAGTTGACCAGTAGTCAGGGACTTAGGGACAGACATAGATAGTAATCTAGTCTTTGATCATCATGTGTCTACAGTGGTGAGGACACCATTTTATGTTGCACAACTTATAAACAAAGGTATGGCATCTAAGTTCAAGGAAGTCACTGTTACACTGTATTCGGCATTCATCAGACCTATCGTTTAGTACAATGGACCCTTTGGTATGTACCTAATCAGACATATCCAACAACTGGAATGTCCACAGAGATTCCTCACTAAAAGAATACAGTGCATAAGTAATATGTCCTATGCAGACTGTCTCAAGGCCCTATCCTTGTATTCTGTCTCCTACAGGCTTTTGAGGGGAGATCTATGCCTGGCATATAGGTCATTGTGAGACCCCACTTTGATGGACCTCTTGCATATCCACAAAACAAACAGTGCTAGAATTACCCATTCTAAAGATTTAAACCTTGCCTGTGATATAAATAGGAAATGCTGGAGAGATAGGTGCATATCCAAGAGACTACCCAGTCTATGGAACAGGCTTCCCATCCATGTGAAGCAGAGTTCCCCCTTAAACCAATTCAAGTACATCTTGGACAATTGGATGGGAAACTGGAAATTCATCCCTGGATTGGCACATATGCCACTGATGCAAACAGGTAACCTGTAAATGGTTCATCTCCCAGGCCCATGGTTACACTTATCAAGGGTATCAGAACTTGACAGAGATTTGGGATGCATGGCTAGGCTTAAAAAAGCCCTTGATGATTAGCCTAGTAAACACCTATGAACCTATTAACAAATAAATAACATAAAATGACAGACCTTAAAAAGACTATGTGTGCCTTTTCAGTCACTTTTCCATGAAGCTGATGTTTTATTCCAGTCTAAGACTCATTTGTAAGTATTTGGCATGTTACTGTTTGGCTTTGGCTTGATGTTTGAATAAGGTTAGTTTCAGCCAACTCTATTCATGATTCTTCAAACAGATCCTTATATCCTTACTTTGTATATGTTGTTAGTCATTTAGATTCATGGATTATTACTAGGCTAACAACGTGGGAGGCTTTTCTAAGCCTAGCCAAGTTTTCCCAAAGGAATGACAATGCCTTGTATCCAAATAGGACATTGTGGTTCAGGCATTTATAAGCTACCTCTGTCCATAAGGGACATGGGTACCAGGCCTGGTGTAAATTTCATATTCCCCATCTACTGGTCTAGGTTGCTCTTAAATTGGATTATAGACAAACTCAGCTTCAGATGGATGGAAAGCCGGTTCCATAGGAATGGCAATTTCTAGGACACATCTGTCTCTCCAGCATGTTCTGTTTGAGTCACAGACAAAATTTAAGTCCCTGGACCTTGTATTTCTGGTACTGTTTGACTTACAAATATACAGGAGATTCATAAGTGTGGAGTTTGCGGATGCCTTACAAGTCAGGCATAGATCACTGCTCAGCATTTCATAGGAGACTGAGGCTGACAAGTATAAGAATAAGAACATTTGTGGTAATAGTTTTTCTATTTGCACTGCATTGTGATAACAAGCAGTGTAATGTCTGGAAAGAAAAGTCTCCTCTATAATATACTTCCTGTTTTGGAAACATGAAGCATTTACTCAGAAGTATCCATTAATTAAGCAGAATAATATGTGGCATTACCCTGCTAAGCAGTGAAGTGGCTTTTTTAGGCAAAGTTGAAAGGACAAAACCACCATCATAACAGGCACAAGCATGCAAAATTTGAAGGTAATGCTACTCAATGCTAGAAGTCTAAACCTCAAAATGCACTCTCTCGAGGCACTCCTTAAAATGGAGAACGTCGATATCTGTGCAGTAACTGAGACCTGGTTCAAGGCTCCAGAGAGCACCCCTGCAATACCAGGCTGCAACTCTTACCACACTTTTCAGCCACCAAACCAGGACCAAAAAACTAAAGGTGGAGGAGTGTCCATATTCACCAAGGATATTCACACCACCAGGCTAGTTGCCCCTCACAATGCGTCTGAAATTCTCCAGGTGCAACTAACACACTGTAAGACTGCAATCCAAATTGTAGCTTGCTACAGATCCCCCACCATGCCCCAAGATTTTCACTACACCTTTCTAAACATACTGGAAAATATTAAGATACAACTAAACATCCTAATTCTGGGTGATTTCAACTACTGTGCCATTAACTGGGAAAACTACTCATGTACCAGCACCTTTGCCCAATGGTTCTTGGAATTCATAAATTTCAATGCCCTGGATCAACTAATCCATAGTCCCACCAGGGCCTCCAATATCCTAGATCTGGTCATTACCAACATGGGAAATCGATGCTCCACACCTATGGTCACCACCTCCTTGGTCAGGTCCGACCATAAGCTAATCACCTTTGAAATCTACATCCCTCCCCCACCCCCCAGTAAGGAAATCTCCGTTAAAAAACTTCTCCAAAGCCAACTTTATGCTACTCAAGTCAAAAGTGACAAACTTCATGACACCCATGCAGATGGGAACTAAAAGTTTGACTGCTGAATCCTACACTAAGACACTGTACGAGCACATCCACTCATGCATGAATCATGCCATCCCAAATAGAAACAAGACGGTCTCCTCCAAAAAAAGGAAGCCAATTTGGTGGTCCCCTCCCCTGCCATAAACAAACTTTACAACAAAAGGAAGAAACTGTTTCAGAAAAGAGGAAAATCCCAGGATACAAAAAACTCTTTTACCAGCCTCAGTAAGAAGCTGAGATCCCTCATAAAATCCTCCAAAGCTAGTTACGAAAATAAAATTGCCAAAGATTCCAAAGACAACTACAAGGCATTTTATAGCTATGTCAAGAATCTAAATGGCAATGCTCCGATCTGCTCTGAGCTACAACAGAATGGCATTAAATATACTGATCCCAAGGATATTGCCAATACCCTGGTAGATCGATTCAGTGCCAACTTCACTCCACTCTCACCCCCTAAAGGGCCCATCTCAATACTGAAAGATTGCCAAATTCCAGTAATAACTGACACACAGGTAAAAAACGCACTCTCTAAAGCTAAGAATACAGCATCAATGGGACCAGATGACATTCTGAGCTGTGTACTACATGAACTACAAAGTGAACTGGCACCTCATCTAAGTATCACCCCCTAAAGGGCCCATCTCAATACTGAAAGATTGCCAAATTCCAGTAATAACTGACACACAGGTAAAAAACGCACTCTCTAAAGCTAAGAATATAGCATCAATGGGACCAGATGACATTCCGAGCTGTGTACTACATGAACTACAAAGTGAACTGGCACCTCATCTAAGTATCACGTTTAATCATAGCCTCACCTCAGACTTCGTGCCCACAGCTACATTTATCCCACTTCACAAGGGGGGATCCACCTTGGATCCTAGGAACTACTGCCCCATCAGTCTGACGAGCCTAATCTGCAAGGCCATGTATTATCATGGAACTTATAAACAAAGACATTGGCAACCTTCAAACACTGGTCCCCACCCAGTTTGGGTTCATGAAGGGACAATCTTGTCTCCTGAACCTGACTGACTTCTTTGAATCAGTCTCCAGAGCTGGGGACAAGGGTAAGACAGTCCACACAGCCTATCTGGACATCTCCAAGGCCTTTGACACCATCTCCCACAATGGAATCATAGATAAACTTGCTAAGCTGGGCATTAACCCTACATCACTTGATGAGTTGCCAACTGGCTTACTGACAGAACCCACACTGTAAAAGTAGCCAACTCCAAATCCAGCTCCAGACAAGTGACAAGTGGAGTACCTCACGGTTCAGTCCTGGGATCACTCTTGTTTGGAATATACTTCTCTGAAGTACAGGCCAACACTAAGGGACTCTGGCTAACAAAGTTCGCAGATGACTGCAAACTGGGAGCCATTATTGCATCCTCAAATGATGTGGATATTCTACAAAAGGGCCTTTCAGAAATAGATGCTTGGTGCCAGAGCCATGGGCTCAATCTCAATGCCAAGAAATGTATAGTTATCCTCTTTGGGAAAAAACATGTACTCGTGAATTAGCACATAGATGGCAGTACACTAAACATCGAATGTGTGATAAGAGACTTAGGGACACAGGTGGACAGTGGGCTCACCTTCAATAACCACATCGCCACAACAGTCAGGAAATTCTTCTATGTGGCACACCTCATCACTAAGGGCTTTTCATCCAGAAAAAAGGAGGTCATGGTCCCGCTGTACTCATCCCTCATTAGACCCATTATAGAATACAATGCTCTGTTTGGTATGTACCACTCAAGACATCTGCAACAACTGGAAAGGCCGCAGAAATACCTCACTAAAAGAATCACAGGCCTAATGCAGATGCCCTATGCTGACCGTCTAAAACAACTCCAGCTATACTCTGTTGCATATCGTCTACTGAGAAGCGATCTCTGATTAACATACAAGGCCATGTCAAACCCAGAGCTGTTGGACATGCTACACTTAAAGAAATCCCAATCCCTCAGAGCCACATGCTCCAGGGATCTAAACCTTGTCATCACAATGAACAAAACATGCTGAAGGGATAGGTTCCTGACCCAGAGACTCCCCAGACTCTGGAATAAATTGCCCATACATGTCAAGCAGAGCACCTCTTTGGCTCTCTTCAAAAGCAACCTTGACGATTGGATGGGAGATAGGAAATTCACCCCAGGGATCACATCAGTCGCCCTGCTAGACAGGGGTCCAGGGAAGTAAATATTGTGGAAAGAAATAGCCAAGGAATTGTTATGGCTAGGCTTATATAGGCCCTAGGGCCGGTAGCCTAGTAACAACCAATGAACCTATGAACCTATAATGTGGCATTACCCTGGTAAGTGGTGAAGTAGCTCATAATGCGGCATTACCCTGGTATGTAGTGAAGAAATAACACATAATGTGGCATTGCTCTGGTAAGTAGCGAAAAAGTAGCTCATTATGTGACATTATCCTAGTAAGTAGTGACGTAGCACATAATGTGGCATTACCCTGGTAAATAATGAATTATTACATAATGTGGCATTACCTTGGTAAATAGTGAAGTAGCACATAATGTGGCATTACCCTGGTAAGTAGTGAAGAAGTACTCATTACGTGGCATTATCCTGGTAAGTAGTGAAGTAGCACATAATGTGGCATTATCCTGGTAAATACTGAAGTAGCACATAATGTGGCATTACCCTGGTACATAGTGAAGCAGCACATAATGTGGCATTACCCTCCTAAATAATGAAGTAGCTCATTATGTGGCAATACCCCAGTAAGTAGTGAAGTAGCACATAATGTGGCATTACCCTGGTAAGTAGTGAAGAAGTATCTCATTATGTGGCATTACCCTGGTACATAGTGAAGTAGCACATAATGTGGCATCACCCTGGTAAATAGTGAAGTAGTACATAATGTGGCATTATCTTGGTAAGTAGTGAAGAAGTAGCTCATCAGGTGGCATTATCCTGGTAAGGGGTGAAGTAGCACATAATGTGGCATTATCCTGGTAAGCAGTGATGAAGTAGCTCATGACATGGCATTATCCAGGTAAGTAGTGAAGGAGCAGCTCATAATGTGGTAAGTAGTGAAGAAGTAGCTCATTATGTGGCATTACCCTGGTAAGTAAATGTTGAGGAAGAGCTAGGCTGGCTTGAATACTGTTGCCAAGTCAGGCTCAATGCTTGCTTTCCACCAGGGCTTAATAACAGAGAAGAATTTGTCTTTCTTTTGGCTTTTCCCGGTTAGGGGTCGCCACAGCGGAACTCCGGTCCGCTAATGATTGGCAGTTGATTTTTACGCGCCGATTCGCCAGCCCTGATGTACAACCTTCAACGAAGGTGCGTCCATTCACTCATGTCTCCACGCAGAAAACGCTCTAGCTGAGAGTCGAACCGGACAGCGTCTTACTGTGAGGCGACAACGCTACCACAGCACCACCACCGCGGATAACAGAGAAGAATTTGTAATGTACCTAAAACACTTAAACACTAGCAGTGTTTTAGATCAAGTGTAAGAGTTTTGTGTTTATTAGGTATGTATTTTTAAATAAGTGGCTTTTAACTTGTCATGTGACTTATAAAGATCATGTGTTTTTTTAGAGTATTTAAAATGTTGGATTTACTCAGATAATTCAGTCTGAAGAAGTCTCTGTGTAAATTGAGGGAGAGGAAAGCGCTAACTGGGATTATCTGTATCTGTTCTACAATAAAGTGGCGTTTTCCATTTGAAGCCTGTGAACTTTCTTGGACTAAGAGTTCCAAAGATCACATCTGGTGGTCTTCAGCATTCACTGAGAACCTGCAATTTGAGTACTACAAAGACAAGTGGTTCAAATACTAATTCCCTTCTTGTTATCTCTAAACAATGACTGAGCACACCTCAGGTAACCCCATACACTGTTTTTTACAAAACCAGACCTATAGATGAGAGTACTGAACTGACTAGACCTCTCTCCTAATTATACCTGAGTTCAAGTATCTGCTAACAGATGGTCACAAGTTATCGCGTTTTAAGAATGTTTTACATTTTTGCTCAAAAATCCAGTATACAAACTGATTAAGTGGCAGCAATGCTCCACAAGCTATTAGACTAACCATAAAAACGTATTCATGCACCCTTAATGATATCAAGGCAACACTATAACATCACCCCATCCAGCACTCAACACTACAGTACTTGAAAAGCTACCATAACATCACCCAATCCACCACTCGACACTATTGTAGGTAAAAGGACACCATAACATCACCCCATCCACCACTCAGCACTACTGTAGGTAAAAAGGTACCAAATCTTCATCCCATCCAGCACTCGGCACTTTAGTACATGAAAAGGCACCATAAGATTACCACAACCATCACTCAACAATAATGTAAGTTTAAAGGTACGACAACGTCACCCCAATCAGCACTTAGCACTACAGTACATGAAAAGTTACCATAACATTATCCCACCCACCACTCAACACTACTGTATGTGAAAAGGTGCCAAACATTACCCCACTCCAGCACTCAGCACTACAGTACATGGAAAGGCACCATAACATCACCCCATCCACCACTCTGCACTACTGTAAGTGAAAGGATACCATAACATCTCTTCATCTATTAGTCAGCACTAACATAGGTAAAGAGGTAGCATATCATCTTATCCATCACTCAGCAGTACTGCAGGTGAAAGGGCACCATAACATCACCTTATCCTCCACTGAGCACTATTGTAAGTGAAGGGGCACTATGACATCATCCCATCCACCACGCAGCACTACTGTGGGTGAAAAGGTACCATTACATCAGTCCATCCACCATTTAGCACAATTGTAGGGGAAAAGGCACCATAGCATCACCACATCCAACACTCAGTACTACTGTAGTGAAAGAGCACAATACCATCACCTCATCCACCACTCAGTACTACTGTAGTGAAAGAGCACAATACCATCACCACATCCAACACTCAGTACTACTGTAGTGAAAGAGCACAATACCATCACCTCATCCACCACTCAGTACTACTGTAGTGAAAGAGCACAATACCATCACCTCATCCACCACTCAGTACTACTCTAGGTGAAAAGGCACTATAACATCATCCAATCCACCACTCAACACTCGTGCAGGTATAAAATGTACCATAACATCACCTCATACACCACTCAGCACTAATGTATTTGAAAATGCACAAAAATGTGACATTGTCCATCACTCAGTACTATAGTTGAAAAGGCACCATGTCATCACCTCATTTACTCAGCATTACTGTAGGTGAAAGGGCACCATAACATCACCTTATCCCCTAATCAGCAGTAGTGTAAGTAAAAGGGCACCATAACATCACCCCATCTACCACTCAGCACTATTGTTGTTAAAAAAGCACAGTCAAAGGCTGGACTAGCTTGTTTGGAAGCAATTACCCAAATTACCCAAGATACATTTGTAAGCATATTAATGCTGAAAACAAGGCTTTCAAAGCAAACTTATAGAATGTTTTTCACAGGATATGAATGTTAATATTTTAAAGATACTTGATAAATCTTCTCTCACCTGCTTTTTTTACACAATAACTGCATAAACTTAATTTATCACTCATGTTGTTTATTTTTTATATTTAAAGCTATTGTGTGTTTTGACATGTTGAGCTTTTGATACCAGGTATTGTAAGTTCATTATGTATCTATATTATTCCATATACTGTCATGGACAAATTACTTAGGTTCATAGATTCATAGGTGTGTACTAGGCTAATGGCCCTGGAGTCTTTACAAGTCTAGCCCATAGAAGTGCCTTGGCATTGTGCTGCCCGACATTAATTCCCAGTGTCTCTATCAAGTAGAGCCACTGGAGTGATCCCCAGGGGTGAATTTTCTATTACCTATCCCACTCATCCAGATTTCTCTTGAAGAGGGACAGCGAGGTGCTCTGCTTGACATGTATGGGTAGTCTATTCCAGAGCATGGGCAGTCTCTGGGTGAGGAACCTGTACTTCCAGCATGTTCTGTTGATTGTGGTAATGAGGTTGAGGTCTCTGGAGCATGTGGTGTGGAGGGATTGGGATTTCTTTAGATGTAACATTTCCAACAGAGCTGGGTCAGACATGGCTTTGTAAGTCAAGCAGAGATCACCTCTAAGTAGGCGATATTATACAGAAAATAGCTGGAGTCTTTTGAGTCTGTCCATGTAGGACATGTGTTTAATGCCTAGGATCCTCTTCATGAGGTACTTCTGTGGCCCCTCCAGCTGTTTCAGGTGTCTAGTGAGGTACATGCCAAATGGGGCATTATACTCAATGATTGGTCTAATGAGGGAAGAGTAGAGAGAGATAGAGAGACGATGAATTCTTTCTTCCTGGATGCAAAACCCTTGGTAATAAGATGTGCCACATAGAAAGACTTTCTGACCACAGTGGCAATGTGGTGGTTGAAGGAGAGGTTGCTGTCACCCTGCATATCCAGATCTCTAATAACGCCTTCAGTGTTCAGTGGGCTCCCATCGATGTGGTAATTAGTGGGAACTGAGTTTTTACCAAAGGGGATGACAACACATTTTTTGATGTTAAGCTTAAGGCCATGGTTTTGACACCAGTCATTGGTATCAGTGTGGCCTTTCTGTAGGATGTCTGCATCACTTGGGAGTTAATAATGACTCCCAGCTTGCAGTCGTCTGTGAACTTGGTCAGCCAGAGTCCCTTTGTGTTGGCCTGGACTTCTGAGAAGTAGATACCAAACAGGAGAGGACCCAGGACCACTCCCTGTGGGACTCCACTCGTGAATGGTCAGCAGTCTGACTTGGAGTCCACTACTTTCACACTGTGTGTTTTATCTGTGAGTCAATTTGCAACCCACCTAGTGGTATAGAGGTTGATGCCTAGTCTCGTGAGTTTATCAATAATTCCTGACTGAGGAATGGTATCAAAGGCCTTGGCCAGATTGATGTAGGCTGTATACAGTGCCTTACTGTCATATACAGCCCTGGTGACTGACTCAAAGAAGTCAACCAGGTTGAGCAGGCATGATCTCCCTTTCACAAAGCCAAATTGCATGGGGTCTAGAGTTTGGAGAGTTTCTATATCATTGTTAAACAGGTCCATGATGATGCGCTCCATAGCTTTACATATCAGACTCATTAGGCTAATGGGGCGATAATTCCCAGGGTCTGTAGTTGCTCTCCCTTTATGGAGAGGGATGACTGTAGCAGTGCACCATTCAGTAGAGACAAAGCCTGAGGTGAGGCTGTGACTGAACTGGGCACACAGATGCGGTGCCAGTTCACTTTGTAGTTCATATAGAACACAGCCAGGGATATTATCGAGTCCCATGGAAGCTGTATTCTTGGCCTTGGACAATGCAGCCTTAACCTGTGCTGCAGTAATGCTGGGTGCCTGGCATTCATCTGGTATTGTGATTGGTCCTTTAAGGGGGGAGAGAGGTGTAAAGTTGGCACTGAATCTGTTGGCTCATTATAGGAGGTATCATTATGCAGTAACTCAGAGCAAATCTGGGTATTGCCATGGAGGTTCTTGATATAACTATAGAAGGCTTTGTGATTGTTTTTAGTGTCTGCTGCACTTCTATCTTCATAGCTGGCTTTGGATGATTTGATGAGGGATGTCAACTTTTTGTTGAGGCTAATGAGGGAGATTTTCCAGTCTTGGGGCTTCACCTTTTTCTGCAACAATTTCTTCCTTCTGTTGTAGAGTTTATTAATGGCAGGAGACCACCAGATTGGCTTCCTTTTTTTGGAGGAGAGCATATTGGCTCTGTTGGGTATGGCTAGTTCCATGCATTTATGTACATGTTCGTACAGTGCACTGGTGTATGATTCGACAGTCATGCAGCTATTTTCCATTGGCATGTGTAGCTTGAAGTTAGCCACCTCTGTTTTTAGGAGCCCAAAGTCAGCTTTGGAGAAGTTTTTCAAGGTGGTTACCTTTGCGGGGGGTGTGGGTAAGATGTGGATTTTCATGGTGATTAGTTTATGGTTGGATCTGACCAGGGAGGGATTGAGTATTGGTGTAGAGCAACAGTCACCCATGTTAGTAATAACCAGGTCAAGGATATTGCTTCCTCTAGTGGGGGTTAGAATGAGCTGGTCCAGGGCATTGGAACTGATGAATTCCATGAAGCCTTTGGCCAGTATATTGATGCTTGAGTAGTTTTCCCAGTTGATGGAGGGGTAGTTGAAGTTTCCTTGTATGAGAGTGTTGGGTTGGAAGTTGATAGATTCCAGGGTGCTTAGGAACATGGAGTGAGAGTCTAGGGACATGGTTGGGGACCTATAGCAGGCTATGACATGGATCACCATCTTACCCAATGTTAGTTGTACCTGAAGTATCTCAGATGTGTTATAATGGGCTACTAGACTGGAGGTGTGCATATTCTTTATGAAAATGGAGACACCACTGCCTTTGGAGCTTCGGTCCATGTTTCAGGGCTGAAAGGTGTGGAATGAGTTATAGCCTGGTAGCACAGAGGTGCTTTCTGCTGCTTTAAACCAGGTCTCCTTTACAGCACAAATGTTGATGTTCTCCATTTTGTGGAGTGCTTCAAGTGAGTGCATCTTGAGATTTAGACTTTTAGTGTTGAACAGCATGACCCTCAGATTGCATTTATTTATAGCTGTTATGGTGATAATTTGGTTTTTGGAACCCACATAAAAAAGGCACTACATGGATGGCAAGACCCTTAGCCAGTATCTGGAAACCCAGGGGTGACAGATGCTGGCCATCTCTGGCAAAGCATTGAGGTCAGTCAATCATGTCATCCCAAGCAGACAGGTACTGGATCCACTTAGACTGACACTGGAAACTTAGTCAATTGTTGAAGTCAATCATTTTTTGTTTGTACTGTGGTATCATTCAGGGTGATAGTAGGATACTGCTCAGGGCTAGGGTCATACCTCCCTGGGCCACATAATCCGAGAGCTCCACCGTGTCCCTTTTCATGTAGTCCAGGGAGGTGCATCTCAGGTCATTCACACCTGCATGGACAATGACAGAGTCATACCGGTACTTGTTGTGGAGTGACCTGAGTGCATGTGTTATGTGTTGGATTCTGGCACCTGATAGAAAGCTGACTGTTACTTTCTCCTTATTCAACCTAGTGAATGGAACATCTGTGTGCCTCACTATTGAGCCACCTATGATTAGTGTATTGGACAAGGTGTTTAGCCTTAGGGGCGTAGGTTGAGGGGCACACTGTGGAGGTGAGCTATGTGCCCTGTGGTTTGTGCTGTGTTGTGGTGGTCAAGTGCGTTTCTGTCTTGGAGGTCTCTGCTGTTTGGGTAAATTTCTATTGAGAGCCTCCACAAAGGTGGGTGTGTGGTTTGTGTTTTTATGTGAGAGTTATGATGGTGGGTGTTCGGGAGGACTATGTGTTCCATGTGGTGTGGTGTAGGTGTTGACCTTCTCTTCTTGACCAGCTAGTCCGGTCTTGGCTGGAGAATGCATAGCTTCCAATTTGGTGATATAAGTGCATCTCTCACAAGTCTGAGTGTTGGGAAGTAAGAGGAGAGGGTTGTCTGTGTACATGAGGCAGTTGCTACACTGTCTCAGAATGCCCAAGTGCACCAGGTTAATACAAGAAAGCACAGAGAACTGCCCTTTAATCATGCCAGGAGGGGTGGTCGTAGCTACTAAGTACTGGAGCTATTTCCATGAAGAATGACTAGTGCTGATGGCACTTAAGTCTGCTACAATAATTGCTACAAAAACCTGTTAAAGTGCAACGCAATTAAGCTATTTCAAGTGCAAGAGAGAGAGAAACAACTAGCAAGATCTAAGGGAAAAACTGAAGAGCAGACTTTCTGGCACCAGTAATAGTTTACCTCAGCTCTGCGCTGCTGCATGGAGCTTAAACAAGCATAAATCCATGCAAACACAGGCTTTTAAACCAGCAAGTTGAAAGGTATGGAGAAACTGCCCAAATGGCCAATAAACTACAATTTCTGGGCCAGAAACCATTCCTGTTGTGGTAGATAGGCTACCTACTGCTTACCACTCCCACTGATAAGCTAGAAGGCTTCCTTCCAACACAGAAAGGCTTGGGGGGGGGGCTCAGAAGCTTACAAACAGTCATGGATACAGCAAATCTGTATCTGGACTAGATTACTTATAGGAAAGGTGGGAAACAAGCTTAGAACTTTTTTTTTTTTTTTTTACAGAAAAGCAGCTAAAACAGCAGTAAAAACAATTTAAATGCAGTGCAAGCTAGCACACTTGAGTGTGTAGCAATATTAAAGCAAATAAAGTTTAAATAAATGCAATTAAATTAAAAAATGACTAAAAACAAGTGCAGAAAGCAGTAAATTAGGAAAAAGTCAAAATGGAGGCACTTAGAGTATCAGAAAACAATGCCAGCAAATATATAAATAATTCAGTCATGCAACAATTAAGACAGTGCAGAACTCTGAACAGCTAAAAAGTGCCAAAAATATACTTACCAGCTCTATAGTTCCAGATTGTTTGAGAAGCACATGCAGTCAGAACAAAAGGAAATTCTAGCAATGGTATGCAGGACTTTATGGAGAGAAGGTTTTGTTAAGGGTTTGTCCACAAGAATGTAGACCACAAGAACCTTTTTAAATGTAAACCAACTCGTCTGAAGTACAAGGGCTAAGACCAAACCTTAAAATGCTTAGAATAACAGATAAATTTAATTAGGCTACTAACAAGCAGTATTAAATGCAACAGAATAAAAGCACCTGAACACTTAAGAGTACACAGCAAAAATAAGGTAATAAAGTATGAAGAACACAATTACAGTAAAAGCTTAAATTATTCTTCCTTAGTAGGAAACTCTGTATATCATTTTAGCTGCTGTAATTTTTCTGGCATATATCTTCATCTCTGTACTATATTCTTACTCCAGCCTAAGTCTTGGATGAAAAAGGACCCTGGACCTTGATCCCATAAACCTGGTTATTAAATAGGTAAATAAAACAAAATAAATAAAGTATATCCATCCATCCATCCTCAACCCATTTTTTCATTTATATATATATCTATTTATCTATATATATATATATATATATATATATATATATATATATATATATATATATATATATATATATATATATATATATCTTTTTCTTCTTTCAGCTGCTTCCGTTAGGGGTCGCCGCAGCAGATCAACTGTTTCCATTTCTTCCTGACCTTATCTTAGGCCTTCCTCTTTTCCTGTTACTTGGCAGCTTCATCCTTAGCATATTTTTCCCAATATACTTTGCATCCCTCCTCAGCACATGTCTAAACCAACGTAATCTTGCCTCTCTGGCTTTGTCTCCAAACCTTCCAACCTGGGCTGACCCTCTAATATACTTATTCCTAATCCTGTCCATCCTCATCACACGCAGTGCAAATCTTAACATCTTCAACTCTGCCACGCCAAGCTCTGACTCCTGCCTTTTTGTCAATGCCACTGTATCCAACCCATATAACATAGCTGGTCTCACTACCCTCTTGCAGACCTTTCCTTTCACTTTTACTGGTACTCGTCTGTCACAAATCACTCCTGACACTCTTCTCCACCCACTCCATCCTGCCTGTACTCTCTTCTTCACCTCTCTTCCACACTCACCATTACTCTGAACTGTTGATCCCAAGTATTTAAACTCATCCACCTTTGCCACCTCTACTCCTTGCATCCTCACCATTCCTCTATCCTCCCTCTCATTCACACACATACATTCTGTCTTAGTCCTGCTGACTTCATTCCTCTTCTCTCTAGAGCATATCTCCACTTCTCCAGGGTCTCCTCCACCTGTTCCCTACTCTCACTACAGATCACAATATCATCTGCAAACATCATAGTCCACGGGGACTCCTGTCTGATCTTGTCTGTCAACCTGTCCATCACAATTGCAAATAAGAAAGGGCTCAGAGCTGATCCTTGATGTAATCCTACCTCCACCTTAAACACATCCATCACTCCCACCGCAGACCTCACCGCTGTCACACTACCCTCGTACATATCCTGTACCACTCGTACATACTTTTCTGACACTCCTGACTTCCTCATACAATACCACAACTCCTCTCTAGGCACCCTGTCATATGCTTTCTCTAAATCCACAAAGACACAATGCAACTCCTTCTGACCTTCTCTGTACTTCTCCATCAACACTCTCAGAGCAAACATTGCATCTGTAGTGCTTTTTCCTGGCATGAAGCCATACTGCTGATCACTATTCATCACCTCCCTTCTTAACCTAGCTTCCACTACTCTTTCCCATAACTTCATGCTGTGACTGATCAGTTTAATCCCACTGTAGTTACTACAGCTCTGCACATCACCCTTATTCTTAAAAATCGGTACCAAAACACTTTTCTCCATTCCTCAGGCATTCTCTCACTTTCCAAGATTTCATTAATCAATCTAGTTAAAAACTCCACTGCCATTTCACCTAAACATCTCCATGCTTCCACAGGTATGTCATCTGGACCAACAGCCTTTCTGTTCTTCATCCTCTTCATAGCTATCCTTACTTCCTCCTTGCTAATCCACTGCATTTCATGATTCATTATCCACACATCATCCAGCCTTCTCTCCCTCTCATTCTCTTCATTTATCAACCCCTAAAAGTACTCTTTTTAGGTTCATAGGTTCATAGATTGGTACTAGACTATCAGCCCTAGGGCCTATACAAGTCTAGCCATAACAATTCCCTGGCTATTTCTTCCCAGAATATTTACTTCCCTCTTCCGCTGTCTAGCAGAGCAACTGACGTGATCCCTGGGTGAATTTCCTATCTCCCATCCAATCGTCAAGGTTCTTTTTGAAGAGAGCCAAAGAGTCGCTCAGCTTGACATGTATGGGCAGTCTATTCCAGAGTATGGGGATACTCTGGGTCAGGAATCTATCCCTCCAGCATGTTTTGTTCAGTGTGATGACCAGGTTTAGATCACTGGAGCATGTGGCTCTGAGGGACTGGGATTTCTTTAACTGTAGCATGTCCAGCAGCACTGGGTTTGACATGGCCTTGTATGTTAAGCAGATAATGCCACTGAGTAGGTGATATGTGACAGAGTATAGCTGGAGTTTATTTAGATGGTCAGCATAGGGCATCTGCTTTAGGCCTGTGATTCTTTTAGTGAGATATTTCTGTGGCCTTTCCAGTTGTTGCAGATGTCTTGTGAGGTACATACCAAATGGGACATTGTACTCTATAATGGGTCTAATGAGGGATGAGTTCAGTTGGACAATGACCCCTTTTTTCTGGATGAAAAGCCCTTAGTGATGAGATGTGTCACATAGAAGGATTTCCTGACTGTTGTGGCTATGTGGTTATCGAAGGTGAGACTACTGTCCACCTGTGTCCCTAAGTCCCTTATCACACTCCTGTGTTTAGTGTACTGCCACTTATGTGGTAATTCATCTGTACATGGTTTTTCCCAAAGGGGATAACTATGCATTTCTTGGCATTGAGCTTGAGCCCATGGCTCTGGCTCCAAGAATCTGTTTCTGTAAGGCCCTTTTGTAGAATATCCACATCATTTGGGGATTCAGTAATGGCTCTCAGTTTGCAGACATCTGCGAACTTTGTTAGTCAGAGTCCCTTAGTGCTGGCCTGTACTTCAGAAAAGTAGATGCCAAACAAGAACAGTCCCAGGACTGAACTCTGAGGTACTCTGCTTGTCACTTGACTGGAGCTGGATTTTGAGTAGGCTACCTTTACATTGTGGGTTCTGTCAGTAAGCCAGTTGGCAACCTATCGAGTGACATAGGGATTAATGCCCAGCTTAGTAAGTTTATCTATGATTCCAGAGTGGGGGATGGTGTCAAAGGCCTTGGTGAGGTCCAGACAGACTGTGTGGACTGTCTTACCCTTGTCCACAGCTCTGGAGACTGATTCGAATAAGTCAAAAAGGTTGAGGAGACAAGATTGGCCCTTTATGAAACCAAACTGGGTGGGGTCCAGTGTTTGAAGGTTGCCAATGTCTTTGTTTATAAGTTCCATGATAATGCATTCCATGGCTTTGCAGCTCAGGCTTGTCAGACTGATGGGATAATAGTTCCCGGGATCCAAGGTGGATCCCCCCTTGTGGAGTGGAACAACTGTAGCTGTGTGCCACTCATTGGGCACAAAGCCTGAGGTGAGGCTATGATTAAACATGACACTTAGGTGAGGTGCCAGTTCATTTTATAGTTCATGTAGTGCACAGCCCGAGATGTCTTCTGTTCTCATGGATGCTGTATTCTTAGCTTTGGAGAGTGCGTTTTTTACCTGTGTGGCCATGATTACTGGAATTTGGCAATCTTTTGGTATTGAGATGGGCCCTTTAGGGGGTGAGAGGGGGGTGAAGTTGGCACTGAATTGATCTGCCAGTATATTGGCAATATCTTTGGGATCAGTATATTTAATTATGTTGTAGCTCAGAGCAGATCTGAGCATTACCATTTAGATTCTTGACATAACTATAGAATGCCTTGTGGTTGTCCTTGGAATCTTTGGTAATTTTATTTACATAACTAGCTTTGGAGGATTTTATGAGGGATCTCAGCTTCTTATGAGGCTGGTAAGGGAGTTTTTTGCATCCTGGGATTTTCCACTTTTCTGCAACAGTTTCTTCCTTCTGTTGTATAGTTAGTTTATGGCAGGGGACCACCAGATTGGGTTCCTTTTTTTGGAGGAGACCATCTTGGTTCTGTTTGGAATGACATGATTCATGCATGAGTGGATGTGCTCGTACAGTGCCTTAGTGAAGGATTCAGCAGTTGAAATTTCAGTTCCCGTCTGCATGGATGTCATGAAGTTTGTCACTTCTGACTTGAGTAGCATGAAGTTGGCTTTGGAGAATATTTTATGGAGTTTTCTCTACTGGAGGGTGGGCGTGGGATATGGACATCAAGGGTGATTAGCTTGTGGTAAGACCTGACCAATGAGGGGGTGACCACTGGTGTGGAGCATTGATCTCCCATGTTGGTAATGACCAGGTCTAGGATATTTGACCCCCTGTTGGGACTATGGATTAGTTGATCCAGGGCACTGGAATTTATGAATTCCAAGAACCATTGGGCAAAGGTGTTGGTACCTGAGTAGTTTTACCAATTAATGGCAGTGTAGTTGAAATCACCCAGTATTAGGGTGTTTGGTTGTACTTTAATATTTTCTAGCATGTTTAGAAAGGTGTAGTGAGAATCTTGGGGTATGGTGAGGGATCTGTAGCAAGCTACAATTTGGATTGCAGTCTTACATAGTGTTAGTCACACCTGTAGAATTTCAGATGCATTGTTTTGGGCAACTAGCTTGAGGTGTGAATATCACTGGTGAATATGGACACTCCTCCATCTTTAGTGCTTCTGTCCTGGTTTGGTGGCCGAAAAGTGTGGTAAGAGTTATAGCCTGGTATTGCAGGGGTGCTCTCTGGAGCCTTGAACCAGGTCTCAGTTATTGCACAGATATTAATGTTCTCCATTTTTAGGAGTGCCTCAAGAGAGTGCATTTTGAGGTTTAGACTTCTTGCATTGAGTAGCATTACCTTCAGATTTTGCATGCTTATATCTGTTACAGTGGTGGTTTTGTCCTTTGAGCCTTGCCTAAAAAAGGCACTATAGGGGTGGCAAGAGCCTTAGCCAGTATCCAGAATCCCTAGGGTGACAGGTGCAAGCCATCTCTGGCAAAGCATCATGGTCTGTCGATCATGTCATCCCAGGCAGACAGATACTGGATTCCCTTAGAATGACACCAGAAGCTAAGCCAATTGTTGAAGTCAATCATTTTGTCCTTATACTCTGGTATCATTCTGGGCGAAGGCAGGATGCTGCTCAGGGCTAGGGTCATACCTACCTGGGCCACATGATCTGAGAGCTCTTCCATGTCTCTTTTCGTGTAGTCCAGGGAGGTACGTCTCAAGTCATTCAATCCAACATGGACAATGACAGAGTCACATTTGTAGTTGTTGTGGATTGACTCGAGTGCATGCATTATGTGGCGAATACTGGCACCCGACAGGCAGCTGACAGTAATTTTCTCCTTGTTCAGCCTGGTGAGTGGGACATCAGTGTGCCTGACTATAGAGTCACCTATGACTAAAGTGTTGGGTACGTTGTCTTGCCTTAGGGGCTGTTGTTTGGTGGCACACTGGTGTTTTGAGCTATGTATCACTTTGGTTGTGATTGGTGTTTGTTTGCATTTCAGCTTCAGTGGTCCTTGTTGCTTGGGCAGGTTAATGTTAAGGGCCTCTGCATAAGTGGGTTTAGTGTTACTGTGTGTGGATGTTGGTGACATGAGTTTTGAAGGGCTATATGTTACTTGAGGTGTAGTGCAGGTGTTAACCTTCTCCCCTTGACTGTCTATCACAATCTTGGCTGGAGAGAGCTTTGCTTCCAGTTTGGCTATGTAAGTGCATCTCTTGCAGGTTGTAGTGTTGGGTGGTAGGAGGAGAGGGTTGTCTGTGTACATAAGGCAATTGCTGCATTACCCCAGTATGCCCAGATTCACCAGGTGAATAGGAGAAATCACTGGAAGTTGACCCTTAGACATGCCTGGTTCGGTGTTTCTTTTGTAAAGTACAAGAGCTGTTTTCCCTTACCTTGGCAAGGTACTTTGCAATTATAGGCTGTTTAGTGCCTATGAAGTGGTCTACTTTGGAATTTCGAAATTCCAAAATGCCAAAGACCAAAATGCTGAGACGATAAATCACGAAAGTTAAAATGCCGAACCATGTAAATTTTCCCGGAGTTGGTATATATAGTTAATGGGTGTGGGGGTGTAGCCCCCCCACATAGGTGGGTTTTAGATAGTGCAATGTGTTTTAATGTGGTGTTGGGCAAGTGTTTACTTGGCCTGTGAAAAATTATGCCTTTCGTGATTCCCATCGAAGTAGATCCATATATATATATATATATATATATATATATATATATAAAAAACATCACGATTACTAAATATCCTATCATTTGCTAAAATACAAAGTAGCATCTAGAGTAGTCAAATACAAAGTATCCTTTCATTCATTTAAAGAGATCACATGATCTTAAAACTTGTCTTAAAGGAACGTTGCCATATAAACCCATATTCTTATAGGTTCATAGGTTCCTAGGTAGGTACTAGGCTATTGGCCCTATGGCCTATATAAGCCTAGCCAAACGGTACTCTGGCTTTTATCACCCAAGAAAATTATTTTCCTGTGCCCCTGTCAAGCAGAGCCACAGAAGTGATCCCCCGGGGTGAATTTCCTATCTACATCCACTCATCAAGATTTTTCTTGAGGAGTGCTAATGAGGAGCTTTGTTTGATATAGATAGGTAGTATTTTCCAGAGTATGAGAAGTCTCTGGGAAAGGAATCTATCCCTACAGCATGTTCTGTTTATTGTGGTGGCAAGGTTTAGGTCCCTAGAGCATGTAGCTCGGAGGGATTGTGATTTCTTTAAGTGGAGCATGTCCAACAGCTCTGGGTTTGACATAGCTTTGTATGTTAGGCAGAGATCGCCTCTGAGTAGGCGATATGTGACAGAGTAAAGCTGGAGTTTTTTGAGACGGTCTGCATAGAGCATCTGTTTGAGACCGGTAATCCTCTTTGTGAGGTATTTCTGTTGCCTTTCCAGTTGTTGTAGATATCTTGTGAGGTACATACCAAAAGGGGTGTTGTACTCTATAATGGGTCTAATGAGTGATGAGTAGAGGGGAACAATGACCTCTTTTTTCCTGGATGAGAAACCTTTTGTGATGAGGTGTGCCATGTAGAAGGATTTCCTGACTACTGTGGTGATGTGATTATCAAAAGAGAGACTACTGTCCACCTGTGTCCCAAGGTCTCTTATCACACTTTCGGTGTTAAGTAGACTACCACCTATGTGGTAGTTCATGGGGACAGAGTTTTTACCAAAAGGGATGACAATGCATTTTTGGCATTGAGCTTGAGGCCATGGCTTTGACACCAGGCATCTGTCTCAGTGAGGGACTTTTGTAGGATGTCCACATCGTTAGGAGTTTTGATTATGGCTCCTTGTTTGCAGTCATCTGTGAACTTTGTTAGCCAAAGACCTTCTGTGTTAGCCTGTACTTCAGAGAAGTAGATACAAAACAGGAGAGGACCTAGGACTGAACCCTGTGGTACTCCACTTATCACTGGTCTGAAGGTGGATTTAGAGTCTGCTACTTTCACAGTGTGGGTTCTGTCAGTGAGCCAGTTGGCAACCCATCTTGTGATATAGGAATTTATACCTAGTTTAGTGACTTTATCTATAATTCTAGAGTGGGGGATGGTGTTGAAAGCCTTGGTGAGATCTAGATAGGCTGTGTGAACCACCTTACCCTCATCTACAGCTTTGGTGACCACTTCAAAGAAGTCTATCAGGTTTAGAAGACATGATCTGCCTTTTACAAACCCAAACTGGGTAGGGTCCAGAGTTTGGAAATTGCCAATGTCATTGTTTATAAGTTCCATGATGATACATTGCATAGCCTTGCAGACCAGGCTCATCAGGCTAATGGAGCGGTAGTTCCTGGCGACCGTGGTGGCTCCCCCTTTGTGGAGTGGGATAACTGTTGCTGTGCGCCACTCAGTGGGTACAAAGCCTGAGGTGAGGCTATGATTGAACATGGTACTTAGGTGAGGTGCCAGTTCGTTCTGTAGTTCATGTAGAATGCAGCCTGGGATGTTGTCAAGTCCCATGGATGCTGTGTTCTTTGCTTTGGAGATTGTGTTTTTTACCTGTGCAGCCGTGATTACAGGAACTTTGCATTCTTCCAGTACAGAGATGGGCCCTTTAGGGGGTGAGAGAGGGGTAAAGTTAGCACTGAACCTATCTGCTAGAATGTTGGCAATATCAGTTGATTCTGTATATTTAGTGCCATTGTGCTGTAACTCAGACCAGATCTGAGTGTTGCCATTGAGGTTCTTGACATAGCTATAGAATGCTTTGCAGTTGTCTTTAGAATCAGTGGTGATTTTGTTTTTGTAACTAGCTTTGGAGGATTTTATGAGGGATCTCAGCTTCTTACTGAGGCTGACCATAGAGTTCCTCCAATCATGAGATTTTACTCTTTTTTGCAACAGTTTCTTTCTTCTGTTGTAGAGTTTGTTTATGGCAGGGTGCCACCAGATTGTCTTTTTTTTTTGGAGGATAGCATCTTGGTTCTGTTAGGGATTGCACGATCCATGCACTCGTGTAAGTGCTTTTAAAGTGCAACTGTATAGAGTTCAGCAGTCGTACCTCTATTGTCCATCAGCATGGGTGTCGTGAAGTTTGCCACTTCTGTCTTAAGAAGCATGAAGTTGGCTTTGGAGAAATTTTTTATGGAGATTTCTCTAATGGAGGATGGGGGTGGGATGTGGATGTCTAGGGTGATTTGCTTGTGGTCAGATCTGACCAACGAGGAATTGACCTCTGGTGTGGAACACCAGTTGCCCATGTTGGTAATGACCAGGTCTAGGATATTGCTGCCCCTGGTGGTGGTGTGGATATTTTGATCCAAGCCGTTGGAATTTATGAATTCCAGAAAATGTTGAACACAACAGTTGGTACATGAGTAGTTTTCCCAGTTAATGGTGGGGTAGTTGAAATCGCCCATTATTAGGGTGTTAGGTTGTACCCTAATATTTTCCAGTGTATCAAGAAATGAGGAGTGGGAATCCTGGGGCATGGTGGGGGATCTGTAGCAAGCTACAATTTGGATTGCGGTCTTGCCCAGAGTTAGTTGCACTTGGATAATCTCGGATGCATTATGCTGAGCAACTAGCCTGGAGGTGTGGATATCCTTAATGAATATGGACATGCCTCCGCCTTTAGTGCTTCGGTCCAGGTTAGGTGGCCGAAAGGTGTGGTATGAATTATAGCCTGATAATGCAGAGGTGCTCTCTGGAGCCTTGAACCAGGTCTCTGTCACTGCACAGATGATGTTCTCCATTTTAAGGAGTGCCTCGAGTGAGTGCATTTTGAGGTTTAGACTTCTAGCATTAAGTAGCATTACCCTCAGATTTTGCTTGCTTGTACCTGTTACGGTGGTGAATTTGTCATTTGAAGCTTGCCTAAAAAAGACCTTTTAATGAGCTGAAAAACTGTATTAACATTAATCGCATAAATAATTTGTGAGTGGAACAGCTTGTGTATGACGTGCTGTATGAGCTTATTCCATCCTTCTAAATGATGAATAATATGGTTTCGCTCTATTTTGCCTCAGTGAGTCAACTTTTATTTTCATAGACTCACTTTCCTTAGAATTATAACCTCTGTTCAAAAATTCTTGTTACAAAGTGTCAATGTCATTTGAAAATTATCATCCCTGTTGTTTAACCTTGGTATCACCCTCCTCTGTTCTTTCAAAATATTCTTATAAATATGTCCGGGATACATGATATTCTTATACAATAAATTATTTCTATGACATTCCTTCCTAAATAAACCAATGGTAAAAGTCATGTTGCTGCCTTTTCTCACTTTCACATCAAGAAAATCAATTTCTGATTCTGACATTTTAAAAGTAGGTTGCAGTAGTATGCAAATCTCAACGAACTCTAGAAAACCATCAGGTGTACCTGCCCACAGCAAACAAAAATATCGTCCAGTAATCTTTTATAAAAGTTAATATGTGGAGAGAAATTATTCCCTCATAGCGCTTGAGTCATCTCCCATTGGCCATTACCATACTGGCGTAGCTATTGGCACATGACATGAAATAGCCAAGCCAGATTTCTGCCAGTAGTCATTCTCATTAAATACAAATACACTGTTCTCTAGAATTAATTTTATTATCAGACAAATCAGACCCAGTTGTTTACTATTATATTGCCTATTGGAAGTCAAAAATATTCTAATCAGAGCTACACCTGCCTCATTGGGAATTACATTGAAAAGTGAATTCACATCTAGAGTCACCATCAGACAGTCTTCATTGGATCCATTAACACATGTAAAAGTATGCAAATCTTGTAGAAACTGTTTAGTGTCTCTAAGCACTGTGCTTACATTATCTAAAATGGGTCTTAGATGTTTCTCAATGTAACTAGAAAGGGGGTTGGTTAACCAGCCATGGTCAGACACCATAGGTCTCATTGGTAATGTTTGTAAATCTTTATGTAGCTTAGGAACTTGGAACTTTGGAATGAGTGGATGGTCAACTATGAAATATTTATAAAGATGAAAAGAAATATTGTTTAGTAAGCAATCATATAAAGTAGAATGTACTGATCTGATTCATATTGTCAATATCATATCTATAAATCAAAGAATAGGTATCTGAGTCCGATAATAACAGAAGTACAGTATTAAGATAGAAAGGCTTATCCATAACCACCATAGCTCTGCCCTTGTCTGTTGAGTGGATCAATATACTATCATCATATTGAAGTTCTTTCAGGGATCAAATTCAGGCTTAGTAAAGTTATGGAATCTCCTTACTTCTTTTTTAGATAACTCTTCTAAAAAATCATGCTCATAAACATTACAAAAGCTTCTAAGGCCAGATATAAAATAGGGTTAAATGCGTTGGGTTTCCAGAAAGTATTACTTACATATTCACCAGGAAATATAGTTTTAAGCATGACACTGCATGCAAACAATTTCAAGTCTAAAATAATGTCACTCAAGTTAGCCTTCAAGGCTGGAATGAACGATAATCCCTTCTCCAAAATGAAAATCTAAGCATTTGTAAGGGTCTTGGAGGAAATATTCCAAATCAAAGAGGTGGTGTCACATCCCACATGCATTTGAAGGTCCTGTGTGGGACTGACTCTGTTGAATTCTTCCTTCTTTTTCTCCCTCAACTTTATGAACGAGTTTTCTTGGCAGGTCCCGCATTCCTGATACGTAACGGAAGGGCCAGAAAAACCTGGTTGATATTAGTGGTTGGTTGAACTTTTTTACAGACATCAGGATGTCCATTACATATTTTCGCACTGGCAGAACTAGATGTTGATGTACTAGGCAATAGAACTGAAGCACTGGATACACTCTGTTTAGGTGGCTGCTAGCCATCCTTAAACATATGAAAAACTATAGAAGCATTGGCTTTTGGCCATGAAAACACATTCCCATTCTTGAAAGCTAAAGGATCTCTCTCAAATGTTTTCTTTTTCTGAGTTTGTAATCTAAACTCATAAGAAAAAATATTATCTAAGACTTCATTAATCACTGGTACAAAGGCATCAGATGAATATTTATTAGATTAAAGATGTTGGCATTTACTTACTTCCTCCAAAAGAGAGCTCTTCATAGTTTTTTTTTTTTTAAATCAATCAATAGTCTAATATAAATAAAACTCATGTCAAGATTAAATTTAAACATTTCTTCAGTAATTCTGGATATGCCTTACCATAAGTTGGCGTCTTGATCACTCTGAGACCTTTAGGTAAAGCAGTAAAGTGAAGGTATGCTTCCATACATAAGTGTTACCATTGTAGCCATTTCAGCTTAAAAAGATAATGCTCTAAGTCTCTCATTTCCTAGTAAAAACTTTCTATATCCAGACCTGCCATATCTGTTCATATATCACTCTCAATCACCTGCGAAGTAGTGAAGAATTACTGTCAACTCTTGCAACTTTGCAAACATGATTCATCTTTCCTGATAGAATTGGAATTCTCCGGATCAAAATCCAATTCAATATCATAACCCTCAGCCATATCCCACCAAAGTATCTGAAAAAGTGAATTATGAAGAAAAAAGAGAACTGCAGGTGGATAAATGACTTACTAGTAACAACAAAAATCTCTGAAAAGAAACACAGCGAGTCAAACACGGCTAAAGGCTTTTTAATAATCAGTAAGTGCTATCATGCCACAAAAATGGTGCTTCATCAGACAACAAAACAATCAAACAAGAACAGCATTTAAATAATATCAAAAACAACTGTTCAAATTTTTTTGAAAACATCACTCTTTCTTAACATGCTCCGCAAGTGCTTTTCTAATGTCCTGTTTGTGTATGTCACTTATGTGCTCTCTTATACATTCCTTTAAAGATCTATTGGTTAGAAATGCACTTGTGAAGCATGTTATGGAAGGGGGATCCACATGTAATTCTAATTTTATTGTGATGGAATTAGTAGAGGATAATATGAAAAGAGTGATCTTAGAAACAAGACTGAGCAGAGGGAATTAAAATGGATTATCAAATTATAAGCAGGTAAGAATATGGGTTTAAATGGCAAGGTTCCTTTAAGACCAGTTTTAAGATCAAGTGATCTTTTTAAATGAATGAAAGGATACTTTGTATTTGACTACTTGCTAGATGCTACTTTGTATTTTAGCAAATGATAGGATATTTAGTAATCAAGTGATGTTTTTAAAAAATGTTTAACAGTTGCTTTTGATATTATTTAAATGCTGTTCTTGTTTGTTTTATGGTCTGAAGAAATATTGTTTTGTGGCATGAAAGCGCTTACAAATTAATAAAAAGCTTTTAGCCGTGTTTGACTCACTGTGTTTCTTTTCAGAGATTTTTGTTGTTATTAGTGAGTCATTTATCCACTTGCAGTTCACTTTTTTCTTCAAAAAAATGTATATATATATATATATATATATATATATATATATATATATATATATATATATATATATTTATTGCTGTTCTTTAGCTTTATCAGTATGACAGATATTGATCACCTATCCATTTAGGACTTCCTACTTTTTTAAAATGTTTAATAGTTTCATTACTGATTTCTCGGTATATGCTTCTTTTTGGTCAGGTGCATACAGTCAAACTTTTTTTAGGTGTTGGGAAGCACAGTTTAACACAATTTTAAATGTTTCCAAAAGAATTTGTGGTTGTATAAGTATTGGAAATGAACATAGCCCATTTATCATTTGTCTTCCCAGATGGTTTGCATCCTCCAGGATTTTTTGATTTTTTAATAAGGTATTTACATGCCTAGCAGTAGGCCTCTTGTAATAATAACAAAATGTAAAAAATGACAGAAGAAAACTTTATTTAAGATAACAAGTAATTGAATGAAAAAAACTACAAAAAGTAAACAAAAAGAGAGAGAAAGAGAGAGAGAGAGAGAGAGAGAGAGAGAGAGAGACTGCAAGCAGGTCCAAAAGCGGTCCTCATATAAATGTGATGCATAACAGACCTCCTAAGTAAGACTATGGCATTGCATCTCCAGATCAAGAAAAGTAGCTGTTTACAACTGACTGAGTCAAGATATGGGAAGGAAAACATACCAGATGCATCAAGGTGGGTCTTTGAAGCAACTATGAGACTTTGGCATAATGACCTGATAGACCTTGCCAGGGTATAGGACACTAGAAATGCTATTAAGTAAGCAGAACCCACATTACAAAGGGTTTGGAAGATAAGTATAAGGATTTCAAGTACAGACCTGGCAGTGACCAGCAGCCAGTGCAAATATATTGGCACAACCATAATACAGTGCAAGCAAGGTGCTCTGGCCAAAATCCGTGCCACAGACGTTTGCACTTGCTGTACTCATGGCATGTCCCTGTCGATTAATACAGGGTAAACCACTGGAGAGGGTACCATTGTGTAAATCAGTGTTGCTAAGTCTGAAGAGAATGTCAAGCTCATCATCTGAGCAATACTCTTAAAATGGAAATAACTGGATTTGGCAATAGCTGAAATTTAATCCTTAATCCTCAGTCTGTTATCAAGAATCACCTCAGGACCATGAACACATGATTCAAATTCTGACCTACTCCCTCATACATATCGAAGGGAAAAGAAAGGGGAAAGTGTCATGGATGTATGTTGGTATGAACTGACATTGATTTGTCTTATTAAGGTTGAGTTTTAATCAATTATTAACAGGGAACAGTTTTTTGTGACACTAGCTAATGCCAGAAACACAGCCTCAATGGGTCCTAACAATATCCTGGGATGCCTCCTAAATAACTTGAAACATAATGTATCAGGACCTCTTGAGTCACTTTTCAACTATAGCCTCAAAATAGGCTTTGTGACATGAGAATGGAGGACTGCAACTGCTATCCCACTTCACAAGGGTGGACTATCAACTGACCCTGTCAACCACAGATCTATTAGTCTGACTAGTATAGATATGCAAAGCCATGGAACAAATTATCATAGAAATGATCAACAAAGACATAGACAACCTTCATACACTGAACCCAACCCAGAATGACGTTGTCAATGGAAGGTCTTGGCTGCTAAACCTGCTGGAAGGTCAGCCAGGCAATGAATGGAGGAGAAAATGGTGCCTACAGCCTACCTGCACTTGGTTATGGTGTTCGATGCAATATTCCTCTAGACTATAGTAGACAAACTCACCAAACTGGGCATAACCCCTACATAACTCACTGGATTTGCAGCTGTCTCACCGACAGGACCCAGGAAGTCAGGATTGGTGATACCATCTACATCAAGAGACCAGTCACTAGTGGGGTACCTCCGGGCTTCATGCTGGGACTTCTCCTATTTGACTTGTACTTCTTTGAGATAAATGTTAATGTCAAGGGCCTTTGGCTGACCAAGTCTGCAGATAACTGCAAATTGGGAGCTATCACAGATTTCCCTCATGACACAAACATCGTAAAAGAGAACCTAACACAGACAAATGACTGGTTCCAGAGTGACGGATTAGAACTCTATGCCAACAAATGTATTATAGTGCCTTTTGGGAAAACAGCCAGGCAGTTTAATTACTCCTTCAATAAGACACCCCTAAGAGTTGACCCAGTAGTCAAGGATCTGGGAACATCCATAGACAGTAATCTGGCCCTTGACTAAAATGTGGGAAAGGCAGTAAGAAAATCATTCAGTGTTACTCAGCTTATAAGTAAGGGCATGGCATCTGGGTTCAGGGAAGTCATAAAGCCACTTCATTTGGTCGTTATCAGACCCATCATTGAGTATAATGCCCCCTTCAGTATATACCTGTCCAGACATATGCATCAGCTGGAGTGCCTGTAAATGTTCGTTACCAGGAGAATCCGGGATATAAACACATTGTCTTATATGGATTGTCTTAAAGCCCTACTTCTATATTCAGTCTCCTACAGGTTACTGCAAAGTGATCTATGCCTGGCATACAAAGCATCCTCAGATCCATCTCTAATGGACTTTTTCCACATTCGCAAAACAAACAACATCAGAACCATTAGATCCAAGAATTTAAATTTTGCTTGTGACATTAATAAGACTGTGTTGGCAAGACAAGATAAGTGTCTCAGAGCATCCCCAAGCTATGGAACAGGTTCCCCATCCATATTAAACTGAGTCCATTCCTAACCCCATTTAACTGTAATTTTGACTAATGTATAAAAAAATTTGAAATTCACCCCAGGTCTGGCCCCTATGTCTCTGATAGACAGAGGCAGTCAGTAATTCCCAAACTAACACCCACCCCCACATAACGTCTAGACACTTTCTAACATACCCTTCTAATGAACACCCATGATACATAGGGACATAATTGGGTTGGGTTGCATGGCTAGGCTTATAATGGCCCTGGTAGTCTTTAGCCTAGTATATACATAAAGACCAATGAATGTTATATCATCCAAATAATGATGGAATCCAAACAGTCTTCAAGAGTGGTGAAGTCTGGTGCAGATCGCTAGGCGAACGAGAAGCACAAAAGAATATCGTGAGCGTAAGATTGAGAAGAAATGCCTTTTCCTTGTAGGACCTACTTAAATGGTACCATGAAATCAAAAGAACAAAGCCTGTCACTGTTGAGCCCCGTGGTACCTCAAAAATTAGCAGGTGTTTGCCGGAGGAAATTACCGCAAAAATAACCAGAGTGGAAAGAGGCAGACTGCTTGAGTCTGATGCCTGCAAGATAACAAAAGGAACAAAAATAAATAATGTTATTACCTGTGGTCCCATCTTATAGCTAGTAGTACAGTTGCCATAAAATATTTAAGAAACTAAAATGCATCTCATGTAGAGGCCTAACAATTGGACACTCTGACATGAAGCATTTGAAAAAAGTTCTGCAGTTTATGGCATAATTATAAAAGTGAATGTATTATTATGCAGAATATATATTAAAGGCACAATATGATGTTTATACTCTCAGTGGTGGCAGTTTGTTTAGTCAATGACCAGTTGACTGATAATATAGAAGCTGGAAGTCACATTGATTGAACGCAGGTCATTGTGGGGTGGATACTCCTTTCCTTAAGGTACAATAACCTGCAAACTGATTGTTAGCTAAGGTGTGCAGAAGGTAATGCATATCTACACGAGTGATGTGAAAGTGAGAGGACTTTAAACCATGTCGCTTCACTCAGGAGGAGAATTTAATAGAAAGGTCTAGAGACAAATGCATAGATTCACACAACAGCAAATATCTACCATATTACATTTTTTGTTAATCAGGTCGAATGCTATTCTATTCTTAAACATTTTCCAGTAGCATATTATCACAACTGTAATGTTCATTGGATGCTCGTTTTAGAAGATAGTTTATGTTTCTGCTCAAACTTATATCAGATGGGGAAAGACTGAAACAGACAGTCAAGAGGAGAAGGTTAACACTTGCACCACACCTCCAGCCACACACAGACCTACTAAAACAGCACTGGCAAAAAGTACATATAAATGCACAAAATCATACTCGGAGGCTCTAAATAAAAACCTGCAAAAGCATCAGAGACCTCCAAAGCAGACACCCAAACAACCTGCACCTCCCGTCACAAACCAGACAACACATAAAACACTAAATCAGTGTGCCGCATAATCACAGCCCTTAAGGCGAAATAACATACCTAACACACTAGTAATAGGTGACTCTATAGTCAGGCACACTGACGTCCAACTCACTAGGCTGGACAAGCAAAAGGTTACTGTTAGCTGCCTGTCGGGAGCCAGAATCCGCTTCATAACACAAGCACTCAGGTCACTCCAGAACAAGTACAAATATGACTCTGTCATTGTTCATGTTGGTGTGAATGACCTGAGACGTACCTCCCTGGACTACATGAAAAGAGACATAGAAGAGCTCTCTGATCATGTAGCCCAGGCTGGTATGACCCTGACCCTGAGTAGCATCCTGCCCTTACCAAGAATGATACCTCAGTATAAAGAAAAAATGATCAATTTCAAGAACTGACTAAGCTTCTGGTGCCATTCAAAGGGGATCCAGTGTCTGTCAGCCTGGGACAACATGCTCGACAAGCCGCATTGCTTTGCAAGAGACAGCTTGCACCTGTCACCCCTAGGCTTTCAAATACTGGCCAAGGGTCTTGCTGCCCCCATAGTGTCTTTTTTAGGCAAGGCTCAAATGTCAAACCCACCTCCATAAACAGCACAATTAACAAAAAACTGAGGGTTATGCTACTCAACACCAGGAGTTTAACTCTCAAAATGCACGTGCTCGAAGCACTCCTCAGTACAGAGAACGTCGACATCTGTGCAGTAACTGAAACCTGGTTCAAGGCTCCAGAGAGCACCCAGCACTACTGGACTACAACTCATACCACACGTTTTGGCCACAGAACATGGACTGAAACACAAAAGGAGGGGGTATATCCATATTCATCAAGGATACCTACACCTCCAGGTTAGTGGCGCAGCATGATACCTCTGAGTTCATCCATGTGCAACTAACATCGGGCAAATCTGCAATGCAAATTATGGCCTGCTACAGATCACCCTCCATGACCCAGGACCACCACTCCACCTTTCTGGAGACACTGGAAAACATGAAGGTCCTACCAAACACCCGGATATTGGGCACTTTTTATTACCCTACCATTCACTGGGAAAACTACTCAAGTACAAACTTCCAGGCCCATTGCTTCCTGGAATTCATCAACTCAAATGCCCTGGATCAGCTGGTAAACTCCCCTACCAGAGGTGAAAACATATTGGACCTGGTCATCACCAACATGGGCGATAGATGTTCCACACCGGACGTCAACCTGTCACTGGTTAGATCAGACCATAAACTAATCACTCTGGATGTCCACACCCCACCACCACCCCCAACTAAGGAAACCGCAGTAAAAAACTTTTCTAAACCAAACTTCACCTTACTTAAGACAAAGGTGGTAAGTTTCACAGCCCGCACGCTAAAGGATAATGCTGCCCAAGATGCAGAGAAACCTTTACAAATACACTCTATGAGCACCTACAAGGATGCATGGATCGTGCCATCCCTAGCAAAACCAAGACTCACTCACCTAAGAGAAGGAAACCAGTTTGGTGGACCCCTGCCATAAACAGGCTATACAAAAGAAGGAGGAAATTAGTTCAGAAAAAAAGCAAATCCCAAGAAGGAAAGACATCCCTGATCAGTATCAGTAAGAAACTAAAGTCCCTCATGAAATCATCCAAGGCTAACTTCGAAAGAAAAATAGCCAAGGATTCAAAAAATAACCGCAAAGCCTTCTTTAGCTATGTTAAGAATCTAAGTGGCAACTCGCAAATATCCACTGAACTAGTGCAAAATAGCACAAAATATACTGAACCTACTGATATTGCCAACATCCTGGCAGATAGATTCAGTGTAAACTTTACTCCCCTCTCACCTCCAAAAGGACCCACAACAATACTGGAAAAGTGTAGTGTCCCAAAAATCACAGATGCACAGGTGAAAACAGCCCTTTCAAAAGCCAAAAACATGGCGTGAATGGGATCAGATGGTGTCCCAGGCTGCATCTTGCATGAACTACAGAATGAACTAACCCCCCACCTAAACACGCTGTTCAACCTCAGCCTCTCCACAGGCTACATGCCCATAGAATGGCACACAGCAATGGTTATTCCTCTCCACAAAGGAGGGGCTGCAACTGACCCTGGTAACTATTGCCCCATAAGCCTGACTAGCCTGGTCTGCAAGGCTATGGAGTGCATCATCATGGAACTCATTAACAAAGACATTGGGAACCTCCAAACACTTGACCCCGACCCAGTTCAGCTTTGTTAAGGGCAGATCATGCCTACTAAACCTGGTTGACTTCTTTGAGACAGTCACCAAGGCCATAGATGAGGGAAAGGTGGTTCACACAGCCTACCTTGACCACACCAAGGCTTTCGACACCATTCCCCACTCAGGTATTACAGAAAAACTCACCAACCTGAACATAAACCCCTACGTCATGAGATGGGTTGCCAACTGGCTTACAGACAGAACTCACACAGTAAGAATAGTGAGCTCCAAGTCCGACTCTAAACCAGTCACAAGTGGTGTCCCGTAAGGCTCAGTCCTGGGACCCCTACTGTTCTGCATATACTTCTAAGAAGTACAGGCAAACACAGGAGGACTGTGGCTATCCAAGTTCACCGATGACTGCAAACTGGGAGCCATAATTGACTCTCCAGCTGACACGGACATCCTCCAAAAGGGCCTTACTGAGACGGACACATGGTGTCAAAGTCATGGCCTCAAGCTAAATGCCAAAAAATGCATAGTCATCCCGTTTGGGAAAAACAAAACACCTGCAAATTACCACATAAGTGGCAGTCCCCTTAATACAGAAGAGGTAATAAGAGAACTGGGAACCCAGGTAGATAGTAATCTCTCCTTTGACAACCATATTGCCAAAGTAGTTAGGAAATCTAATTACTAAAGGGTTTGCATCTAGAAATAAAGAGGTTATAGTGCCCCTCTACTCATCACTCATTAGACCCATCATATAGTGCAATGCCCCATTTGAGATGTACCTCACAAGACACTTCCAACAGTTGGATAGACCACAAAAGTACCTCACCAAGAGGATTACTGACCTCAAACATATGTCCTATGCAGCCTGACTGAAAAAACTCTGGCTGTACTCAGTGGCATATTGCTTACTCAGAGATGATCTCTGCCTGACTTACAAAGCCATGTCCAACTCAGAATTGATGGACATGCTCCACCTAAAGAAATCCAAGTCACTGCGAGCCACGAGTTCTAGTGAGCTAAACATCGCCACAACAATAAATAGAACATGCTGGAGGGATAGATTCCTGTCACAGAGACTCCCCATGCTTTGGAACAAAATTCCAAACTACATTAGGCAGAGCCCCTCAGTAACACTCTTGAAGAGAAACCTTGATGAGTGGATGGGTAACAGAAAATACACCCCTGGGATCACTTCATTGGCTCTGCTTGACAGAGGATCAGTTAATTAATCAATGGGGTGGCGAAAGCTGACACACTCTGGCTAGGCTTATAAATGCCCTCAGGCAGATATCCTAGTACCTACCTATGAACCTATGAATTAGAAATCCAATACTTAAAAAATAAAGAGGATGAATCATTAATACTATTTTATAATAGTTGTTAAAAGTAGAAGATATGTAGGAGTAGATATTTGTAACAAATGTTATGTTGTATTTTTTTCTCTTGGGCTGAGTAGTACACTGACCATATTGATGTCTTATAATTAATATCCATTTATATGAAGCAAGAGTTAATAAAAATTATTTATTTATGCACCTGAACCTATTTCTGTTCTTGAAAAGTGATGTTTAGGAGAATAATATACATGTGACTGTACATCCTGTAAGCTGACATATGCTACTGACACATGAAGTAATATCGCTGCTAATACTTTATGACACATCACACACATATTGTCCATCTAATGAATATAAAACCTGCGATGACCGTTAAGTCTTTAGTAGAAACTGTTTTAATGTGACAATATTAAGGTACAATAAAGGGTTGTTAAGCCCACTGAAGCCGACAAATTCTAACAAGAGATTTCATGCTGCAGAACTTAAATTAAGTGACACTGAAACATTTTTGGTAGGAAGATATTAGGTATTTATTAGACAGGGGTGAACTGGCAAGAAAAAGGCATAGAAAATAGTCTGAGTCAACAACTGACCTACAAGGAAATGGTGAAATGCTAGCTGGAAATGGAAATGAGTTAAAATCAATTAGCTGACCTTATATCTTCAGGAAATATAATGCCATTTAATGATTATTGTGCTTCTGTGGTTACTGATGTGTAGTGCCTGTAAAACAGTGCATAACAACAAAGATGCATAACAAGGAGGATACAATTTATTTAAATGTGTGGTGTCAAGATGCTTCTCTGTCATATAATTACTATCAGTGTTCAAAAGCACTTTCTTTTCGCATGTCTCTGTGCCTGTATTGAATCATAAACATCACTGCAAAGAATTTACTTTTTTATACCTCTAAAAATGCATTTTATAAATAAACTACACAGCTACTGTAGCTTTCCTCATTTAAGAGATAATGTAGGCCTATGATATCAAATTACATTCTGAACAGCTTTGTCACATGGTAGCTAAAAGTATATATAAATAGGAACATAAGACAGAGCTCACTATGATTACACAGATTACACACACTCTGCAAATACAAAAAATGCTAACACTTCCACAATAACAAGGTGTTCTTTGGGCCCTTATTTGTACTCATTTTAATACAAACTCAGAGTAGCCAGACCTAAGAACTAATAAATCTATAGGTTGCTTTCCGATCACTGTTTTGATAATAACCTACTCTTTTCACTAAGGTCTACACATGTGCTTACATCATTCACAAATTCTAAGGAATCCACAGGACACCAAATGCTTTCAGTTTTTCTGTATTGCATTTATGATATTAGTTTTGATGCCCGCAGTGAAAGTAATTAGCTTGCATTCCCATTCCTTTACCTGTTAAGGTGCACATTAAAGGTGTTATTTATGTTGAAGAGTGTCACTAAAGCAGCAAGGCTGTCAGTATAGTGTAGGCAGTGAAGGGATATGAACCACCAACAAACTATATCCTGCACCTGTGAGGTTGATTCTGTCAATGTCTTGCTGCAGACTGTGTTACTTTTAACATATCTTTTAACCATCGCAGAGTTGGTGGGTCATTGCTGAAAATGAAAGTTACAACAGTGGTTCTTACCATGTTAAAAACAATTCAAACAAATAAAGTGAACGGAGAAGGCTAAATGTTAGAACTCTGTATTTGGTAATGGATTGATTCAAATTAGCTTCATAAATACAGGCTATCTAAAGTTTGTTGTCATGTGTGATAAGCCTACCAAAATAAGTCCTCAAAAGGAACAGGCAAGAAACAAAATTGTACTGATGTATTAGTAGTGTATGTAACATAAAAAAAAAACATTCAACCCTAGTCATTTCATACCAAAGGATTGCTTTGGGACCTTAGGAAAGTAATCTTAACAAAATGTGTGTCTGATGAATGTAATAACAAATGGGCAGGAAAGAGGTAAAAGAACAACTGAGTTTAAATAAATCCTGCTATCAGTGAATCACTCACCTTTGTTTGAAACAAATACACAAATCAAATTAGGTTAAATGCGACCAATCTCAAAGGAGGTGACAAGGAAGGTTACAAAAAAGATAGCACTGAGGAAGTTTAAGAAATAATGCAAGGACAGAGATCTATATCAGGTGTAAGAAAATGAAGTGATGAAGGCAGTGGAGCTGGATAATGTGGTACTAAGCTACAAATAAATACCATTGGAGAGATAATGACACTTAACAAAAGGATCATCATGTAAATTAAAAAGTAAAGGGTCTGTGCAATGACAGAAGAACTAAGCAAACATGTGCACTGCATATATCCAAACAAACCGGGAGATAAACAACAGAAGCACCCTGAACAGCTGGGCTGGTGTCAGTCGACTCTTTGAAAGACAGGGTCGTTAAAGAGTTTTTAACACTGAAGAAGGAAATGCAAAGTGACGACCCTTTCGAACCGTAGACCTCTAGCTTTATGTGGTATTGATTTTTGTTTTAAGCTCTAACCTTTGTTTCACCAGAAGCCCAGTGTACAGTGATTTCACTGTTTATTTGTATTCATAGATGAACTGCCAGTGAATTCCCCTTTATCCCATCATGGGCTCTGGCAATTCTGGAGGCCCCCCCTCCCCTTCTTTCAGGATACAGAGGCCTAAAAATGTTGCTACCACCAAGCCAGATGACACCACCTGGACTGGGTTTGCTAATTTAATCCAGGCATCCTGCATTACATACAGGGCATTATCCCTCTGTACTCCAGCATCAACTTATCCATGCTTTTTCAGATAACTTTATTATAAGTAATAAAAAAGACAGACATAATATGTAAACACATGCAATCTAACGTTATTAGTAACAGTTATTCAAAAAAATGAAAATAGCTTGAAACTTTACAGATGTTTGATTATCACAAAAGTTACAGAGAGATGCAAAATTTAAAAGTAGGTACTCCTTTCCAAATTCAATTATATACTTAAAATGACAATCACATATATCCCTTTCCACAAATATAAATCCAAACCACAACAAGCAACCAATGACAAAATGTATGACTGTTAGATAACCGTTTCCCCTTTCAGTCCTTCCACTGAGCCTAAACCAAGACAAATAGAAGCTCCCATACCTGACAAACATTAAATGATATTTATGAATCTGCACACCAATTATCTGACCAATAATCTGAATCTAAATGTGCAAATCTAGTGTGACTCTACAATTGGAGAAATTTGGAATCCTAGCATTCATCCTTCTAATACAAAGAAGCATTTATCCATCTGTTTGACGTCTTGAAATTGTTAGATTCATCAAAGTGCAAATCTCTTTTCAGCAGTATTTATTCCAGACTTGTTGCAGGGTTTACCAATTTCCAGAAACAAGTTATTCACTTCTGACTTATTATAACCAAAAATGTAACTTGCCCTTTAACATACTCAGTGGATCTTTCAAGGCCATCCTTCTGTATAACAACATTTCATTTGTAACTGTTATTGCAGAACACAGAGAGAGCCTTTCACATGCCCAGTACATATGTTTCCATGCTCCTATTGGTGCAATAATCTATCACTTCACAGAACTCAGAGAAAGCCTTTCACATGCCCAGTACATGTGCTTCCATGCTCCTATTGGTGCAATAATTTGTCTTTCACTTCACAGAACTCAGAGAGAGCCTTTCACATGCCTAGTACATATGTTTCCATGCTCCTGTTGGTGCAAGAATCTGTCTATCACGTCACAGAACTCAGAGAGAGACTTTTACATGCCCAGTACATTTGTTTCCACGCTCCTACTGATTTCCTGGGGCAATGCCAGAAAAAAAAGGCAAAAAGGGGAAGCTGACAGGAATACAAATGACAACTTGTTTGTTGTTAGGAAATAACTATTTGGAAGAAGAAATTAAATTTACAGTGCCTGAAAACAGATCTAGCACTGTCTGTCTGCCTTTCTCTTTCAATTTCTACCTAATCTATTTTCCTGTGATTCTGAAAAAAACTGGATGCTTTACAACCATATAACCCTCTTATACATCATGATAATCTCAAAAGTAAAGGTCAGTACAAAGACTTGCCTAACATAAAGTCTGCTAAATAACATATCATATCATTCATGGCTGACCAACCTGATTCTTCTCGGGAAATCAGATGTCACAGTTAAAGGCATTTATAAAAGCCATGATGAGGGGATATATTTTTCAACTAATCCCTGAAATGGGTACAGCCCATGTGACCCAAACAACTAGAACCCCTTCACTGAAATTGGCTGGTAGCATTTGTCACACAGACCCCTCTGTTACTTGTACTGATCATCTAAAAACTACAGGGATAACACAAAAATGAACCCACCACACCTGAGTGCACACTCAGGTTCCTAGTTACGTTTTGAAAAATAAGGATGTTTTCTCTCTTGTTCACAAAATCATTATCATGCCTGGCTATTCCTTTTCACCCCCACCCATCAGACATTACAAGGCACATCCATTTTGCTTGAGATCCATTCATGGTATCTTAAAAAAAAATATCCAGCCACAGGAACCAAACTGAGACTTGGGTCACTCAGGATTATTGAGCAAGATCTGATAGGCCTAAACTACCAATATATATTGGACTTCAGTGAAATTATTTAAGTATTCAAAGTGCTGCAACAAAAATTGTAACTCTTATGTCTTCCAGAATCTTAATGACCTCTTAGTAGGTACAAGTCTAGAGAAACTAAAGATAAAAAAGATATTTCGTAAATAACATCATTCTAACAACTAAAATGCACTGAACTCTTAAATAATGCGCAGGTTTTTCCAAATGATTTCTGTAACTGAGCACACATACTTCCTTAGTGGAATAAGCTATATAAACCCTCAAGTATCACAGGTAGTTGGGCCCTCAGTCAAATCTACACTGATTCTTTGCATGTACCAGTGGTGCAAAATGTATTGTCAAAGCCAACTGCCATTCCTTTAAAATGCCTGCAGTCAGCACAGACGATTAATGCTATATGTTGTTAATGAGCTGTTTCTTGTAGTTCAGGGTTTACTTCCCTCAGCCTCCATGTCCTTGCTGTGTGACTCTGACTGTGAGCATGTTTCTTAACCAGACAATACTCTGGGGCAGTTATTTAATAAAGATAGGCTCCTCTGTGGTTTCCTGGGCTTCACACCCAGTAATTACCTATGAAACAGTGGAGGAAGTAAAGTCCTGAGAGGGCTCATGCACATAAACAGGTCATTCACCTTGGGCCAACTACCCCTTGCTATTTTCCCTTATATTTGGGGGCATTCTGTAATGGCCTGTGCCAAGGGCTCTACTACAATAGCAGGCATTTTGGTGAGATGAACAAAAACTAAAAACCAAAAATACACAGGACAATTGACCACTACTGGAGACTCAAATGTCTGTAGAGGTTAACTGGATCAGAGATGAGAGATGAACCGTCCATTCCCAAATACTTTTGTGGCTCATTCATGTAGATTGTCCGCGATTTTAATTCAAGTAGAAGTAAGGTAAAAAAAAAAAACTCCTGAAATGTAAACAAATATTTCTGCCATCATTTATTAAAGGCTTTCTCTGAATTGATCTCTAAGAAGAGAAATAAATCCCTGCCAACTATTGCCTACTCATCTAAATGCAGGGTCCCCTTTAGCATGAGTATCACCTTCTTCTCTGTTATAAATACACATTGAACAATATGAATGTGCATGCTAATTACCTTTGGCAGTGTAACAGTCCAGACACTCATACATATTTTGTTATGCATGTTTAAAGGTGTGATGGGTGATACAACTATATCCTTTCACTGGACATGACAGGTTTTAATTACATTATTGTTGCTGACTTCCGGGTGGCCACAGTGGTGCAACGCTTAGTGTTGCCACCTCACAGCAAGGGGTTCTCTGCTTCAATCCTCGGCTGGGGTGCCTTCTGTGCAGAGTCTGCATGTCCTCCCTGTGGTTGCGTGGGTTTCCTCTGGGTGCTCCGGTTTCCTCCCACATCCCAAAGACATGTTGTAGGTGGATTGGACACTCTAAATTGGCCCTAGGCATGAGTGTGTGCATGTGTGTGCCTTCTGTGGAAGGTTGGGTACCGGGCTGGCAACTCGACACTGTAAAACTCCACTGCCAATCATGAGTGGACAGGTGATCCGCTGTGGCGACCCCTAACCGGGAAAAGCCGAAAGAAGAAGAAGAATTGTTGCTGACTTCCATAAGGGTGAAATCTCTCTAACCACTGGCAATCATACCTCTCAACTGTGCAGATTTTTGCAGAATGTCCAGATTTTTGTTTCAAATATTTGGTCTATTCGCCATAAAATCTGTGTTTTTCTGGCAAATCACAGAGGATTGAAGTCACTAAATAATGACCAAATAATGAAATATATTTGAGTTTCAGACTTCATATCCTTCTGTAAATGTATGCTAACAAAAATCCTGTTATTCTAACAGCTTTCTAGGTTTAGAAGAGCAATACTTTAAATCTGTCCCTACTTTGGGCCTTTGTCCACCCATTATTTAAGGCTTTGCCCAGATTTCTCACATTAAGAGGTTGAGAGGTATACTGGCAAAAAATTTGCACAACAAGGAATATTTGAATGGAAATAAATGTCATTTAATCCTTGTTCTCCTAATTTTAGACTTGTAATACAGGATTGTGCCAAGCTGACTCTTAACTGGAAGCCTAAGCTGTTAGCTACCCATGGAGACAGGAATAAATATTTCCATGAAACCTTTTCTAAGTACACCTTGGAATTGTTTTGCACTTGAGCCTGGATCTGCTGTCTTGAAATTGACAATGTTTCTTACACAATGCTGACTCCATCTTCTTTATGCATTATAACATCTTCAGTCCAATCTGCATCTCACTCCTGTATTCCTTCCGTTGCCTGATTGCTTTGACCATGGTCCCTCAAAGCAGAAGGTTCAAATGACACAAACACATCCCTGAGCATTGAAAGGGAATGAAAAGGATATCCTGGTAGGCTAGAGCTTCACATTTATTTCTGAAGACTATGGATACGTTTCCCAGACTCTGGTCACTTCAAGGTGGCCTAATTTAAATGCTGAATTATTAAAGCCTTGATGGAAGTGTTATCAGTGCTCATAGTGTGTCTGTCTTCTTGCATACATAATTGTAATGTCTGAGAGACTTAATGACATCAATTACTTTTTAGTAAACTGCAGTATATGAGTGCAGTACATGGGTTTTAATAAAGACATTTTACTGAACTTCACAAAAGTGGTAACAGGGCAGACATGCAAAAAAAAAACAAAAAAACAGACATTACTGTGAATCAACTGAAGAGGAAGGCAGATGTGAGAGTACGCTAAACAATTATCCTTCTTAAATATACTCTGATGGGACTCATAATACAGTTTATCATGGTTATTGAGTGAAAAGTCATTTCCAAGAGATGAACAGACATGTTTGCTTAGGTAGTTAATGATATGTCTCAGATCAATAGCTACTGATTTTGTTTCTTCTTTTTCTTCTTTTGGCTTTTCCCGGTTAGGGGTCGCCACAGCGGATCATCTGTCTGCTCATGATTGGCAGTGGAGTTTTACGGTGTCGAGTTGCCAGCCCGGCGCCCAACCTTCCACAGAAGGCACACACACTCACACCTAGGGCCAATTTAGAGTGTCCAATCCACCTACTGCATGTCTTTGGGATGTGGGAGGAAACAGCTACTGATTTTGTTTAATGGAAGTATATTCTCAAAAAGAGGACTGAAAATATTGATTAGTACTGGGGTAGATTTTGAGTTCAAGCATAGAATGACAGGCTGTCTAAAAACCAGGAAGTTGAAGCTGATGGTAAAAGACAGATAGTACAGTAACTTGGTATTTAAGGTTTCTGCCTCAAAAATCTGAAGTCTTGGTTTCAGTTCCTACCTTCCATTGTCAGTGTTGATATTTTACTATGTTATCACATTTTGTGAATTTCCTCCACGTAGTTTGACTTCATCTCTCTCCACTCATACGATCATAGGGTCATAGGAAGTACAAGGAAGTTGAATCTTATAACCATTTATGAATTTCCACTGCCCATCCTTAGACTGTGCTTCCCTTTTCAAGAAAGTCCATCCAGTCAAGCCAGGGATGACATTTTGAATAGCCATCCAACAGCCATCCAATCATCGATTCCTGTTGGAATGAGGATACTGTATCACTCTATTTAATCTGCAGTGGAAGTCTATCTTCAGAGATGGGGAGCTGCTGTGGAACAAACCCATCTCTTCACCATCTTTTATTTATCTGCTGGTGAAGATTCAGATCCCTGTTTCTGGTATTGGTGGGAGTATTTTATTTGTGGAGATACAAAAAAATCCAAGACCACTGGGTCACTAATGGTTTAGAAGGCAAGGCATAGATTTTCCCTCAAGAGTCTATAAGGCACTGAATAAAGGGGTAGTGCTTCTAGACTTTTCTGATAGCTTAGGGTTTTTAAGCCCATGATCTTCTTAGATAGGAACCTATGGGGTATTTGCAGTTGTTTAATATTTCTTAGTGAGGTACATTACAAAGGAGACATTGCATTCCATAACTGGCCTAATCAATGCTGAATACAGGGAAAGAATGACTACTTTAGATCTAGATGACATTCCTTTTGCAATCAGTTGTGCCAAGTAGAAAGATTTTTTAACTACTGTTGTGACATGATAATCAAATGAGAGGGAGTTATCAACCCAAGTTCCAGGGTGTCTAACATGAGTCTCATTTTGGTTTTGGATATTGTCTATGTTGTATGCTGGGAGGGTTAATCTACCAAATGTGACTATATTCCATTTTTCTGCATGTGATTTACGTTATAAGTTCTTGCTGAAGGCCTTGTTTGACAGAGGAGACCTTGAAAATGACTTCCAGTTTACAGTCATCTCCAAGCTTTGTTAGACAGAGTTGGAAATCAGAGAAGTAAATGCTAAACAAAAGAGGTCCCTACACTGAGCCCTACCAGGTACTACTGGTCATCTTTATACCCTCTGGTGAGGCACATGCTACACATACCATGTGGGCTTTGTCCTTTAGTCTATTTGATATGCATCTTTCCACAGAGGATTCTAGTTCTAAGCTTAAAACTATGATATCAAATGCCTTGGCCAGGTCAAGGTGCATCATGTAAACAGCATGACCATTGTCCACTGCTCCTGTTACTATTTCAAAGAAGTTGACCAGATTCATTAGACAGAATATATTATTGACAAAGCCACATTGTTGCTGCTATACCCAGTGAGATTTTTTAAGTCATACTTTATCAGGTCAGTTGTAATATAATGGCCAGTTTTAATATGTTCCATTGTTGAGCAAATAAGATTTGTCAGACTGATGGATCTATTGATCCCAGGGTAAGTGGTGGGGCTACTCTTGTGGAGTGGCATCACCATTGTGGTGCATCAAACAACAAGGACAGAACTAGTGGCTAAACTCATGTTAACTAGTTTAAGGACTGGCTTTGCCAGGGCTCATTTAATACTGTTTAATAAACTACAGTTATGTTATCAGTTCTCATGTATGAAGCATTTATCATTTTGGTGAGCACCCTTAGTACATGTTTTTTAGTAATGATACAAGATTTTGAGTGCTTCAGGGATAAGTGCGCTTTGGATAGTCGGCCCTGGTTAAAGCTTACAGTAAGTTTGTTTGATAGTGTGTTGGGAATGTCTACTTGTTTGCAGCAGGTGGTATAATTATGAATAAGTTCAGAGCGATGCTGGGTGTTATTTCTTAGCTTCCTACCATAGCTAAAGAAGAATGTGTAATTGTCCTTGGTTTGAGGTGCTCAACTCAGTTCATGGGCAGCCCTTGGCCTAAAAGTATTTGTCAAGCTTTTAGTAATTTTTGTGGTGTTATCTTTTATTTGAAGGTATTTTGATCTGCTATATACTTTAAGGAGTTTTTTCCCCTTTTATTGCAGAGTTTATTTATATTGTTTGTCCACCCGAGTGGTTTTGTTTTAACTTTTCCATTGTATTTATATTTGGGTGGGACTGCCAATGCTATACATTTATCTAAGTGGGCACAGAATTCCTCTGTGAAGCTACTTGCTGTGGTAACATTTGAGGTATTGCTGCTATAAATGACTTTTGAAACGTTGTCATAGAATTTTATGAGATTTTTATGCTTGAAATCCTTGATCAGTAGATTTAGAGATTTTAAATGTGTGCTTCTAGTTTACGATTCAGCTTAACTGATGAGGGAGATATTCGATATTATAGGAGTAATACGTGAAGAAGTTATATTCATGGGGACCAGCTCATGAATATTTTGTCTTCTAGGGGGAGTTGTAAACATACTGGTCAAGGAGTTTTGTTTGCTAAATCTGAGAATTTTTGGGCATCACCTACATTAGGGTTCCTATTAGAACTCCGAACGCTTGAAATGTTGAATGTCATATGGTTGACACCATATGACTGACATTTCAAGAGTTTGAAGGTTAAATGTAATGGTGCCATTTGGTGCAGAATGGGAAAATTTCCCTTTTCTACACTGAAGTGCGATCTCAGAGTTAGTATATTTAAGTAGGGGGTTGTGGGGGGTGCAGCACCATTAAGGTAAGTTTGTTTTTTGTTTTTTTTTATATATATGTATTCAAACTTTTAAACTTCGATCATATGTTGTCGAACATATGGGATTCAAAGTTTAGAAAGTTTGAGTATATAATATAGACCCCTACATTTGAGGTATAGGTACTCCAGTTTATTGAGGGGAAGTTAAAGTCTCCCATAATAATGGAGTTCTTGTTTACAGGGAGTTCATTCATTTACTTAGGAACCTTACAAAATTTTCAGGAGACAGAGAAGTTTAACAGTTTATAAACTGATAGTTGGTCCTGTTTATTGTGATTTGGAGCTCAGTGAGTTTCATTTGTGGGTCTCTGGGAATCTGTCTAGAGGTGATATTGATCTCTAACAATATAGAGATGTAACCAACGCTGCCATCAGGTCTGCAGGCATAGTAAGCTCCAAACCCCGGTATGGGTGAGTGCTTTCTGAACATTTAAACCAAGTTTCAGTAAGTATACAGACATGAATGCATTGCAAATGCAAGGAGAGCCTCAAGGTAAGGCATTTTGCTGCTATATGCTCAAAATTCTAAAATATTGAATTTTAGAATCTCGAGCCTATAAAGTCGAACGGACAGAAATCGCGAACTTGGAAATGTTGAATGCAGAATGTCGAACCCGCTGTATGGATAGAGCATTAGGTAAGTGTATTTTTTAGGGTTTTGGGGAGGGTATGTGTGTGTTTGAGTGTTTTGGTATGTTTGAGGTGTGGGTTAGGGGAGGTGTTGTGCAGTGTGAATGTGTTAGTGTTGGGAGTGCTGGTGTTTGTGTGTATGTGATGTGTGATTGTGCGGGGGGTGTGGAATGGGTGGTGCTGGGTTGTGTGTGTGTGTGACATTGTTCAGAGCCACTTTAATGTGATCCTATTTTGGATATGATGCCAGTTATGTTGAGATGTCCATTATTTTGACTCTGTCTAAACAGGCATTGGGGGTTGGAGCAGCAAAGGCTTCAACCACTATGTCGAAGCCTTGGAATGAGAGGTGCAAGCTGTCCTTGACAGGGCAAGTAGGATTGTCAAGCATCTCATGCCATGATAATACATAGTGAATCCTCTAAAATGGCATCAATTACTTAGCCAATTTCTAAAGCCAATTATATATTTTTTCTTTTCTTTGTACCTTGGTATCATTCTTGGAGAAAGAAGGATTCTGCTCAGGGCCAGCTTCTTGCCTACATTCGTGACATGCTTATAGAGTCTTGACATGTCTCACTCCATATCTGTCAGGGTTTTGCATTCCAAGTTGTTCAGCCAACATGGACCCCTATATGGACCACCATCATGTTGTACTCATATTTATTAAGTGAAAGGGCTTTATAAGCCCTAGAGATATCAGAGGTTCTGACACCTGAAAGACGGCTCACCTTCACTCTGTCCTTAATGATAGGATAATCACTGTGTCTTAGTATAGAGTCGCCAATCACTAAAACAGGTTTAAAATAGTTTTATTTGTACAGTGGTCTGGTCTGGATTTTGGATGATGTAAATCTTGGTGACTCTTTGTTGGCAGTGGACCAGAAAGTGGTGCAGTACTAGATTTTCACTGAGATTTCATCTTTGTTGGTCTAGGAGGGTTTTACAGCCTAAGCATAAGACATTTTACTGTGGGTTGACACAGAGCGATGTTGAAAGGCATTCTGCTCACAGTCTATGTTTTTTTTTTTTTTTGTAAGAGTAAGGCCCCCATGTTAGTTAAATACTTGCATCTCTCCGAAATAGAATGTCTTGTACTAAGAAAAATTCATTATCTGGGAACATCAGGCAGTTGCTACACTGCATGTAAATAACAAGTACATTACCGTTTCTTGAACAGGTGATGCTAATATATATATATATATATATATATATATATATATATATATATATATATATATATATATATATATATATATAGGAGCACTTTATATGCTCGAAATTCTAAAATATCGAATTTTAGAATCTCGAGCCTATAAAATCGAACAGACAGAAATTGCAAACTCGGAAATGTAGAATGCAGATGTCGAACCCGCAGTATGGATAGCAGGTTAGGTAAGTGTATTTTTTAGGGTTTTAGGGAGGGTTTGTGTGTGTTTGAGTGTTTTGGGATGTTTGAGGTGTGGGCTAGGGGAGGTGTTGTGCAGTGTGAATGTGTTAGTGTTGGGAGTGCTGGTGTTTGTGTGTATGTGATGTGTGTTTGTGCGGGGGTGTGTGGAATGTGTGGTGCTGGGTTGTGTGTGTTATAGAGTGTTGTGCAACCTCAGAGTTAGTCTATATTATTAGGGGGATAGGGGGGCACAGCCCCCCTGCATATACTAAGTGTAGGTGTGTGTATGTGTTTGGTTGTTTGCATGTGTGTTATGTTTGTTGTAGGGAAGTGTTGGGAGGTATGTACATTTGTGTATGTATGTGTTTTTTAGTGTGTGATGTGTGTTTTTTGGGATTTTGTGGATTTGTGATTTTGGGTGTCGGGTTTATGTATGTTCAGTGTTTCGGGTATTCAACTTCATAGTTTTGAGATACTGAAATTCGATAGTTCAGTATTTCGAGATTATGAAGTGAATCCATATATATATATATATATATATATATATATATATATATATATATATACATACACACACACATATATATATATATATATATATATATATATATATATATATATGCAAGAATGTATACCTATAGGTTCATAGGTTCATAGGTTGGTACTAGGCTATCAGCCCTAGGGCCTATACAAGCCCAGCCATAACAAATCCCTGGCTATTTCTTCCCACAATATTTACTTCCCTGGACCCTTGTCTACCAGGGTGACTGATGTGATCCCCGGGGCGAATTTCCTATCTCCCATCCAATAATCAAGGTTCCTTTTGAAGAGAGCCAAAGAGGCACTCTGCTTGACAGGTATGGGCAGTCTATTCCAGAGACTGGGGAGTCTCTGGGTCAGGAACCTATCCCTGCAGCATGTTTTGTTCATTGCAATGACAAGGTTTAGATCCCTGGTGCATGTGTTTCTGTGGGATTGGGATTTCTTTAAGTGTAGCATGTCCAACAGCTTTGGGTTTGACATGGCCTTGTATGTTAAGCAGAAATCACCTCTGAGTAGATGATATGCGACAGAGTATAGGTGGAGTTTTTTTTGACGGTCAGCATAGGGCATGGTAAATCAAAACATGAAGTCTGGATTGGAAATGATGAAGCAATCACTGAGTTTATGTAAAAGCCCTGGCAAAGTTGGAGGAATTGCTAAAATATATTCATTTACTTAAATAGTGGTGCTGCGGTAGCGTTGTTGCCTCACAGCAAGATGTTGTCTCGTTCAATTCTCAGCTAGAGCGTTTTCTGTCTGGAGGCATGCGTGAATGGGCATGCCTTCATTGAAGGTTGTGCATCAGGGCTGGTAACTCGGCACATAAAAATCCACTACCAAACATTAGCGGACCGGAGTTCCGCTGTGGCGACCCCTAACCGGGATAAGCCGAAAGACACAACAACAACAACAACTTAAATGCAAATTATTATAACAAATGCATCAATGCACAGCAGGGATTTCAGCAAAAGTAAAGGAACCTGCCAAATTAAATCAAGGTCATTAAACAGAAACTGCAGCTCTTTTGTTATGTGTGCATGAGGGCTAAGTGAATGAAGTGTTCTAATCTGTCTGATAACCCCATGTTTCTATCTAAAAAAGGAACAGTTGTTGACCAGATGGTTAGTCATTTCCATAATCATAAATTAGAAAAGCCCTATAAGAAGGTAATAAGAAGGACTGATCTGGCTACCTTGAATGCACAGACAGGCAGAGTTTTCCAGTAGATAGTATGGAAAAGTTCATTACAGGGCAAGCAGATAAATCTTTCCCCTGGTGTACTATACGGAATCTTGGAGATCCTGTGTCCTCTCTAAAGCAGGCAAGATGAAGGTTGTCAAGAAGAAGGCAGCTGAATGTTGGTTTACAGCAGAGTCCATGAAATGGAGACAATGAAACTTATATGAGCATGGTAGAGAAAAGGAGTGAAAAGTTGTGGTGTAAAATGCACAAAAATTTCACAGGAATTAATGAATTACAGCATGGTAACATCTTTCAGAAACATATATTTACAGGAACAGCTAAATGCAATTGGAATACATTGCTAAATGGATGAAACAGGAATGCTGATCTCAATAAACTTGTAGAAGTATCCAGTTCAGAAACAGATTCAAGAAAGCATAGGAAAGACATTCAGCAGTTTGAGTAAAACAAAAATTAATGTCATCACTTCAAAACCAGAAGTAATGAAAGAACAAATTAAACTCCTTTTACCTGCAACCAGAGCTGATGGTTTTCTATTTGTATTATATCAACTAACTAAACGGTACAACAAGTACATAGTTAGGATTTAGTCATAGCCGGCCTTAGGCATAGGCCAACTAGGTGGCCGCCTAGGGCGCAGTTGTAGCAGGGGCGCTTTTCCAGTATTTATTTGGTGTAGGTAAACCAGGATGGGGGGCACCTGGGTGGTGTGGGAGGGGTGCCGTGGAGCCCTTTTGCCTAGGGCACCAGCTGACCTAAGGCCGCTGCTGGATTTAGTTACTCTTAACTTATTGATTTATACTTTGTTAATTGGGTTAGACCCACTAATGTTTTCAGGACAGACCCAAGGTGCCATTCATACTGAGTATACATATTGCTTGGTTAAAAGTCAATGAAGATTCAACAAGCTAAGACAACCAGCTGAACATTCCTTTGAATTAAACTTCTTGTAACAACTGTTTTTTTTTTTTTTTTTTGCAGGGTGGTGACACCTCTGTTCCTCTTGATGTAGAGGCCATATGCTCCGCCACACTGCCTGAACTTATATATAAACCAACTCCACTGTTGCACCCAAACAGAGAAATGGAGAAGACCAATTCGAGTGTTGTCACTGACGGCATGTAAATCGAAATCTCACTAGCAGTAATTTTCTATGGAAATCAGAGATTGGAAAGTATAAAATTGGGGAGTCTAAATTAACAGGTAGAATGATTCACCATTTAAACCTTGTTGACTGGTAGGTTATTTCTATGATTAATTTAGCATTCTTGCTTAAAAAGGAAAATTTTAAACTTCATAGTTCTTAATATCGATTGGTTATAGGTGATTTACTTTTGTAAGGAATGAAAACAACATTCCCCAAGTACATCATTTTTTGCTGGAAATAATTTACAATACACTTGAGACAATACATTTTGTTATATAGCAAGATGTAAGAACCTAATTTTTGTTTAGCTTTTCAGTTTGGTATTGAAAATTAACTATTTTGCAAAAATACTCTGAAAGTCATTTTTAAAGTTTATAAGAGGCAGTATGTTTGATATATCTATTTGAAGAAAGTATGATTTCAGCCACCCACAATGACATACTTCACAGATATTGTGGACATTTGTTGTGTTCTTAGCTGCAGAGCATCTGCATTCCTATATATGTATGTTATTGTTTGCATTACTGTGACATCATGAGAAGTTCACACAACCTTGCTGGAAAATGTTTGTAGCTCCGCCAACAGTTACTATAGTGAGACTTCCAACACTAGGTGTGCTACTCCATTATTCCAGCTCTTCTGATGACAGTCTCATTGACTGAGCAGGATTAGAGCTGCACATTTCACTTCAGTTGCTCTACTTCTACAGTACAGTACTACATACTGTATGCTGCATAGTGTATGTCTTATACTTCATGCTGCATACTACATGTTGCAAACTACATGTTGCAGACTGCACATTGCATATCACACACTACATTTTACATACTGTATGCTACATACATGTTGCATACCACATGCTGAATATTAAGTACTGCATACTACATGCTGTATGCTGCATTCTATATGTTACATACTACACACTGCATACTGAATAATGCATGACATGCTGCATATGTATGGTGCATACTACATGTTGCATATAACATGCTGCATACTGCATGTGGCATAAGACATGCTACATACTGCATGTTGCATAATACATGTTGCATAGCACATGCTGCATACTGCATGTGGCATAAGACATGGTACATACTGCATGTTGAATACTACATGCTGCATATCACATGCTGCCTACTGCATGTGGCATAAGACATGCTACATACTACATGTTGCATACTACATGCTGCATATCACATTCTGCATACTGCATGTGGCATAAGACATGCTACATACTACATTTTGCATACATGTTGCATATCACATGCTGCATACTGCATGTGGCATAAGAAATGCTACATACTGCATGTTGCATACTACATGCTGCATATCACATGCTGCATACTGCATATGGCATAAGACATGCTACATACTGTATACTGCATACTATCTGTTGCATATCACATGCTGCATAATGTTCAACTTGTCTATGAATCACAGTCTACTGTGCTAATATTCTTTTGCCAATTCTTGTTCTGTTTTCTAGATTCAGAGAATTATTAATTTTCTAGACTCAGAAGAGAAGCTCATTCATTTTTTGCCTTTGTCTGCTGCATGTGATGCTAAAAGTTTTACTTTTGGTCAAGCCAAATGCCTAGATATCTTAATGTTTTTGTGGTCTTGATAGTGTAAGTAACGCTGATTTGGATTTGCGAGTTTCCTGGTGCATGAGCTGATATTTTCTGGGTCCAAAACAACCAAACAGCATTAATTTAGTGTTTTTGTTAAGCCAGGTATCTACCTGGACCAGGTCCCTTTCTAGGAGCTTTCTGTTGGTTGAAAGAAAGGGGGCTGAATATAAAATTATTGCTTGGGAGAGAAGACCTCTCAGAAGTTTACTTATAAATGCAGGGACAAGTAAAGGATAGGGAGAGAGAGAGAGAGAGAGAGAGAGAGAGAGAGAACCGACCCTTGTAGTATCCCTTTATTTACAGGGGCAGATCTGGAGAGAATAGAACCTGTTTTGACTTGGAAGCTTCTCTATGATAGTCCTTAAACAATCATGTAGTCTTGCCACTTATGCCAAATGACAATAGAGAGGTGGCGAATAAACTCTGTTTAACATGGTCGAATACCTTAATAACATCCAGTAAGGCAAGACTGGCATGGTTTCCTTTGTTCA
>NC_056742.1:465261855-465299355 GCF_019279795.1 Protopterus annectens | reverse complement strand
ATGACTATAAAAGGAAAAAGATATAATAGTTGTTATTCTAAAGGTGTTGTATATTTGGCATACTGCAAGGTCTGCTGGGGGTTCTATATAGGAAAAACTAAACGTAACCTAAGGGTACGTATATATGAGCATTTACATGATATAAGTAAAAAGAACAAAAATAATGCCCTTTTCAGACATACATTGACCTGCAAGGAAGCTGATTTTAAGTTTTGGGTACTGGAAGAAGGTGGACACAATGAATGAGGAGGTGACTGGGAGACTAAGTTAGAATTTAGAGAAATGCTTTGGCAACTTTGACTGGATGCATGTAGTGGTCTAGGTTTAAATGACCACATTTCTATCAGCCTGGCCCTGAAACTTCTTGCAGAAACCCCTAAGAGACACAACCCAGAATGTTAGTATGTTACATTTTATATTTTAATACCTGTCCACTCCCTATGTGGAAAATAAAATAAGGTGTGATTTATTTAGGCTGTGTACATAGACTAGAAATATATTTTTATTCCCAGTTAAAAACATTAGAGTATAGGATGTCACATGTATGAACTAAGCATTTTAATTGAAATAACACTTTTAGTTACAAAGCACTGTATGGTTTAAAATGTTAAGCAGATACCACGACAGGGTTCATATGTATACTGTTCCTTAGAGAATTAGGGGGACATATAAGTAAATGGGTGTATATATAAATTCTGTTTTAAAAAGTTTTTTAAATAATTTTTTAATAAGTTTTTGCAATAATAAATATTTATTTGTGTGTATAACTTGTATCCAATACTTTATACTTGTATATGTATTTATAGAATTGGTTTAATATGAGCCAGATAGTTTTAACACTGGATATGAAGGGTTAAAAGTTTGGTTAATTTATCAATTTCAGCATTGATTGGCCAGCCAATTAGAATGAATGGAATGACATATAAAGTGTTTTTAACATTAAACAGATGATTCTGATGAAGTCTCCATGGTGGAGATGAAAGCGCTAAATCTGATTTTTTTGTTATTTTATGTTTAATAAAACAATCAACTGGAGTTCTTTGGTATCTGTTCTTGGCTGGTGGATTGATTACCATATTGAGTTCTAAGAACTTCCATGGAGGACAACCTTTATTATTCACTGGAAGCAGCGTCTTTTGACACATTGTGGAGGAAATTTCAGATTTTGGTTACTAGTTTTTTAATATGACATATTGCTAACTATTTATATTACACTGTATGGAATACATTTATGATAATTAAGAAAGAATCAATGTCTAGGTACAGATTGTTCAATGTTTACATATGAATGCTCGAGTTAGACTCTGAAGATGAAGCTCTAAAGGGCACTACTTACATAATGAATATCCCTCACCCAAACATTGAAAACTAAGCTCATCCTTTTCTCTGAAGTCATATGACTTTAAAATTAGTATATTTGGAAATCAGGAAATCAGGAAGGTGGTACAACCTGCCACTGTTTGCATATTTTAAATAAAGTTTTAACATATTTTTATGTAGACAGTTGTAGTTATTTATTTATTTATTTTGAGAAGTTTAGTATATTGCTTTTCAGCATTGCTCTTACTATAAAGTGTCTGTTTTCTGTACATTATAGTCATGTATCAAGGTTTATTATTACAATTACCAATGAGTTTCAGAATAATATGGTTACTTCCACTGAAGAAAATAATTCAGTCTCTGCTCCCAAATAGAACCTGATAGTTACAAATCACCATGTTGACAAAACAACCAATGGAGTAATCAGAAACTCTAATTCAGTTATTGTCATGGCTGATTAAAGTTGTTTTCATTGCACAGATAACAAGTCACTGAAGTATGCTGTTTGTGGGTATCAGTCAGGGATACTTTCACAGGCAGGTGACCACCAGTTACCACTGACTACCTTACTTGTAGGTTGACATAACTTCAGATGCATATACAGTTGTAGGTATTCTGAAAAATGAAATAACTATGATATGATGTATTATAAAATTTCATGTCTGGTGAAGGTCATTCTTTTCTGCTCTAACATCAGGCTGATACCAGTTCAGAATTCAAGATATTGGAAATGTGATATAATAAAGCTGATCACTCTGCAAACAATTAACCATATAACATTAGTGAAATTTGTATGCCTGGTTAAGTTGCATGATAAATACATAAAAACAAAGTTTCCATTCAGACAGAATTAAAAATGACAAACTATTAAATACGTGGCCTGCATATTGTTTTTTATACTGTATGCAGAGAGATAGTGACAGTGCTTTTTTGGTACAAACAACATTTTCATAGAAAACCTCTTCAGAGTTAGGTGGAAGCATTCAGGTTAATCAGCTCAGGTAATTATTTATTTAGGATCTGAGGCTTATTAAAAGACTTGTGAGAGATGTACATTCACTCAAAGCTCAGCATTACATCATGGAGTCAAAGTATTATTTGGGAATGTTCCTTCATTGTCTATATTATACCTTTACACTTCCATGCAAAAGTCTTGCACCAAAGGAAGTAGATGGCTGCTGCTTTTCCAATATGACATAACCTAACCTCCATTAGATCCATCTATGTTCTGCTTTACTACGTACATTCAAAAAGTTATTATAGCTGTCAAGGATGTAATGCACCTTTTATGATGTACTATATATTGCTTTTTATTTATTATATTTACAGTTGTCTTATAGTGCCTACATTTATAAAACCCAACATTTTCTTCTCTTAGTACCACTCTGCTTTATCTTCATTTGATGTAAAATTCTGTGCTAATTTGATCTCTTGCATTTAGTTGCGTTATATTTACACCCAGGGTGATCCCAAAATGTATCCTCGTAGATAAGTCCTCTACCCTGGTTAACAAATTTAAATAACTAACTAAATGACTAAATAAATAAGTAAATAAACCACTGTATTTCAGATTTATGCTCAATGCATAGCATTTTACACCCACCCCCACAGTGCTGGCTCTATTATCTAAAACCATGAAATGTAAACTTTATATAACTAACATAAATTTCCATGCTAACAAACTGTAAAAATTGCCACAGCAGTATGCCATCATGTGTGTAACATTATAACACAGACATATGCATGTATGCATATTCCACAATGTTTAGTATGTATAATGAATCTTCCACATATTTGAGTCCAGCTACACTTATTGGTAACATGTAAATACAATTCAGCTTCTTACAAACTGATAACATTTCAACATTTTTTTACTGCAGTGTAGTGCACAGGTATGCAATCGGGTGGCCAGATGATATTATCATAGCAATATAGGTATCACAATAATGTCACAGCTGACAGAAATGAGGTAGTTAATCAGGCCTTGTGGAGAAGTACCTTTGGTGTTCTTAATAAGTCAGACCACTCCATAACTATTTGGTGGAGGACAGATGACCACTCATAACATTGGTCATACTGATCAGCTCATTGGCACTTACAAATTCAGGGTCACGCTACATATCAGGGACTATACATGTAATAAAGCTAATCATTCTGCTGCAGATTGACAAAGACATCAGAAAGCATGATGGTCTTCCACTGTCCTTACAGAAATTTCAACATTCCTGGTGCGATGGAACACCACATGCGGAGAGCACACCCCAGAGGTATGACTGATGTCAGTGTTCAGCTCAGTATGGCTATTTATACCATATATGGAGGGTTGGAAGGTTAGCTTAAAAAGATAAAAACCTGTCCATTCTTTTAAAACAAGTTCAAAATACTGTTAGGTCTCCATTATGTTGGCTGAGGGAGTTCAGCCGGACAGGTATTTGGCATGTTAGCTGCTGCCATGATGAAGCTACATATCTGTCAGTTATGCAATCAGTGGAGTAATCGAGTAATCAGAACATGAGCACTGCACGTTGGTCTGCCTTGTACTGCTGCTGCTGACAGAGGCAACAAATAATAGTGCATGGTTGTGTTGCACAGCTTTGCCGTGGATGTGGCATTGATACATCATTATGTTGCACAGCGGTGCTGTGGATATGGTGCTGGTACCTAACTGCTTTGCACAGTTGTGCTATGGATGTGTCTCTACATTACCACTTACAGACATGTATGGTGTAACCGTTCACTGTGTTCGTTTGCTGCAGTTACCATGGTCTCTTTGGGTGACAGTTCTGATGCAGCTGACCCATATAATGGTGATGATAATACAGGTGCTAGCACTACAGCTGCTGATGGCATAGCCAACCTTAAGCATAGGTCAACTAGGTGGCCACCTAGGGCGATGCTCTAGCAGGGGGACTTTTCCAGTAATCTTGATGGTGTAGATAGATCAGGATGGGGGCAAAGTGTGGTACTGAGGGGCACTGTGGAGATCTTTTGCCTATGGCACAAGTTGACCTAAGGCTGGTCCTGGCTGGTGGATATGTGTCTCCTTGCATGGGTGATGAGCCGTCTGCTGAATGTGTTTAATGATGGCACATAGATGAGATACTCAGCCTCCAACAAGGAAGACACACAACCAATTGATAAATCATAACATGATGTTGTTGACATTATCTACTGAAACTAGGACAACATTACAGTTGCTGAAGTTGCCCATACACTAGTGGACCTTGTATTTGGCTTCTCAGGTAGTTATAGCAGTGGTGCGATCATAGATCGGCTAAACCTTCTACCATTACCTGAACCTTCCCAGTCAAAAGTCTGATATGGGGACAAATGGCTGCTGATTATTCTGCTGAAGCCTAGACTTTCTTTGCATGATGCAGAACATTACACAGCACATTTCACATTTGGCAAAATATTTCAGAATCTGAGTCAAAACATTTTACCTTTTTAACATCAAGCAGAGATCCATCTCACAATTGTGTCACTCTGGAAATAGCATATTTAGGTAGGAGGGGATGTGAGAGCAAAGCCCATTTTATGGGGTTTAAGGGCAGAGCTGTTATGCAAAGTTATGTTAAGGAATTACTGTGTCTATTTTTTTCTGAGTTAAGTTATAGGGGTATGTAAATTTTATGCTGTATCTCCATTAGTTTATTTAGATTTTCCATTGTTTCATGTGCATTTGAAGAAAAGGAAAGTTAAGTGGCTTTCTTTAGCTAGCAGTTATGTGGTTTGTGTGTGTGTGTGTGTGTGTGTGTGTGTGTGTGTGTGTGTGTGTGTGTGTGTGTGTGCGTGTGTGCGCAAGTGTTTGTGGGTTATGGGGGCCAGAGAAGGGATAGATTTAGGGACAAAGTGACTTATCAGTGTAAAGCCTATCTGTAAACAGGTTTACACTGGGGGACAGAGTCCAAAAGACCTGCTCTCAGCCTGCTCTCAATGTAAGTCACCACTTATACTGAGATCAAGTCTTTTGGAATTGGAGTCTTATTGTTTTGTGTGCATGACTGTGTGTGTGTGTGTGTGTGTGTGTGTGTGTGTGTGTGTGTGTGTGTGTGTGTGTGTGTGTGTGTGTGTGTGTTTGTGTAGTGGTAGTGTTATGGAAGAGTTTTTTTCTAAGGTAAGGTGTAGGGTTGGGGTTAGGGGAGGCATAGGTTAGGCTTAGGGTTAGCATACATTACTAAAGTGATGCAGGGGATTGAATATTCAATTCCAAGCACAATGTCTTGGATACCTATATCCTCTCAATGTGTGTTTGTGCACTGTAAATAAAAAAATAATGATTAAAAAATAGGGATTCTTCATGTTTTATATCAATAAATATTTAAGTTTTAATGTGCTTATTTAATTGTTTGGAGAGTTGACTGAAGCAGTGATTCTTGTTTTGTTAATAAAAATGGTGTCTGCTTTATCTAATAAATAATTAAAATCTTTTAACAAAGTTAGACTACATCATATTTTACCAAAAATATATTTAGGTAGCTATTCATAAATTCACCTCCAGGTCAATTGAGTCAGTAGATGTTGGCTATCCTAAATAGTCTGTATTGTATATCAATAGTGACCATTGTAAGCATCCCTTTTTATCATTATACTGGAATATAATTACTGGCATTAATGTGTTACCCATCCACAGTATGGCCACCTTTCCTTCTAGCTTTATTTGAAGACACAGTGAAAGTAGTATATTGATTAAAGTATAATTTATTAATATCTTGTTCCAATAAATGTGTTCCTTGGAGAAAGACATACCACTTTTTTTGTTATGCATATATTTTGGGGAATGCCTATGAGTACTTCCTGAGTCTGTCATTGTGCATCTTTAGTATGAGAGTGTTTTATCAAGGTGAGTTTCATCACCATGTAATGCACTGTGTGAGCTGGTGGTATGCTTTTTGTTTTTTTTCACTTTGATGTATAGGTAGAGTTGGCATGTATAATTGTGTGGAGTGTGAGAGCTTGTCACACACATCAGGAGGTGCAGGGCAGCTTTCCCATTTGCATATATCCCATGTGCCTCTGCTACAAGAGGTTTGAGAGGTCACTCAGTGGAAGTTCTAGCATGGCTGGAGATTTCATTTAGTTTTTACTGATTTTTTTCTGTGGGACCTTCTCACTCTTTGTTTTAGTTTGTTGGTTGGGATATTTTGCAGTCACCATATTAGTAATGGGCATAAGCTGGGTATAACAGTCCTGCATTTCTTATGCTTAAACACTCTGCTTGTGCTGATGAGGTTGTAACAAGGCTGTACTATGCATATCCACAGCTACTGGGGTTTGGGTTTTATTAGCCTGACATTGTCCATTGAAACAACATAAAAAGAATAAGTAATGGGCATTCAGAATCACCATATAGCTGAAACCCCTGATGTTCATAAGGGTCAGTTAAATATATTCCATGTGTCTATGATACAAGAGGTTGGAGAGGTCACTCAGTGGAAGTTCTAGCTTGTCTGGAGTTTTCATTTAGTTTTCACTGATTAGTTTTTCTGTGTGACCTTCCCACTCTTTGTTTTAGTTTGTTATTTGGGATATTTTGTAGTCACCCTATTGGTAATGGACATCAGCTGGGTATAACAGTCCTGCGTTTCTTATGTTTAGTCAAGCACTCTGCTTGTGCTGTGCTGATGAGGTCATAACAAGGCCAAAATATGCATATCTACAGCTAGTGGGGTTTGGCTTTATTTGCCTGAAACTGTCCATTGAAACGACTTAAATACAAATAAGTCATGGGCATTCAGAATCGCCATAAAGCTGAAACACCTGATGTTCATAAGGGTCATTTGCATATATCCCATGTGCTTATGATACATGAGGTTTGACAGGTCACTCAGTGGAAGTTCTAGCTTGGCTGGAGTTCCCATTTAGTTTTAACATCATAATTTCTGTAAATGGTGAGCTGAAAACAGTATCATTAAGTTTTGAAGGTAAACCATATTTCAGTAACTGACCTCTTCTCTGGGCAATATTTAGTTAATTGATGCTATAGAAATAACATTAATCCAGAGATTCAGAAATCTCACCTCTGTGATCATGGCCAAGCCAGCACTTCTATAAGCTACAAAGCATTATAGAAAATGATGAAGTTTATATCACATGGGATCACCCATTACCAACAGTTCAAAAAATAGATGCGAGAAAAGTAGATATAGTAGTCCAGGAAAAGAAGACAAAAGTAACATTGATCATTGAAATTGCTACACTCAGTGACTACAAAGTCTTACATACAGAGAGAAACAAAGTCATAAAATACCAGGATTTGCAGGCAGAAACAAGGGCAATGTGTAAGAAAGTTACCCAGACAGTTCCAGTAGTAGGGGCAATGGATCTTATAAAAAAGAATTTACAGTCGTACTTAGATATTTTACCAATACATGTAACGCCATACGGATTGCAGGAGGAGTCATTACTGAGCACATTGCGGGTGCTGCAAAGAGCACTTTTGGCTAACATCAAAGACTGAAACAATACTAATTTCATGAACTTGAATCATACTTTGACTTAGGAATGGGGTCCATTCCGTTAATGGTATTAGAAACCCAAAAGACTTAGAGAAATTAAAAAAGGGACAAACCTTATAAAACGTGCCCAATGAGCCCCGAAGTTCATTAAAAATATGTATGTGCAGGCGAAGAGCTGCTTGTTGTAGTTGCAGTACAGACCCACAAGGAGAGCATGTCGGATTAACTCGCTGTTACAGTAAAATACGAGTCGTTGTTGTAAACATGTTTCGAGCATGAGCCTCTAGGTTAGTCTGTATTAAATCTTGTGCACAGATGGTCATGTTAAGGAGATAATCCAGTAAATAAATATCTCTTGGAAGGAAGTGTGGGAAATATGGCTAAGGGTGGAGGACAAAAGTGGGAGTAGAGACAGCGAATGACAAAGAAACAGACAGTTGACTGCAAAGGGCAAGAATAAGCAAATGAGGGATGTAAAGCCCAGTGGAAAAGTGGGTACAAGATGTGCACGTATATAGTAACCTGAAGTACTGAAAAAATGTGAAACTAAGACAGGACAGGTGGGATGCAGAAAAGTAATAGGATTTCCCAACCTACAACAGTCCTAACAGCATCAGAGCTCAATCACGTGTATCTCTCCTAAAATGCAAACATCTTAAAAAATACCAGTTCAGCCATAACAATATAAAAAACTTCGTAACCTCACTAAAAATTCCACCTATAAAAACAAAAAGAACTTCTATAACAACCAAGCAACCACTCACCTAGCCAACCCAAAGAAGTTCTGGCATGCCATCAACTATATTCTTCTCCCTGGCAACCCCTCCTCCCCTCAGCCTTGCCCCAATAACTCCCCCTTAGAAACTGCTACCAACTTCAACTCCTATTTCATAGATACTATAAGAAAAATAGCTAATCAGAACAACTCCTACCCAAATTCCAGCCTCTCTTCCAACCCTCCTATACCCAACGACCCCTCTCTCACCTTTTCTCTCAAAATTGTATCCACTAACTACATTAAAACCTGGCTACTAAAGCTCAAACCTTGCTCTCCCGCCATTGATTGCCTACCCCCTTTCTTTCTCCAAAAAGCTTCCAGCTCACTTGACCTCCCTATCTCCATTTGGTTAACTGCTCCATTACTGAATCTAAAGTATCTGGAATCTGGAAACAATTCTACACTTTACCCATCCACAGTGGAGGAAACTCCTGAACTTTCTAACTTCAGGCCAATTGCTATCCTATCCCATCTTTCCAAAATCCTGGAGAAATGCATTCACAGGCAAATCCTTCACTTCCTTCTTCAAGAGAACCTACTTACCCCTAATCAACATGGCTTTTGACCTAAACATAGAACTTCCACCACCCTCATTTCTTTCATTAACACTATTTCTCCAGCTAGAGACCAAAACAGACTGGTCTCATGCCTATTTCCTGATCTCTCTAAGGCTTTGATACTGTTCTGATCCCCTTTTTTTAAATAAACTCAGAACTTAACCTAACCACCTCCACCATTTCCTGCTTCTCTAGTTACCTCAGTGACTGTCTACAATCTATTAAATGGCTTTCTGCAAACTCTCCTGCTCTTACTGTAAAAATGGGTGTAAACCCAATGATCCATCCATGGCCCATTACTGTTTAATATCTTTAGAAGTCATTTGTCTACCTCCTGCCCACAGTCATCTCTCATCCAATATGCAGATGACTCAACAGTTATCACCATAACAGACTCCCTTGATGACTTAAATGCTATGACTCAGAATTCTTTCTTAGCTATAGAAAACTAGCTTACCAATAACCAGCTAATACTAAACTCAAAAAAAGACTAAACTCCTTTTTATCCCCAAATCTATGACATCTTAAATCCTCCTTCTCAATCTCATTGTCCAATAACATACCTATTACTGTGAAATCTCATACCAAACTACTAGGGGTCATCATCGATGACTGTCTAAAATTCGACCTGCACATCCTCAACAACATTAAGGAAACCCATCAAAAGCTCGGGCTCCTTTACAGGAACAAACAATTCTTATCCAATAATGCCAACATTGCCCTATCCTAAGCCTACCTACTCCCCAACCTGCTCTATGGATCACAAATCCTCACCAACCTTCAAACCCCTCTCCTAACAAAACTAGACTCTAACTATAACAGAGTATCTAAATTTGCCACTGACCAACCCTACCATTCACATCACTGTTTAGCTCTCAAAAAGTTAAACTGCCTAGAGCTTCCTCGTCACCTATTTCTCTCCCAGCTTCAAATAGTTCACTTCATACTGCATCTTCCCTCCTTCTGTACCAGCATTACCTCTCTGGTCTCCCTCTACACCCCCTTACGGTCCCTCTGAAGCTCAGAACAAAATCTTTCTATCTACAAGCCCAAAACAAAAATAGGACAAAACCTTTACAGCTACTCCCCAGACCTATCATGAAATAAGCTCCCACTAGATATTCGCAATATAAATCACCAGCATCAATTCAAAATTGTTACTAAAACCTTTCTGAACAATTTATGGATCTGTGCATGTAATCACCCTCCTCGAATATATCACTTGAATAACCTACCACTACCCCTGCCACCTTTCTTTGTCACATTTTATACTCTAAACTGCACATAGACTAAAACTTATTTAATCTAGATTTTTACTCATCTAAAATGACTGCTTATCATCTAAACAGTGATTATACTTGAGACCTGTTACTGTAACCAACATTCTGTCCTCCTAAGGAACTTGTACTCTGAATGATGTTGATATGTAATTATTCAGTGATTTTAACAGATACCTGTTACTACTTTTTTCTCATTTCTAGTATTATTGTGTAACTAAGCTTGCTATTGTATATTGTCATACCTAATTGTAGAGCTTTTCTCCCCGGACCTCTGGTGAAAAAGGGCTTTTGCTCCGCTGGACAAACCCGGTCAACAAATGTCAAATAAATAAATAAATAAAAATAAATAAATCAGTTGAATTGAATCATCAAGGGGTTTCAGTTAAATTCTATCCAGTGTTTGCTTAACCAGGTGAGTAATAGAAGCAGGTACACTTAATTTGCCATGGAAGCTCATAGCAAGTGTTACACATGTATAGGATGGAACTAGAAAAAAAAATAAAGGCCTCGGAGACCTCAGATGATTTCAGCCCCTGACCCTCTTTTGAGACAGACTACCAAACACTTCCATAACAAGCTGTAAAAACATTTACACTGACACTGCCAGGGAAGCACATAGCATGTGAGCATTACATATGTATAGGATGAAAGCAGACAAAAACAAGTACATCAACATCTAGTTAGGGTCATGGCAAAGCCAGTTCCCATGGGTAGTGGTGTGGGTGTGAGATGCTCAACCATGTCTCATGCATGCCCCAGACTTGTCCAGGAATCTGATTTGCAACACTGCATCAACTCCTGAGGCTGTGTCCCTGCATACTAGTACTTATACCACCACAGCCCCCAGCATACACATGATCGCTGACCCTGGACCTTCTTGACAGTAAACCCACCATACCGGTTCTGACATGTCCCATGAATGCCTTTTTCTTCTTATGCACCTCAGCATTCATACTCACATACTTGCTGTAAAGGACATGCACTCTTGTGCCCCCTTCTCAGTCTGTGCAAATGATGATAACTGTGTCCTGCCCTTTGTACATTTCACTTGGGTTGCCTGTGTCTGATGCATGGTGTGGCCTGCCTATGCATGTGTAAGCAAAGCCTGGTATTATTTTGCATGCATCAGTTTTACTGTACATGTCTGCTTAGTTATTGTATTCTATGTTGTGAAGCCATGCGCAATCCTCTGCCCCATTGTTAGTGTACTGCTTAGTTATTGTATTCTATGTTGTGAAGCCATGCGCAATCCTCTGCCCCATTGTTAGTGCACTGCTTAGTTATTGTATACTATGTTGTGAAGCCACGTGCAATCCTCTGCCCCATTGTTAGTGTACTGCTTAGTTATTGTATACTATGTTGTGAAGCCATGTGCAATCCTCTGCCCCATTGTTAGTGTACTGCTTAGTTATTGTATACTATGTTGTGAAGCCATGTGCAATCCTCTGCCCCATTGTTAGTGTACTGCTTAGTTATTGTATACTATGTTGTGAAGCCATGTGCAATCCTCTGCCCCATTGTTAGTGTACTGCTTAGTTATTGTATACTATGTTGTGAAGCCATGTGCAATCCTCTGCCCCATTGTTAGTGTACTGCTTAGTTATTGTATACTATGTTGTGAAGCCATGTGCAATCCTCTGCCCCATTGTTAGTGTACTGCTTAGTTATTGTATACTATGTTGTGAAGCCATGTGCAATCCTCTGCCCCATTGTTAGTGTACTGCTTAGTTATTGTATACTATGTTGTGAAGCCATGTGCAATCCTCTGCCCCATTGTTAGTGTACTGCTTAGTTATTGTATACTATGTTGTGAAGCCATGTGCAATCCTCTGCCCCATTGTTAGTGTACTGTCATACTATGCCCATCTCCATCATCTACCAAGATCATCCCCATCTCTGAATCCCCATCTGGCTTATGCTGCCTGTTATGCTGGGAATGGCTGGCTCTGCAGGGGATCACCCTGCTATAACTGTTTCCTAAGTATAATATTGTGCAACACTGCATACACAGTTAGTTTTTTGGCACATGTGGCATGCCATACTGCAGGACACCATCAGATGAATCCAAAAAGTGAAAGCATGCCTTCAGCAGCCTAAACACATGTTCAATAATGTTTCAGGGTTGTGATAGTGCATGTTCTACCCCTGGTCTGTTTGATTGTGTGGATTTCTTACAGTTGTCATAGGCCCAGTGTTTGATGGCATATCCAGTATCACCAACAAGATGCTCCTGTGGGAAGTCACCCCAGTCCTTGTAAACCATAGGCACAGGTCACATGTGCCATATGTAGGACTTATGAAAACTGCTTGGGTGGCCTGCACTCACACATTGTAGGTGATACACTGTGTATTACAGACCACCTGATGGCTGATGGAATGATACCCTTTGCAGTTCAATTACCTCCTTCCTATTTCACCAGGTCGGGGATTTATTACCATGTGGGTACAGTTTACTGCACCAGCTACCTTAGAGAAATGAGTTACATTATAAAACTCTCACGTGGTGATGACTCTCTCTTCTGGGGTATATGTAAACCTCATATGCTCACCCACAAGCTAAAGCATGGCTTTGAGAAACTGATGGATCATTCTCAAGGCTGATGTCTGAAACACCATCATTGTGTCACATTATGTTGCTAAAAGGTAACTAAGATACTTAAAGCCACACGTATCTTGCTATCAACTGGGAAAGGTACTCCATAACTGCAACGAGGCTGCAGATGAGTTTGACACATGTCCACTGTTTGTTGTACTAGTCCACAATGTTGGCGTCATGGAGGTCATGAAATGTTAAGTGAGGTTGGATGCCTCTGTGTATCTGATAGCAGCATTTTTCACTGTCAGGCATTACTGCTGCAATGACAGCCTCCCACCGTAACCCCTAAAATTATTCTGCAAAGTATGCCATCTGAGCATGTGCATATGACTGAGTTCAAACATACAGCAGGACACATCATGTGCACATTTCTGAATCACTCTGTATTGCCTCAGTATCATGCGCAACACTTCATTATGTGGTTACATGCATATAGCATGGCTTAACCACATTATTTGGTCTTGCCATATTGAGTAGCTGGGTTTTCTGAATTATATACACCTTACATATCTCAGCTTGCGCAAATTCACTTAGTATCATGTGACAACATTTTCTGAATGCTGCACAAAATGATGCCATAATTAAATTAAGTATATAACATTATAAAAATGAATGATGTCTATTTCTATAATGAAATTTGATATAAATAGAGGATATCCAACTTCATCTGGCAGATTATCATTGATAACATACCTATTATTTCTTAGTAAAGCATGTCTAAATGATTTCAAACACACTAAAACTGTATAATAACTTAAATCTATTCCAGCCATTGAGTTAATGGTGTCCTAGTCTAACTACTAACACACTAATTAAGCTAACTGTCTAACCTAACTTGAATAATCTTTACTTCAAACAATAACTCTAAATATTTCACATGGTCTAATGATATTCTAAAAGGGAAAACAAGTCAGTCTGCTTTAAAAATTAATCAGTGTTATTATTATGGATTTGAGATAAATCTGTTCCCCCAACAGAGTCTCCATCATAAAATTAAGCCAGCTGTGCAAACACATGGATGGAAAATTACATTATATATCATTTGCATGCATTCATTTTCCATCCTTACTTTACACACTTTTTTCCAAAGGATTTAAACAATTATGTGCCTTATTGTGTGGTATAAAATGCTAACAATAATAAGATTTCTTTTGATATTTCATTTATGACAGATTTGCTTATATGAACAGACTATGAATTTAATATATTCGCAATTTATTTTATAGTTACATTATTTGTAATAGTTAGTCATTGGTGGTGCAGCGGTAGCATTGTCGCCTCACAGCAAGAGGTTTTCCATTTCGATTCTAGGCTGGAATGACTTCTGTGTGGAGGCTGCATGTCCTCCCCGTGGTTGAGTGGCGTTCGAAATACATACGTGAATGGGCGTGCTTTCGTTGAAGGTTGGGCATCGAGCTGGCACCTCAGAACCGTAAAAATCTACTGCCAATTATTAGCGGACCGGAGTTCCGCTGTGGCGACCCCTAACCAGGAAAAGCCGAAAGAAGAACAAAGTCATTAAGGATTTCACACTTGATATAAATTATTTTTTAAACTTTTTTATCTTTCATTTCACTATTTAACACGTTAAATATATTTAATTTTCTTATTTAATTATTTTCATTAATACATATTTAGTGTTATAAAGGGAAAAGCATATATTTTGCATTAATATTCCATTCATACTACTATATGTATATCCATTACGATCTATATCTAACTCTGTAAACATTAAAACACTTAAAAAGTAAAAGAACAGTCAATATTATATAGTGCATTGTTGCATTTTTTAATGGAACATCTACATAAAAATGAAGATTCATACCTGTTCCTCAATTCTTTTATTTAAATGGGTTTTCAAGTAGGTTTCATTCCTTTTCTTCTCTCTCTCCCTCCCTCTCTCTCTATAACTATATATATATATATATATATATATATATATATATATATATATATATATATATATACATATATATATATATATATATATATATATATATATATATATATATATATATATATATATATATATGAATCTCTATCAGATAATCAAGTTTTCAGAAACTTGAAATTCATATGGTCGAGGCCATATGATTGAGTTTCTGAAAATTCAAAGGTTTTGAATGGAGATTGCGGTACAGTGCAGAACAGGAAATTTAACCTTTTCCTCACTGTAGTCTCAGACTTCATATATTTAATTTGCAGGGGGTATGGTGGTGCAGGGAGTCTTGCCCCACTGCCAAAACATAAAAAAGACAGATTTTTGTGTTTTTCACTTTGGATGTTTGAGTTTTCAAAATTTGATCATATTGTCTCGATCATATGAATTTTGAGTATCTGAAAACTCAGTCATCTGATAGGAATCCAGATATATATATATATATATATATATATATATATATATATATATATATATATATATATACAGACACACAGACACACAGACACACACACACACACACACACACACACACACACATATATATATATTGTTTATTTGACATTTGTTAACTGACTGGGCATCAGCCCTTTTACAGCTGAGGCCCGAGGAAAAAAGCTCCAAGTAGTACATGAAACCATAGTATTCAAACGACAGATTAAAAAAAAAAACATTTACATTTAACAATAAATGTTAACATAAAGAGTAAACAATATGATAAAATAGAGAAAAAAAAACCTACAACATGTACAATGTCTTAAAAAATATTAGAGTTCAAAAGTTACATACACTACTAAGAAAATTGTCTCGATCATATGAATTTTGAGTATCTGAAAACTCAGTCATCTGATAGGAATCCAGATATATATATATATATATATATATATATATATATATATATATATATATATCTACACACACACACACACAGACACACAGACACACACACACACACACACACACACACACACACACACACACACACACACACACACACACACACACACACACACACACACACATATATATTGTTTATTTGACATTTGTTAACTGACTGGGCATCAGTCCTTTCACAGCGGAGGCCCGAGGAGAAAAGCTGCAAGTAGTACATGAAACCAAAGTATTCAAATGACAGAGAAAAAAAAAACATTTACATTTAACAATAAATGTTAACATAAAGAATAAACAATATGATAAAATAGAGAAAAAAAAAGCTACAACATGTACAATGTCTTAAAAAATATTAGAGTTCAAAAGTTACATACACTACTAAGAAAATAAACTAAAACTGGTCACAAGCAGGCAAAAAAAATGTACACAATATACAAGAGATAACCGAGGGCGCAGACATCTGCCCAAGTCTACAGTGCTGTAGGCTGTGAGAGAATTATCTGTTAATAGATTTGTAAGAGGGGGAGCAGAGATGGTTGCTGCAAGCGAATTAGAGGAGTACAAGAGGAGGGGATGATGGGGTTAAGTAGGGTTATATAAATGTGTATATATATATATATATATATATATATATATATATATATATATATATATATATATATATATATATATATATATATATATATATATATATATATATATATATATATATATATATATATATATATATATATATATATATATATATATATATATGGATCTAGGATGTTTTCTCAAATAAGCAAACGTCCGAATCCATAATAACAGAATACACTTTAACAAAAGTGCTTTTATCAAAAAAGCGCTTTCATTGAAGCGTGTTACAAAAAAAAAAAAACACTACATTAACATTTTAGAAGCGCCCTGCACCCCCCATGTGGGGGGGGGCTGTGCCCCCCACATCCCCTACTTTAATATTCTCCCACCAAGACTGCAGTGGGGAAAAGGGAATTTTCCCTTACCCGCACCGTAGTGCAGCCTCGGCAACAGGCATACTTATGTGAAACTGCTTCTTTGGTGAAAAGCACTTTCGCATAAGTATACCCGGTCATTTGGGTTTCGAGCAAACGTCTGGAACCCATATATATATATATATATATATATATATATATATATATAATGGCGACTTTCTTTTAAGTTTTGATCAGTCTTATATTATATAAGCCTGTCTCCCCAAATTAAAACATTTGAAATGTAGACTTTAATAATTGGCTTAGTTTCTTGTGTCATTCTAAGGGGGTGCAATATTTGTCAGCATGGAAGGAGATGGTGAACAGACCATGCTGCTTTGCCAGGGATAGTCTGCACCTCTCCCCTCTAGGCTTTCGAATATTAGCTAAAACATTGTCTTGACCCCATTAGTGCCTTTTTTAGGCAAGGCAAACTGAAATAGAAAATCAAAACCAAGAAAATCTAAAGGTATTACTGCTCAATGCCAGAAGTCTGAACAAAAAACTCCACTGCCTAGAATCTCTCTTTACCATATAGAAGGCTGAGATCTGTGTGGTCAGTGAGACATGGTTTAATGCTGCGGGGAGCACACCAACAGTGCAAGATTAAAATACCTTCCACACATTTAGGCCAGCTGCTTCTCAGGCAGAGACTAAAGGTGGAGGTGTCTATGTTGACATCAAAAATAAATATATTTCAAGCCTGGTCAAACAGGACAATGCATTTGAGCTGCTCCAGGTTCAAATCACCGTAGGTAAAATCCAGTCCCCCTTCCTTGCTAGCTGTAGGTCCCCCTCTATGACCCAGGAAACACATACCATTTAGTTAAACTTATTAGAAACCCTAACCATCCAACTCAATACCATATTTATGGGTGATTTTAATTACCCCACTATTAACTGGGAATCCTATATGACACCAAACGTACATGCGCATAGATTCCTGGATTTTGTAAACACAAACTCCCTGGACCAGATAGTCAATACACCAACCAGGGGTGCAACCATACTGGATTTGGTCCTCACTAATATGCAAGACTGATGCACACCCCCTACTGTAATGCCTTCCCTGGTAAGGTCAGACCATTAAATGGTCTCCTTTGAAGTAAAACTAAAACCTGTACCCCCAGCTAAACCTGTAATATTCAGGAACTATTCTAAGGCTAACTTCCTGCTATTAAGTGAGAACCTGGCAAAATTTCAAGCCCCCACAAATCATGAGAACACTGCTGCCTATGCAGAACTTTCCTCAGAAACCCTGTACAAACATGTATAACAGGAGGAAGAAAATCATGGCAAAAATTAGGAGGTGCAGCACCCAGCAGGATAAAAGCACTCTCAAACTAAACAAACAACTCAGAGAACAAATAAAGTCTACCAAAGCCAAATTTGAGGTAAGTTTTGGCCACCCAGGCCAAGGACAGCCACAAAGCATTCTTTAACTATCTTTGCAACCTCAAAGCAATACACAATTGTGTGCAGAGTTAATTGTAAATGGAGCCACCTATAATGAGTCAGAAGCTATAGCAAACCTCCTCGCTGAAAAATTAATCTCCAGCTTTACTCCTCTCTCTGCTTTAACCTTCCCTCAGGAAATATCATCTAATGTAACTCTCCCCTACAATCACTAGAGAACAGGTCCTTAATGCTCTCTCTCTCTCTCTAAGACCAAGAACACTGCATCAATGGGCCCAGACAATATCCCAGGATGCCTTGTAAATAACACGAAACATGACCTATCAAGGCCTCTGGAATTACTATTTAACTGTAGCCTCCAAACAGGCTTCGTACCTCATGAATGGAGAAAGGCAACAGTCATCCCTCTGCATAAAGGTGACCTATCTATAGACCCTGAAAACTACAGACCCATAAGTCTCACTAGTCTTATATGTAAAGCCATGGAAGGAATTATCATGGAGATGATCAATAGAGATATAGTAAACCTCCAGACACTGGACCCAACCCAGTTTGGTTTTGTCAGGGGCAGAGCATGCCTACTCAACTTGGTGGACTTCTTTGAGAAGGTCACCAAAACAATGGGAGAGGGCAAAATAGTTCACCCTGCCTACTTTGACCTGGCCAAGGCATTTGACACAATACCCCACTCGGGCATCATTGACAAACTGAAGAGGTTAAGTACAAACTCTTATGTGTCCTGGTGAATAGCCAGTTGGCTCACAGACAGGACCCAGGAAGTTAGAACTGGGGAGTCCACCTCTACAAAAAGGCCAATCACAAGTGGAGTTCCTCAGGGATCAGTCCTTGTATTGCTCCTTTTTGGCAATTACTTCTCACAAGTCAAGGCCAATGTCAGTGGTCTCTGGCTGACTAAATTTGCAGATGATTGTAAATTAGGAGCTGTCATTGAATCTCACACTGACAAAAATGTTCTTCAGGAGGGGCTGACACAGACAAACAACTGGTGTCAGAGCCATGGACTAAAACTAAATGCCAAGAAATGCATAATAATATCCTTTGGGAAGTCATCCATCCCTGGTAACTATCATATTGACAACACACCTGTTAGATTTGACACAGCAGTCAGGGACGTAGGGACACACGTAGATAGTAATCTATTCTTTGACCATCATGTGTCTACAGTGGTGATGAAATCATTCTGTGTTGGTCAACTTATAAACAAAGGTATTGCATCTAGGTCCAAGGAAGTCATTGTTCCACTGTATTTGGCATTCATCAGACCTATCATTGAGTACAATGCCCCCTATGATATGTACCTAACCAGGCATTTCCAACAACTGGAAAGTCCACAGAGGTTCCTCACTAAAAGAGGTGTCAGTAAAATGTAATGGAGGTCTATGCTTGGTATACAGGGCATTATCAGACCTCACTCTGATGGACCTCCTGCCTATTCACAAAACAAACAGCACAATAATTACCCATTCTAAAGAATTAAACCTTGCCTGTGATATAAATAGGACCTGCTGGAGAGATATGTATGTATTCCAGAGACTACCCTGTCTATAGAACAGGCTGCCCATTCTTGTGAAGCAGAGTTCCTCCCTAACCCAATTCAAGTGCAACTTGGACAATTGGATGGGAAACCGGAAACTCGTCCCTGGTTTAGCACCTATGTCTCTAATGGATGCATGCAACCTGTCCCAAACCCCTGCTTACACTTATCAAGGGTATCAGGACTTATCAGAGATTTGAGATGAATGGCTAGGCTTAAAAAGGCCCTTGGGGTCGTTAGCCTAGTAAACACCTATGAACCTAGGAACCTATGAATAAACTGCATTCAAACTTTGAATAAGTACTAATATAAAATATAATATCTCTATTATTGAAATAGCGACTAAAGCTTATTACTACAGAATGTGGAATTAAATAAAAGCCTCCTAGAACATGAATTTTTGTACCCATACTACTTTGTTGCTTTATTTGCATGTTCTTACTTTTATTTATTTTCTTATTTTCTCTTTTCTCTATGTCATTACTTTGTTGTTCTGTTTTTTCTTCTCTTTCCCTTTCATCATCTTTATGTTCTAAAGCCATCACTGCAGTCATTTGTATTACAGTTTGGGAGTGTTTTATAAATGGGAGCAAATATTCTGTGTCGGTGATTATATCAAAGAATAAAAATATTAACAAACAGATACATAATTCGAGGGACACCCTGCTAAAAATAGTCTTAAAATTGCAAAATGTCACATGTAAATTATATGTAAAATAGTATAGTATACAATCAGAATCAGATTTAATATTAACATTACACTGACAAGCATGTGTATAGGCAAAAAAATAGGATGCAATATCACTGCTTCATTTTATCTTGACATGTAAAAGAACATTTTATATAGAATACTTTTCTTAGTAATATATGAAGAAACACAACATACATATTTAGTAGATATCCAACTCACCATGACTAGAACAACACTGTAGAATTTGTGTGTCAACACAACCAACACCACACTGTAGCCAAGGTTGTGTTACAGCCGAGGCGCTAGAGAATTGAGTGAATAAAAATGTTTGGCTACAGTGTGGTGTTGGTTATATTTAGTAGATAACTCTGTCTTCTCCAAATTATCATAGAAATAGTTTTATAGAACAATATTTAGTATTCTACTTAGAGGAACATCAGTAGTGTAATCTAAGAATGGAGTGCTCATCAGAATTATATTACGATGCATTTGTCTGTAATACCCAGTATGAGCTTAAAAATTTCATTTATTTCTGTTTAATGATTCTGTGACTTGGTATTCACTGAAGTTACCTTCTTCCAAGTATCCAATATACGATTTTGGGATAAAGTATAGAAAAAGTTAGATATTGCATGATTTTGTATGGTTAAGAAGCAATGAAACAATATATCATTGTTTCACTGCTTCTTAGCGTTACAAAATCATGCAATATCTAACTTTTATTAGATATCTAACCCTATTGTTTCCATACTACCAGTCACCTGTTACATTCAAATAAAAAATATCCCTAAAATATGACAGGTTAATTACCAGATTTATAAAACTTATGTTTACTGCCCTATCTAAATTAGCCCTCAGTGGTGATATCCACCCTAACCCTGGTCCTACCATTACCAACTCCTCACCTAAAAATCTGCCTAATAACTGCTCCTTCTCGTAACTAACATCCAGCAGAAAGCCATCTGACCTCCTGTTCATGTGTCTAAATATCAGAAGTGTAACCAATAAAACCCATGACCTAAACACCAACATAGCCTTATACTCCCCTGATATTCTCATCCTGACTGAAACCTGGCTCAAACCTCACATCAAAAGTGAGGAAATACTCCCAGCAGGTTATAACATTGTTCAAGTAGATAGACTATCTAAGAAAGGGGGTGGTGTGGCTATAAACTTTAAACACTACCTCAATATCCAAATCCTAAACACATCTGCCCCCCCCAACATTAGAAATGAAGAAATCCTATATGCCAACCTCAAACTAAACCCAAATAAAACAATCAACATCATAGGATGCTACTTCCCACCTGGCCAAAACATCCTATCCCTGGAAAACCTCCTGAACTGGTCTAACCATTCCCTATGCCAGGAAATCATAATCCTAGGCGATTTTTATATCAACTGGCTATCTTGCACTAACAATCACCCAGCCCACCACCTAAACCTTCATGGTTTCTCCCAACTAATACAGTCACCTACCTGGATAAATAAAAACTCTAACAAACACTCTACTCTCAAATGGATATTAGTCAATAAAGACCCTCACTCATACTTAGCTGTCTGTCTACCAGACAGCCTCAGTGACCACACTCCAACATTACTTCTGAGACACCACTTCAATTGTGCTAAAGCCATCATCTATAGGCAAATCCAAAATAGGGTAAACTTTAACTATCTCCCCTTTATCTCACCCCTTCAAAAATGTGATTGGACACTTCTGAAGTACCTCAATCTGGATGAAGCCGTCCACTTCTTCAATAGCACCTTCCTAAACATTCTAAACAAACATGCCCCCATAAGAAATGCCAGATTCAAAACACAGTACTCCCCTTGGCTGCAAAAAAAGCACCAGGGCAGTAATGAAAATCAGAGATAAGGCCTGGGGGCACTGGTGCTTAACAACCCCCTCCTCTAGACAGTCATTCATAGAATTGCACAACAAGGCCAAAAAGCAAATAAAAGATAAAACCCAGTATTATCAGTCTGCCCTAAACTCCTCCCATCACAACCATAAGCAGTTCTGGTCCACAATAAACTCCATTCTCCACTCAGGTAAGGTAGGCACCCTCCCCCCCACCTACCACTCCCCCTTCATCCAGCATTATTGTTGACTCATTCAATAAACACTTTACTGAAACCATTCTGTCTTTGACTAAACAAAACAATCCTCTACCCACCTCCCTACATCAAAACCAGATACCCTGCCCACACTCTTTTCTTTTTCATCAGTACCTACTTCCTATATAAAAAACTTCTATTGAAACTTAAGTCTACAAAACTTGCAGCTGACAATCTCCCTTCTGAATACCTAAAAATAGCAGCAAAAGCCCTAGCTTATCAAGTCTCAATCTTAATTAATCAGTCCTTTTCAGAAAACTATGTCTCCACACTGAGGAAAATATCCCACATCATTCCACTCCATAAAGGTGGCTTCTCCACTGAACTTTCCAATTACCGCCCCATAACCATCCTTTCTCCACTTTCCAAGATACTTGTGAAATGCATCCATTCTCAAGTCTTAGACTACTTCTTAGCTAATAACCTCCTCTCCAGCACTCAGCATTGCTTCAGGCCATACCACAGCACTTCTACCCCCTTGCTCTCTTTCACTAATGCTGTCCTTCATCATAAAAATAATGGCCTGTTCTCCTCTGCTATATTTCTGGATCTATCCAAGGCTTTTGACATGGTTTCACACAAACTACTAATCTCTGTTCTCACTAACCTCTCCTTTTCCCAATCAGCTACTGATTGGTTTCATAGATATCTAACTGGCCACCACGCCAACAATCAGTTGTCTGGCATAATGACCTATCTCCATGACTTCCTGTAACACTCAGTGTTCCCCAACACTCCATCCTTGGTCCCCTACTATTCTAACTCTTCACCAATGATCTATTCACAGCCACCAAGCATGATTCTCTTATACAGTATGCAGATGACTCCATCCTCATCTGCTCAGCTCCAACTATACCTGAACTTCACAAGATCACACAGGAAGCCTTTTCATCTGTAGAAAACTGGCTATCTAATGCCCAGTTATGACTCAACCCGAGCAAGACTAATCTCCTTATCTTCCAACCCACTAAATCTAACCCAATTATCACCCACTTTAATATTCTAGCCAAAGATAATACCATAATCTCCCCAACAGAATGCACCAAACTACTTGGTGTTGAGATTGATAACAATCTCAGATTGACACTCATTTCTCTAACCATAAAAAAGGTTTACAAAAAACTAAGTGCATTGTTCAGAAACAAGCAATTCCTCACCAAGACAGCCAGAATTTCTGCTTCCAATTCACACCTAATCTCCACTTTACTCTATGCCTCTCCTATACTTACTTACCTTAGACAAACAGACCTAAGCAAGCTCGAGGCTTGCTACAATAAAATTGCTAAGTTTGCCACTGGTGCATCTTATAGCAGCCACCACTGTATTTCATAGAGAACTTGATTGGCTTGAACTACCTCAACTTCTTCACCTGAATCAACGCTCTCTCACCCACAAGTTAGTAAACCATCCTCTTAAAGTCACATCCCTTCAAAACCTTCTCCAGCCCTACTGCTCCACTAGACCATTACACTCCAGCAGCAAAAATCTACTTCTAGTGAGCAAACCCAAGTACTCAGTGGGAGAAGCTCTATTCTCCTGCATCATATCCAGATTAGGGAACAATCTCCCCCCTCTATAACCACACTGCCTTCTTGCAATCACTTCAAGACTGCACTAAAAACTCAGTTAAAAAGCCTCTGGTGATGCTCATGCACCAATCCTGACTAGTAACCCTCTTTTGTACCTCCCCTTCCTCTCCTCTCCCCTCCCCTACCCACCCTGCCTCACACAGTCTGATCATTGCATCCCTCCCTCTACAGGCTCTGGCTCACCCTTTACCTCCCCTTCACTCCTCACTCAGTCTCTCAGACCTGTTATAACATGCTTAACTACCTCACTTCATCTCAACTCCAAATACATATCCACCTGACTTACACCTAGCTTCCTCTCACTACCATGTATACTACTCACTCAGTCTCCTCTCTTACTCCTCTGTCTTCCCCTTTAATCCCATTAGCCCTTCTAGCTTGTTTCACCTTTGTGTGGAGCTTCTGCTTTGTATCTGCTTGAGTTTAGTGCAATATTTGTATATAAGATTTAGGTATACAAGTTTAGAACAGTATCTGTTTGAGCTTAGTACTAACTGTATATACATCCTACCTTTATTCCTAGCTTCTAGATAGATATTGGAATATCTGTTCATTACTATGTTTCATATTGTATGTATAGCTAATGTTTGCTGCAGTATGTATTATGTGCTATTGTATGTATATTCAGTTGTTCTTCATGTACTCTGCTGTTCATTTATTGTTCTGTGGAGCTTTTCTCCCTGGGCCTTCACTGAAAAAGAACCTGTGCCCAGTTGGAATGTCCCAGTAAACAAATGTAAATAAATAAATAAATAAATAAATAAATAAATATCATAGTAATGGAATTGATTATAGAGATGGATCATCTTTTATCTAAAGAGTGTCTGAATCTGAGTAAATGGCATAGATTTCTTTTTATACTCCCAGTTCTTACAAAAATAGTTGATTTAATAGATATGCAGACTATAGTACTATAAATGCAGTTTATCTGAAAACATATACGATGTCTACTGCTTTTTATTTTGATAGACTGACAAGAAATTTAATTCTATAATTAATGAACATATGTTTCAAAACGTGTGTATGGTAATTAATAACATATTTCAAGTTCAGTTATCATCTGTGCTAATGCCTTCTAGAAGGGACAGTGATATGACTAGACAGATTCTTCTTCTTTCGGCTTTTTACCGGGTAGGGGTTGCCACAGCAGATCATCTGTCTGCTCATGGTTGGCAGTGAGTTTTACTGTGTCGAGTTGCCAGCCCGGCATCCAACCTTCCACAGAAGACACACACATGCACGCACTCACGCCTAGGGCCAATTTGGAGTGTCCAATCCACCTACAGCATGTCTTTGGGATGTGGGAGGAAACCGGAGCACCCAGAGGAAACCCACATGACCACAGAGAGGACATGCAGACTCCGCACAAAAGGCACCCCAGCTGAGGATTGAACTAGAGAGCCTCTTGCTATGAGGCAGCATGCTAACTGCTGCACCACCGCGGCCACCCTGATATGACTAATCAGATTAAACTACAATAAAACTATTACTAAATCAATGAAATATATACATTTCACTTGATCCACACGAGTTTCTATCCTAAAAACACTTTTGAAAAGCAAGACCCTCAAATAGGAAAGCTACTGTTTGTTGATGGCTGGTCAGTTGATGTTTGGCAAGTAATCACTGGAAGGTTACTAGCATTTTGGGATGGTGGTTAGACTCAGAAGAAAATGAACTTTCTTTCTATTTTCGGAACTTGTATCATTATCTTCTTATATTATATTATATTATATTATATTATATTATATTATATTATATTAGATTATATTATATCATATTATATTATATTATATTATACCATATTATATATATTATATTATATTATATTATATCATATTATATCATATTATATTATATTATATTATATTATATTATATTATATTATATTATATTATATCATATTATATCATATTATATTATATTATATTATATTATATTATATTATATCATATTATATTATATTATATTATATCATATTATATCATATTATATTATATTATATCATATTATATCATATTATATTATATCATATTATATTATATTATATTATATCATATTATATTATATTATATCATATCATATCATATTATATTATATTATATTATATCATATCATATTATATTATATCATATCATATCATATTATATTATATTATATTATATTATATTATATTATATTATATCATATTATATTATATCATATTATATTATATTATATTATATTATATCATATTATATTATATCATATCATATTATATTATATTATATTATATTATATCATATTATATTATATCATATTATATCATATTATATTATATTATATTATATTATATTATATTATATTATATTATATTATATTATATTATATCATATTATATCAAATCTTATTGCTGCAAATCTAGCTGCATTATACAGAAATTGCAGAAAAGCCTGCATTCCAACTCTTCAAACTGTTGTAAAACAAATATCAAAGGACAACCAAGGAACAGCATAGAAGGTCGTAACCTTGGGAATGTAACTGTTTTGGGTAGGGACCTCTTAAGGTTTTGTATGTTTTAAGGTAAAAAAATGTGCATGTTGATTAAATGATATGGGATTAAATGTGATATAATTATTTATAACCATATATATTTATATACCACTGATCCTGGGAACTATCGACCTATTAGCCTGACGAGCCTGGTCTGCAAGGCCATGGAAAGTATCATTATGGAACTCCTAAACAAAGACATTGGTAATCTCCAAACTCTGGATCCTACCCAGTTCAGGTTTGTGAAAGGCAGATCATGCTTCCTGAACCTGATCGACTTCTTTGAGGCAGTAATCAAAGTCGTAGATGAGGGTAAGGTGGTTCACACAGCCTATCTTGACCTCGCCAAGGCTTTCACCGCCATCCCCCATTCTAGAATTATAGCTAAACTCACTAAACTAGGTATAAATCCCTACGTCACAAGATGGGTTGCCAACTGGCTCACTGACAGAACCCACACTGCAAAAGTTGCAGACTCTAAATCTGATCTCAAAGCAGTGACAAGTGGAGTACCACAGGGTTCCATCCTGGGACCTCTCCTGTTTGGCATCTACTTCTCTGAAGTACAGGCTAACACAGAAGGCCTCTGGCTAACAAATTTCGTAGATGACCGCAAACTAGGAGCCATAGTCAAGTCCCCAAATGATGTGGACATCCTACAGAAGGGCCTTGCTGAGACAGATACCTGGTGTCAGAGCCATGGCCTCAAGCTCAATGCCAAAAAGTGCAGTGTCATCCCCTTTGATAAAAACTCTGTACCCATGAACTACCACATAGGCAGCAATCTACTTAACACTGAATGTGTGATAAGAGACCTTGGGACCCAGGTGGACAGTAGTCTCTCCTTTGATAGTCACATCGCCACAGTAGTCATGAAGTCCTTCTACATGGCACTCCTCATCACAAAAGGGTTCTCATCCAGGATAAAAGAGATCATTGTTCCCCTCTACTCGGCACTCATTAGACCCATTATAGAGTACAACGCCCCTTTTGGAATGTACCTCACAAGACATCTGTAGCAGCTGGAAAGGCCACAGAAGTACCTCACAAAGAGGATTACCGGCCTCAAATAAATGCCCTACACTGACCGCCTCAAAAAAACTCCAGCTTTACTCCATAGCATATCGCCTACTCCGAGGTGATCTCTGCCTAACATATAAAGCTATGTCAAACCCAGAGCTGTTGGACATGCTACACCTAAAAAAATCCCAATCCCTCTGAGCTACACGCTCTAGGGACCTAAACCTTGTCACCACAATAAACAGGACATGCTGGAGGGATAGATTCCTGTCCCAGAGACTTCCCATACTCTGGAACAGGCTACCCATGTATGTCAAGCAAAGTTCTTCATTAGCACTCTTCAAGAAAAATCTTGATGAGTGGATGGGAAATAGGAAATACACCCTGGGGATCACTTCTGTGTCTCTGCTTGACAGTGGCACAGGAAAATAACTTTCTTGGATGGCGTAAGCCAGGGAACCTTGTTGGCTAGGCTAATGTAGGCCCTTGGGCCGATAGCCTAGTACTACCTATGAACCTATGAACCTATATAGTAAATATCACTCAAACATTAAGCAATCAAACTATCTCTCCATATATATATATATATATATATATATATATATATATATATATATATATATATATCTTGAGAGAGAGAGAGAGAGAGAGGAAAATTACTAATAAAGAGAATTATTCATGACTTATGCTGGGATTTGTTTCTTTTGTAATGTGCTGGCTGTGAATTTCTTTATTTTGTCACGGACTGACATTCAAAAGACTGTCAGACATCCATGTTTTTGTGAAAGATGTATTTTGTATCGTTTTATATCATCAAGTACTGACTGCAAACCCACACCCCTGCAACTTATGTTAACCAGCTCTGAAACTGCTGAACTCAGAAAGAAAGAAAAATAAAAAAGAAAAGAAAACTAGAGACCTTAGTTTAAAAATGTATTTATTTTTATTAGGTAAAATGGACCCCTTATCTCTTTCGAACAACAGCAGAGTCCTTGAAACTTAAAACTATAAGAAAATAGAGTCCATTTGAGAAATGCAGGCCTATGTCCCTATAACGTTAAGTAGCAAAAATAGAACTCAAAAAAAGCATATAACTGAATCTAATTTCATCTGCCCTACAAATATTGTAAGACTTTATTCAGCTCTGTTACATGCCATTATTAAACCATCATGTAATCTGACACAATAAGCAGTGGACACTGCATCCTAGCTTATTTGTTAAACTTTTAGGTGACTACAGTAACAAGTGTCTGCAGGTTAATGTGTCCAACTTCACACCCACTAGATAATGGAACTAAAACTCAATAAAAATGTTATAATTTCCTATAATTTCTAAAATTCAGCAGCATAGGCCATTTACAACTGGCTATTCTGTCAAAGCTCCCTTTGAGATAATTGCAAAATAAAGGCATAAAGGTAAAACGCTAACCCAAATATAAATGTTATATTGTTGACTGATTTAACTATATTTATGTGAGTGATTGCCCTATCATGACTCTGTCTATGGAACTAATGACTCAATACAGTATTAAAGAACTGTTGAATTCATTAATATGTTCAGTTCATTCAAAAATTAAACAATCCACTAGATAAAAAAATCTATGTCATTTCAAAACTTGCTTTGACTTTTATTTTTATTTAATATAGTTTATAATTGGGTAGGTGTGCTGGTCCTCTGTTTCTTTGCATACAATTTCCAGGGCCCATAATGCAACAAATGAAGTACAAAACAGAACAGCAGAACAAATAGCTAGATATTCAAGAATGTCTAAGATGATAAACGAATGACAGTGAAAACAAGATACATACATATACCAATTAAATTATAAAACATATAAGGATAGGTAGATATTCACATTTTCAAAATTTGGTATACAAGATGAGAATTGCAGCACAGACTATAAAAACAGAAAATAAAAACATTCTGGGCATATTTGTAATATGTATGTGTAGGAAGCTATTTTGTAACATAGGAGAGCAGATGAAGTGAGAATGGCAATTTTTTATTTACATATTAGACCGTGATGTGAACAGAGCTTTAGGAGAGACTTTATCTACTATAATAGTAAACTCTTTGCTCCCCTGTACCACCTTATTAATACCTTTTAACCCTAAAACTGCCATTACTTGTAAACCTCTACCTTACCTTTCAAAATCCCTTTATGTAACACTGCCACTATTCTAAACAACTTGGACACAAACGCAGACAAACACACACGCATGTAAACACACACCAGTATCATATACACTAAACTGCAACTATGTCCTCACTTATTCCTGCCCTAATCCTAACCTGCCTACACTGACATATATACTTCTACCCTCTAATGCCAAACCCCTCAGAATATGTAAATATTTTGGCATTTCTTCCCAAACTTATACTTACTTTACCTGCAAGACTTCAGTTTTTTGTTCATCTGAAATCTTTAAAAAATTTGATGAATAGAGCAAACATCTGCATTTCATACTCATCCATGGATCAGCAGCTGATTTGCTGGACTGAATGACATCCATCTATATCTATATCTGTATCTATATCTATATCTATATCTATATCTATATCTATATCTATATCTATATCTATATCTGTATCTGTATCTGTTTCTGTATCTGTATCTGTATCTGTATCTGTATCTGTATCTATATCTGTATCTGTATCTATATCTGTATCTATATCTATATATATATATATCTTGAGAGAGAGAGAGAGAGAAAATTACTAATAAAGAGAATTATTCATGACTTATGCTGGATTTGTTTCTTTTGTAATGTGCTGGCTGTGAATTTCTTTATTTTATCACGGACTGACATTCAAAGACTGTCAGACATCCATGTTTTTGTGAAAGATGTATTTTGTATCGTTTTATATCATCAAGTACTGACTGCAAACCCACACCCCAACTGCAACTTATGTTAATCAGCTCTGAAACTGCTGAACTCAGAAAGAAAGAAAATAAAAAGAAAAGAAAACTAGAGACCTTAGTTTAAAATGTATTTATTTTTATTAGGTAAAATGGACCCCTTATCTCTTTTCAACAACAGCAGAGTCCTTGAAACTTAAAACTATAAGAAAATAGAGTCCATTTGAGAAATGCAGGCCTATGTCCCTATAACGTTAAGTAGCAAAAAATAGAACTCAAAAAGCATATAACTGAATCTAATTTCATCTGCCCTACAAATATTGTAAGACTTTATTCAGCTCTGTTACATGCCATTATTAAACCATCATGTAATCTGACACAATAAGCAGTGGACACTGCATCCTAGCTTATTTGTTAAACTTTTAGGTGACTACAGTAACAAGTGTCTGCAGGTTAATGTGTCCAACTTCACACCCACTAGATAATGGAACTAAAACTCAATAAAAATGTTATAATTTCCTATAATTTCTAAAATTCAGCAGCATAGGCCATTTACAACTGGCTATTCTGTCAAAGCTCCCTTTGAGATAATTGCAAAATAAAGGCATAAAGGTAGAACGCTTAAATATAAATGTTATATTGTTGACTGATTTAACTATATTTATGTGAGTGATTGCCCTATCATGACTCTGTCTATGGAACTAATGACTCAATACAGTATTAAAGAACTGTTGAATTCATTAATATGTTCAGTTCATTCAAAAATTAAACAATCCACTAGATAAAAAATCTATGTCATTTCAAAACTTGCTTTGATTTTTATTTTTATTTAATATAGTTTATAATTGTGTAGGTGTGCTGGTCCTCTGTTTCTTTGCATACAATTTCCAGGGCCCATAATGCAACATATGAAGTACAAAACAGAACAGCAGAACAAATAGCTAGATATTCAAGAATGTCTAAGATGATAAACGAATGACAGTGAAAACAAGATACATACATATACCAATTAAATTATAAAATATATAAGGATAGGTAGATATTCACATTTTCAAAATTTGGTATACAAGATGAGAATTGCAGCACAGACTATAAAAACAGAAAATAAAAACATTCTGGGCATATTTGTAATATGTATGTGTAGGAAGCTATTTTGTAACATAGGAGAGCAGATGAAGTGAGAATGGCAATTTTTTATTTACATATTAGACCGTGTTGTGAACAGAGCTTTAGGAGAGACTTTATCTACTATAATAGTAAACTCTTTGCTCCCCTGCACCACCTTATTAATACCTTTTAACCCTAAAACTGCCGTTGCTTGTAAACCTCTACCTTACCTTTCAAAATCCCTTTATGTAACACTGCCACTATTCTAAACAACTTGGACACAAACGCAGACAAACACACACGCATGTAAACACACACCAGTATCATATACACTAAACTGCAACTATGTCCTCACTTATTCCTGCCCTAATCCTAACCTGCCTACACTGACATATATACTTCTACCCTGTAATGCCAAACCCCTCAGAATATGTAAATATTTTGGCATTTCTTCCAAAAGTTATACTTACTTTACCTGCAAGACTTCAGTTTTTTGTTCATCTGAAATCTTAAAAAAATTTGATGAATAGAGCAAACATCTGCATTTCATACTCACCCATGGATCAGCAGCTGATTTGCTGGACTGAATGACACCCATCTATATCTATATCTGTATCTATATCTATATCTATATCTATATCTATATCTATATCTATATCTATATCTGTATATATATCTGTATCTGTTTCTGTATCTGTATCTGTATCTATATCTGTATCTGTATCTGTATCTATATCTGTATCTATATCTATATATATATCTGTATCTGTATCTGTTTCTGTATCTGTATCTATATCTGTATCTGTATCTATATCTGTATCTATATCTATATCTATATCTATATCTATATCTATATCTATATCTATATCTATATCTGTAGCTGTACCTATATCTGTACCTGTATCTGTATCTATATCTGTATCTGTATCTATATCTGTATCTGTACCTATATCTGTATCTGTATCTATATCTGTATCTATATCTGTATCTGTATCTATATCTGTATCTATATCTATATCTGTATCTATATCTGTATCTATATCTGTATCTGTATCTATATATGTATCTGTATCTATATCTGTATCTATATCTATATCTATATCTATATCTGTATCTGTATCTGTATCTATATCTGTATCTGTATCTATATCTATATTTGTATCTGTATCTGTATCTGTACCTGTACCTCTATCTATATCTATATCTATATCTGTATCTGTATCTGTATCTATATCTGTATCTGTATCTGTACCTATATCTGTATCTGTATCTGTATCTGTATCTGTATCTATATCTATATCTATATCTGTATCTATATCTGTATCTATATCTATATCTATATCTATATCTGCATCTGTATCTGTATATCTATTTCTATATCTATATCAGTATAGATATATATATCATCATCATCAGCCCCCTTTTCCCCATTTGTTCTACAATGGACCGGGGAGCTGCAGCAATTGTTGGCACTTCTCAAAGTTTAATTCCACTCTCCCACCTTCTTTGACTCTTATATCTAAGTGTTGAAGGTCTTTTCTCATGCAATCCATCTATCTATTGATTGTGCATCCTTCACTCATCTTCATTTTTTCTTATCTCTCCCAGTTCTTTTTTAGAAAATCATTTTCTGTTTTGCTCCTCATGTGCCCGAACCACTGCAGTCTTTGTTTTTTGACTTTTTTAGCAATTTGAGCTACTTTGGGTTTTGCTCAAATGTCAACATTTCTTTGTATATCCCACACTGAGCATCCTACCATCCACTGCAGGCTTTCCATCTCCATCAACTCTTACCTTTCTCATTTGTTCTACCTTCACTGCCAGGGTTTCTGTGCCTTACAGAATATATATATATATATATATATATATATATATATATATATATATATATATATATATATATATATATATATTTAGAGAGAGAGAGAGTGTGTGTGTGTGTGTGTGTGTGTGTGTGTGTGTGTGTGTGTGTGTGTGTGTGGTAATTCTAGGATTAAGTTTATGGATAAGGCTAGTGAAGGGTCTGTCTATGTTTTACGGTTAGGATTAGGGTTAGTTTTAGGTGTTAGGCATATGGTCAAGATAAGGTATATGTATCTGGTTTAGTGTTAGTGTTATGGATAGGTTTAGGTATAGGGATAGTGTAAGGTGTATGCATCTTGGTTAGTGTTATGGTCAAGGATAGGGTGTGAGTAAGTATTAGGGTTTGAGTTTGTAGCTAGAGCTATGATTAGCACATCTGAGTAAGGTACTGTGGGTATTCAAGTTATCTGTATTACCCCTTACTGCAAAGTGACATCACATACGGCCTACCTATGAGATACGTGCAAGCATAGTGATGAGCCCCTATATCCAAATCCTCATACAGTATATACACATGCTAAACTTCCTGTGTCTCTTCCCCCATGTCCCTACTGTGTAGCACTTGATACAAGTTATGTCATGGAGTCCTGGTAGATGATGCCCAGATGGAACTAACAAAGCAGGATAATTGTCCATATAACACTGCCCATGCCCAAATAAGGAGTACTGTATAGCGTATAACTTTGGCCTGCTAAAATCTCAGTTCCTCTGCCTAGAAATATTTGGGTGGTACTGGCATGTCCCTGGCACAATCTATCAGCTACATGTAGCATGTTGCATTGTATGATCCTAAGGAAGTAGGTTGTCCCTCCATCATTCCTGGGCACCCCGCCTGCAGCAGGAGCACCCACTACACCCATTACCACTTCACTCCCCCTTGATGATACTAATGGTGGCAGAGAGCACTCAGTAGCTATACCCCCAGATGTTATTATACAAAAGATATGGCAGCATCTCTTCCACCTGTATGAACCTCTATGAACCATTACACATGCACAGTGGTCATGCAGCATCACATTTACCAGTATGATGCTGCAAGGCTACCTAAAGACTATGATGGCCAGTCCCTGGCCGAATCACACTTTGTATTACACATCTTCACTTACACCATACAGGAAGGAGTATTGCAAGGGTCACAGCCATCATTTACTCAGGCAGCTCATGACCCATGGACATATGGCTATCTACACAACCATGGGATATTAACCTACTGGCCAGTGGAGGCAGAGACATGGAATATGGGGAGAGGGTCATCAATACCATAGATGATTTTCTTTGTCACTGCAGTGGTAGGTCATGGGGGAGGCAATATATGCCCATGCATTGGGGCCCTTGTTACTGAGAGACAGAGCTAGCCTAGTAGACACCCTGACAGAGATGTGGCAGAACTGATGGAAGAAGACCTGAATGGGGTGTATACATAAGTTGCTCTACTTGGCGGAGACCCTGAGGCATAACTGCTCCCAGAGCAGAGTGGTGTATGGTGATACCCTGACTATGGCAAGTGTAGGCTGTATGCATTGTGTCGGTCATCCTCTGTGGCTTTAGCAGGTATGTGCATGCCTCCAGCCATGGCCAACACTTCAGTAAAGAGCATCAGTGGTGGCACTGGCTAACATTTTTATGGAGGTGGCCATGGGTGCCGTAGGTCACATAATTTCAATCATGGAATCATTACTCGATTCCATTGTCTTGCTTTGGCAGTACTGCACACATACCTACCTCTCAACTCTTCAGATTTTTGCACAAGGTCCAGATTTTTGTCTCATATTTTTGGTATGCTGCTCATAAAATTCATGCATTTCTGGCAAACCATTGAGGACCGAAGCCACAAAATAATGACAGAGGAGATAGGAAATTCACCCCGGGGATCACGTCAGTCGCTCTGCTAGACAGGGGTTGAGGGAAGTAAATACTGTGGGAAGAAATAGCCAGGGAATTGTTATGGTTAGGCTTGTATAGGCCTTAGGGTCGATAGCCTAGTACCAACCTATGAACCTATGAACCTTTGAATTTCCGATTTCATGTCTTTCAGAAAATGCATGCTTACACAAATCCTGTTATTCTAGCAACTTTTTTGAAGTTTAAAAGAGCAATATTTAAGATCTGTCCCTGTTTTTCAGCCTTGTCCCCATTATTTTTAGTTTTGTACAGATTTCCTGTGATAAGCAGTTGAGAGACATGGCTGCACAACATCCTTCCAGAGGCCACGTCTCACACAAATCATCTCCAATTCAGCATGTACAGATACAGACAATGCCTAGACTACAGCCTGCCCCTATGATTATAGTGTCTAGATCTACTCACATATCAAGGGCAGTGACTGCCACCTTCATCCATTGGTAGTCCACCGTATGGTGGTTTTCTGGATGTCAGATGCAGGCTGTGATGTGCCACCAGCGGCTCAGACATTAGCAGTGGAAGTACTTTTGGTCACAGGACATCCCTTCTTGCCAGGCATGGCAGGTCCCCATTCAGTGCATCCTAAGTCATGATGGAGAAAGTGTCACTGTGTCCTGGGACTGTGACTCAAACTTTGTGTTAGCAGCATCATTAGACTCTAAACAAGTGCTAATATCAGCCTGTTGTCCTGGCTCAAACTCTATGGTTGTGCCATAGCATCAATCCGTCCTGGGAATACACAATATGTAACAACTCAGAGTGACAGTGCCCTCCCCAGAAGCTATGACGAGTGATGTTCATATAAATGACAGGGGGATATCTGCTGCCTATTACTGGATACTTATTTGTGTTGGTGGCATTCTGAGTTAGAATACCCAGTATATCTGTAAGTACATTGTCAATGGTCACTACGTGCTCCATAACCTCAATTTGGGCAGACTTACTGTATAGCACACTCTCTACGGTTACTAACTTGGCTCTTCTTCATGGAAGATATGTGGTGTTTGGCCTCTTCCAGAAGCCGTGCTCATGCCTCCCAGTGTGTTACCAGTTCTCTTATAATCTCCATGCAAGGAGGGCCAAAAATAACTCATCATCTGTGAGGGCTGCAGTAGGAAGTGAGCCACTCCAGCTGCAGTCTTTATTGTTGCTATGCTGATGCCTTCTGTGAGGCTGACCATATCATGTCATTGACACACATCTGACATTGCAATGCTGTGCAGCTGCTCCCACACACTGCATTGACAACATGGATCACAGTATCCCACAAACAGTGTCACAGATGCTGATGGATGCCTCATCTCTCAAACACGCAGCAACAATGGGTCATGATTGTTTATATCAGGATTTAATTCTCAGCTGGGTTGACCTTGTCTAACCTTTGCCTTCACTTTCTCTGGAGAACATGCATATGCTTAAGAGATGAATAGGCCATATTAGTGGACAAAGGATATATAGGAACAGTGAGGTACCATTGTCACTTATATGTTGGCTAATCAGCACAAGTCAGGGTTGGACAGGTGAAAGGTAAATTAGGGTTGGACAGGTGAAAGGTAAATGGTGGATGACCACAAATATGTTGGATGCTGGTGTATTCCACTGGTTAGGAAGGTGTGAATTCACAGAGATGGACCTGTGCAGGGATATGTAGATTCAGTAAGGTACTAATGTCACCTTTTGGAAACTGTGTAGCACACAAATCGCACTCAGTTCAGTGAGTTTAACTGTAGACTGTGTTAGGTTGCGGACTTGTGCGTCTGACACAATGGTAAGGGGTGAGGACACTGGTAACATTAAGATTTCTACATACAAAGAGTGGCTATGATATGCCAGAGATACCAACAAAGTAACCCAATACAGAGCTTTTTTATCATTTTTTTAATGGTATTTATTTACTTTTTGTTTCCTCTTTCGACCAAACACACTGTCAATATGACAGTCATCATTTAACAATATCTGTGTGTAGTCTGTTTCCTGAAACAAGACCCTCAGAGCTCCACCCACCCTCCTGTAGGTGTGAGAGTGATAGTGGAGCACT
>NC_056742.1:465236855-465256855 GCF_019279795.1 Protopterus annectens | reverse complement strand
TGTGTGTGTGTGTGCGTGCATGTCTGTGTGAGACCAAATGCATATGTGGGTGTATGCATGTGTGTGTGTGTGTGTGTGTGTGTGTGTGTGTGTGTGTGCGTGTGTGTGCATGTCAGAGAGAGAGAGAGAGAAAGAGAGAGATACATGGATAGAGTGAGAAAAGCAGAAACAAACTGAATATGTTTGCATGTGTGCTCCTGTATGTATGCATGTGCAATGTGTTGTACAGTGCACTAATTTATGAAATGGGTAAAGCTGGATAAAGCTGTTTGAAAGGGGGTAGAAGTACTGGTGTATGGTCCTGCAGAAACATATGGTCATATGATGCATCAACCACTCAACAGAGGCCATTTACATACCTATTCTATACTGACATATGCCTATTTGCCTGTTTGCTTAAATTTCTGCTTGTACAAATAGTTCAAAATGGATTAAATTAGAGCTACTGCTATAATTGCAAAATTGATTTAGACAATTCAGTAATAGAAAATGCAATTATTTAACTTTAAAAATTATTATATTTTTAAGTTAAATTTCAGTACTATAAGGCAGGCGTTTATGTGCATAAAGGTAGCATTAATATTTTAATTCACTTGGTCTTCCTGATACACTTAGTAAAAAAAACAGCATTCCTAAAATGTGTAAATTAGCACAACATAAATTCTTTGATGGTCAATCTGCTTTGCAGAGTGTGTAGATATAACAAATATATTATTTATCAGACTGTGAAAGTTGGACCTGATAAGATAACTTCCAACAGTCATATGATGGCATGTTTAAACAGTTCATATTAATGTCTTTTGCTGAGTTTACTTTGGAAATGTCCATTTTCTGCATAGACAAGAGAGTGTTAAAATCTATTTTCCTTATGAAGCATTGTTATGTCTTTATTATAAATGGCAAGTTGACATTTTCCAGCTGTTTCAGAAAACTAGACAGTTACCTGTCTCAGCAGGGCTTTGGCTGCCATGGTGGGATGGTATGAAGCCTTTGGCTTTCTTCTTCAGTTAGACTTTGTCTTTTTGTAAAGTGACAGGAAGACGTGTCTTGCAGGTCTCTCGCTAGGGTATGCCTTCAGCATGTTGTGGTCTTGTTGTTTACAATAAAAGTGATATTGTACATCCGTTATGTACGTAGTGCTTCTGATGCTTTATAGGCTTTACTGAGTCATGAGTTTGAGAAAGTGACTTTTCTACAGGTGCATACATTTTTTGAATTTTATTAAACTGCATAGGCACTTTTAGAAATATTTTGAAAATACCACTGCCTTAGGAAACACCACAATACAAACCATGGCACCAGACCAGACGCGTAAAATATCCACATTTTATTTTCAAATTAGTTCTGGTTGAACCCTGCCAAGCCGCTTTACTTTTTTTTCTGACCTTGAGAAATATTTGGCTATGCAAGCCAAATTTTAACTATGTACTTTAAATAAAGATTTAATTCTGTAATATATAGGGCTCCACATATATTTTGCATTGCTAGTCTATGGAAACTTGTAGAAATAGATGTTATTCTTAATCCAATCCCATTTTTAAGACCTACACTGCTTCTCAAGCCTTATCTGTCTTACTGTCATCACAATTTTTAATGTGTGTCTCAGTCTGAGTAAAAGCTACCTTTTTGCTCCCTGCAAACAATAGGCCTTACCATAATGTTCAGCAGCCATGATCTGAGATAGCAATGTCAGTCAGTGAATATATTTTGTAGAAAGAAAGCTTCTTAAACCCATATTATTTCACATTCCAGTTTATCTCCATTGTTTGTTTATTTTAGACAGAGTATAGGTTTTTGTGTGTGTCTATTTCATCACGCGTACGCATATGTATATAATTCTGTGGTGTCACAGCCCTTCATATAACAACAGATATTTTTGTACCACCCAGTTTTTTTAATTATTTGACTTCTAGCAACCTTCATGCACTAAAATGTATTCCAGTGACTTTTAATTGTGTGAGTGTTAGCAGAATTAGCAGAATCACTTTGTTTATAATTTTCTGTTTTACATGTTTATATTTTAAATAAGTAAGATTAATAGTTACCAATATAGTGACAAATGTGACTGAAATGAGTAGAATAAAATAAAACAAATACAAATAAATACATTTTAAAACTTTATTATTTCTTGTGCTATATAACATTCATGAAGTCACTTCATAGACTGAATTTTTCAAAATACGTTTCCCTATTTATTCGCATCCAGGAGCCTGGAGTGGTTTAAGGTAGTTTAAATTTTAAGTTTTAGAATGGCGTAATAACCCATCAGTGGTACTGATGCTGAGGGTTTTAGAATGGCGTAATAACCCATCAGTGGTACTGATGCTGAGGGTTTTAGAATGGCGTAATAACCCATCAGTGGTACTGATGCTGAGGGTTTTAGAATGGCGTAATAACCCGTCAGTGGTACTGATGCTGAGGGTTTTAGAATGGCGTAATAACCCGTCAGTGGTACTGATGCTGAGGGTTTTAGAATGGCGTAATAACCCGTCAGTGGTACTGATGCTGAGGGTTTTAGAATGGCGTAATAACCCGTCAGTGGTACTGATGCTGAGGGTTTTAGAATGGCGTAATAACCCATCAGTGGTACTGATGCTGAGGGTTTTAGAATAGCGTAATAACCCATCAGTGGTACTGATGCTGAGGGTTTTAGAATGGCATAATAACCCGTCAGTGGTACTGATGCTGAGGGTTTTAGAATGGCATAATAACCCGTCAGTGGTACTGATGCTGAGGGTTTTAGAATGGCATAATAACCCATCAGTGGTACTGATGCTGAGGGTTTTAGAATGGCATAATAACCCGTCAGTGGTACTGATGCTGAGGGTTTTAGAATGGCGTAATAACCCGTCAGTGGTACTGATGCTGAGGGTTTTAGAATGGCATAATAACCCGTCAGTGGTACTGATGCTGAGGGTTTTAGAATGGTGTAATAACCCGTCAGTGGTACTGATGCTGAGGGTTTTAGAATGGCGTAATAACCCGTCAGTGGTACTGATGCTGAGGGTTTTAGAATGGCGTAATAACCCGTCAGTGGTACTGATGCTGAGGGTACTTTTTAAGAGACCATTACTTGTTATCTCAGCTGAATGTGACCACGTGGTCAGGTCTTAATTAAGTGATTTGTATAAGACAATTACTGAAATGTAGAATATTAAAGCACTGAACCATTTGTTATTATACTTCACTGAGTCCAAGTCTGTTATTTATTAAAGTGTAAATAAGGGAATATTTATTGTATACTCAGACTCTGAAGCAAGGATTTCATAAAAGTGCTTACTTATGTGATTTTAATAATTTTATGAATTTTGTGCAGCAAGTTATAGAATCCTTAAATATATTTGAACACACACACACACACACACACATATATATATATATATATATATATATATATATATATATATATATATATATATATATATATATATATATATATATATATATATATATATATATATATATATATATATATATATGCATTTTTAATTTCGTAGGTTTATATTATACGTAAGGTGATGGAAAATATATTACATTCCATGAAAGGGAAGACATAATTCCACAGTTTTTTGCACCCCCAGTCCTCCTGGAATGCAGGAACAATGGAATTCCCTGTCATGGAAGCCCAATATCCGGCCTGTCTACCAAAGCCTACCATGGCTTTAAGGTATGCTGAAAATCACCCAAACGCACCTTGCATAGGGTAGGGCATAAAGGTGATGTTCAAGTGTACCATCTACATAACATCTTTGCAGCCAGTCTGAACATTTGTTTTTTCCATCAGTCTGTTTACCTACATCCTTTTTTCACCAGCTGCATACATTTTCATGCTACGGGTAACACCTATGTCTGTTTGCTGAATCCTAGCAAGTTACAGATAAGTGCCCCATTGGGGTTTTTGTTTTTGTCTTGCTTTTTTGTGCTCTTTGGGGTTAATGTCATCCAGGAAGGCTCAGGTCTCTGATATCCATAGGAGGTACTATGAGTTGCTGCAGATGGACTCTCCTAAACCTATGGCTATTCCTCTTGTTTTGGCTGCTTTGCTGGGTGCTTTTTCCAATGCCTCTCATGCACCTGATTCTTTACCCCCTGCTCCGAAGAACACCAATAGGGTTTATAGATCTGAGGATCGTTATTTTTTGTATAAATGTCCTGCTGCTAACTCCTGTGGTGTCTGTAGCCTCTGATAAGTCATCTCAGTTGCGTTCATTGCCCAAGTTATTGCCTTCTGGCAAGGATGGCAGAACCATTGAAAGACTGGGTAAGAAGGTTTGCACTTTTGCTATCCTAGCTTTTAGGGCTATTAATTATCACATCCATATGTCTAGGTGGTTTACTATTAAAATCTGGAAACTGCATTCATCTGCCGATAAAATAGTTGTACCAAAATGTGGAACTATGTAATGTCTAACAGGCAAAACATTGGAACTGATTTAACCTCCATCCTTAGTTTGATTTATTCGACAAAACTGTAGGTGATGTTAGTCACCCAAACTATGCAGCAGAACTTACTGTTAGACTGTCAAGTCAATGGCACATAGTTTTTACTGTTTTGCAGGGAAGCAAGCCCCCCTACACCTTCCATGTGGTGAGGTGCACCCCCCCACTCCCTGTAAATTATATATACCAACTCCAAGATCGCACTACAGTAAGGAAATGGATAAATTCGCTGTTCCTCATTGTACCGCCATCTCCACCCACAAAACTGAACTCAGACTACCAAATTACACTGTACATTTGGTATTGTATATTCATAGTGGTCTGCTTCGGTATTTTGCCTCTTTGAAAAGTGCCTTTTAACTACATGCCATTCGATCACCAGCACTACGGGATTTTAATGGTAAACTGTCTAGGTACGCATTGACTCTTCTTCCTCAGGCCAGTCAACTTCTTTCTGATTTTCCAGACTCTGAGAGTAAAGCTTCTACTCTGTCCTTGCTAGGTACTTCCTCTCAAGTAGTTCCAGACCTCTGTCATCTAAACACTTTTCTGAAAGTGCCTTCCTTTCAGATTTTGTCTCTTCAGTCTCTGCTTCCTCTCTTGCTCCATCAGGCCTTTACAAGGTTTCTGGAACTCAAGGAAGCTTATCTTCATAGTCTGATCCATCCTCTTTTCAGGAAGGTTTTGTATTCCTTTGTTGCTTCCTGGCATTTTCAGTTATCTACTTTACCCTTTGGCCTTTCTACCGCCCCAAGAGTGTTCACCAAATGTCTTGCTCTTGTGATTGCTTTTTGCAGGCTTCAAGGGATCCAAATATTTCCTTACTTAGACAACCTGCTGATTCAGGCATCCTCTCCGTAGATCCTTTTTCAAAATCTTCTTTTGCCATTTCCCTTCTTCAGAGCCTGGGGTTCACAATAAATTTCACAAAGTCTTCTCTGACTCCTTCTCAGGATCATGTTTTCCTGGGCTGCAGGATTCAGAAGGCGCCAATGTTTGCATCCCTGTCTCCTTCAAACGCCTTAACTTTCATTTCTTTCTTTCACACACATCTTCCTCTGGGTTCCATTATTGCCAGGGAGTTTCTGAGAGCTCTGGGTTTCATGGCATCCATCATTCTGATGCTCTCTCTGGCCAAACTTCACATGAGAAAGTTTCAGTGGTTTCTGAAGTCAGTGTGGCTTCAACATGCACATCCTCTAGACTTTGTAGTTCCTCTTCTTCCTTGTCTGACAGGAACTTCACTGGTGGATTCAGAAGTTGTCTTTGAATATAAACTTTTGTAGGAAGCCTGGGCAATAAATCTGATCACTTGTACATAACTTTTTTGTACATATATCAACAAATAGTTCATCTACTTATTTCTTTGTGATTATTTTCTTAGCGTAATCTAAATATGTTTGACTGCAATCAAATTTGTACTGATATGTTTTGGAGTGTAACTTGGTTTTGCTACTTTCTATTCTTGTTACCTGTGTAATCCTTAATTGTTTTGTAACTGGAGCTTTTCTCCTCGGGTCTCCACTGAAAATGGGCCCCTGGCCCAGCTGGACCAACCCGGTTAACAAATGTCAATAAATAAATAAATAAATAAATAAATAAATAAATAAAAATCCAGGGATCCCATTTCATCCACATCTTCCCTTCAGGAATTGTTCACAGACACCTCAGACATGGGATGGGGGCAACATATGGCTCCCTAAACATACAGGAGGTGTGGTTGCCTCAACAGCAGTAGGCACTCATCAATGTCAAAGAGATGAGAGCTCTTTTGCTGGCTCTTCAGGCTTTTCATCCACTTTTATTTCCATGGCCTCTCAAGGTGTTTACAGACAATACTACAGTGATGTGATATATCAACAACAAACAGGGAGGAACGAGATCTTATCTTCTTTGCCAGTTGGCACTTCTGGTAGAGGATCTTGCTGTCAAGTATCAAAGTGACTCTTCAGGCAGTTTATATCCCTTCTGGTCAGAACACTGTGCCAGAAACTCTGAGCAGGTCGTTAACTCAGTCCCACAAATAGCTGCTTCGCAAGGATGTATTTCTTGACATTACCCACCAGTGGGGTACTCCTCAAATGGATCTTTTTGCCTCCTCTCTGAACAGACAAATTCCTCTGTTTTGTGCCAAAGTCACAGGCCCTCTGGTGTGAAAGGTGGACGCTCTCTCATTTTCTTGGCAGGGGATATTTCTTTATGCATTCCTTCCCTTTCCACTTGTTCTGAACGTCCTGTTCAAGATTCAACAGGATACTCCCCAAATCTTGTTGGTGACTCCCTTTTGGTCATGATTTGGGTGATGTTCGGAGTACCTTAAAGCAACAGTAGGCTTTGGTAGACTGGCTGGATATCCGGCCTCCATGGCAGGGAATCCCATCTGTTAAGAATACTGCAGCAGTGAAGGCAAGGACATCTACCATTATGGTAAGATTTTACACAACTGTACTTTCTCTGGCCAAAATGCTACAGCAGTTTTCTGAATGCCTGTCTTATCACCACCACTATAAAATGCAATGCTGCAATAAAGACATCTTTCCAGTTGGCATGCAATACTTTTACTTAGTTGCTTTTCCTAATTCATAATATACCATCCTTTTCATTGTTTCACTATTACAAGGTTGTTTAACGCATGGAATACGATCCATTAAGACAGAAAAAAAAACATGCAGATATGGAGAGCAAATCAAACACTTCATGTACAGTGACCTACTAAATATAAAAGCAAATGAAAGATGGCCAAGCATACATCAAATGATGTGTTAAAACAACTGCTACAGCTTTCTTCTCACTAATTTAGAATTTTTTTCTTCAGAAAATGTCCAGTTTGACAAAAATGCTTTACCAATTGTTTTAAACAACTCATTGTATTTACTGTTGCCTATCTTTTATATTTTTATTTTTTATCAACATAGCACTGATTAGTTACAAGTTCTTTTTGTGTTTTTACATGGTAAAGGAGAACTTGCATTGTGTAAGTCTGAAATTAATTCAACCTCTTTTAAGTATCCATGAGTATTTTTACATTTTACAGTTTTTATGGTGTGCTAGCCCAAAGTAAAATTTTCAAGTTTGCTGATATGACTTTGAGATGGGTAGTCATATAATTCCTTAATGCTGCTGACAGGAGATACCCGGTCTTAGATAATGCCCAGCTGTTGGCTTGTTATGCAAGGCAATGTCTCTGCATGACATCTGCACCTCCTTTCTTATAATTTGGTGAAAAATGTTTTGTTTTTGCTTTGTTTGTTTTTCATATTTATTTGCACAGTTATACTGAATATTATCGAGACATGGTTCTTCTATAATTTGCTACACACCTGAGAAAGACATGTATAGCGGTGAAGTGCCACTGCGGTAAGCTAGCCACAGGAAGAACCACAATTAAGCCACTGATATTAATCCACATTTACTTTATTAGTAGAAAGTGCAATACCTCTTTAAGGAGACAGTATGAATCAGGACAGGTCTGAACCTTTCATCAAACACCTACCATTGCCAATTCTGTTATGAAACTAGACAATCTTGATTATTTTCAGTGCTGTAAACTGGCCTGCATTCCAACGGTTAAGCAACAACAACAATAAACAACTATTTTCAAATATTGCACTGTCCACTCTGTTTCATGGATAGTAAGAGACTACCTTCAATTATATTTTATGATGAGTAAATATACCTAATCAAGAAGTGAATACACTTTCAGTAAGAGTGTGCATTTAATGTAATTTAGTTAAAGTGCTCTGACATCTAAAACAAAACTTTGGAAGCAATTTGCATATTATTTGGTGCTCATTTTATATTTTCTCTGTTTCATCTAAGTTTTGCTTAGTCTACAAAACAGGAGTGTGAGCTGCTCTTATTTTAACTGTTATCTTTAGCTTTCTAACCAATTTATTCTACAGTTCTGGGTTGGCATATTAAGGTCTCATGATGAGATATGGATTTCACCAGCAGATATTTCTGATGTCAGCTGGGGACAAAGCATCCAGAGAAGAATTATGTTAGATACAAGTGACTCGATTTGTGGGACAATGATGCAATCCAAGGCATGACTTGGTAATAAAAATGAAATCTACATGCAAAAATGTATATTTCACTTGAAATTCTCATCTGAAAAGTGAAATTATAGATCTGAGTTTAGGTACCTGGGATTCTAACAGTTTGTACCCATACTTAAAAGAGACGAGCATAACTTTTCTGTTTGGTGAAAGTTGACAATACCTCTATATGACTGAAATATTAGATATATTTTAGTAGCCAGTCTTGAAATAATGCATTTGAATAGCAGCGCATCTAATATCTTATACTTTCTTTAGATGGCACCTATTAAGTGTTATTTTACATGTTTTAAATGAAAGCTGTACGTGTTTTTAGTTGGGCTATGTGTGTTACAATAATTTATGGTAAATAAATCACTGGAAAGTTCTTTCAGAAGTTCTGCACAGGCTTTATTAGTCAACACTTTTTTTTGCATTGGACTGAATCACTACAATATATTTGTTCTGTGTCTCTGCATATTATCAGCTTTATTGTTATTTAAAATAAAACACTTCTGCATTCAGAGGCATGGATTACTTCTTGGTCATGTGCTTTTCCAGGAAAAATACCTATCACTGACACATACAGTGTGTGTGTTTTATATACTCAGTACGTGATTTTGTAAAAATGAATATCTGAAACAAAGATGGTATGCATAGGAAATAAAGAATTAACCTATTGATAAAAGCAAACAATCCAACATTTATTCCTGCAGCATCTGACAACTCATATTATCCAGAAAGTAGCATATAAGGTATTCAGAGCATTTAAATCAAAGTGAAACGTTGTTACTTCTGTATATATACCTTTGCATATGAGCAATATCATCTTTGGGCTTCTGTACTGGTGAAACTTATTTTATTTATTTAATATTTGTTTACTGGGAAAGTCTGACTTGGAATGAAGCCAATTTTCAGTGGAAGTCTGGGAAGAAATGCCCCAGACACGTCTTTGAAACGTGGCAGGAAACCAGAGCACCAAGAGAAAACCCACACAAATGCAGGGAGGAAATTCAGACTCTGCACAGAAGGCACTCTACCTGAGAATCGAACCAGGTAACTTCTTGCTGTGTGGCGACAATGCCACTGCTGCACCACTGGGCATCTAAATCTTCTAGGTTAACATGCCTTTTGATCCATTTCTTGTCCTATGAAGACTAATTTCCAGTTTGTTCTTACACTCGACTGTTCAGGAGCAAGTCTGAGGTATATGTATATATATATATATATATATATATATATATATATATATATATATATATATATAGATTCACTTTATAACCTCGAAATGCTGAAATATATAATTTCAGTATCTCGAGACTATAAAACCGAATCCACAAAACACCGATAAACAAAAACCGCAGAACCACATAACCGAAAACACCGCACACACTACACTAAACATACAACACAACACCCACATCACAACATAAAAAAAAACAACACACATACACAACTCACACACCCCCTACTTCTATATATTAACTCCGAGATCGCACAAACACAACACAAAAGCTCACACATGCACATTCTCCAATCCCTCACACACACTCTAACTCCCACCCAAAACCCTTACAAAACACTCACTTACCTGACATAACACCTACATCCAAACACGGCACCGTGCACCAACAAAACACAAACCCGGACATTACGTAGCGCAACTTCATAACTGCGAATTCAACATATTTTCGAGATATGTCAAATTCGCGATTATGAACATTCGCTATTTGTAACATTCAACTTTATAGCTTTGAGATACTGAAATTCGACATTTCAGTATTTCGATGTTATAAAGTGAACCCATATATATATATATATATATATATATATATATATATATATATATATATATATATATATATCCATAACCCTTTTTTCCTGTTTTTGCACATGTACTTGGACTATCACTTCAGCAGCGACAATCATCTAGAGCCAATGTTTTATATATATATCTCTGTGTGTACTTGAAAATTTTGAAGAAAAAAAAGCAAACTTCAAAGACTGATCATGAAAGATCAAAACTCCAAAAAAAAAGTACAAAAAAGACTGCCCTCGACTCCCTGCTAATATGCACCAACCCCAAGATTGCACAATAGCAGGGAAAGGGCAAATTCCCACTCCACACTGTAGCATGACCTCCCACAAAGTGGATGCTAGCATTCTGTGATCAAATGACTATTATGACTATTCAGTCCCTTGTCCTGGCACTATAATGTTCAATATTATGATCATTCGACTACTTAAATAACATCAAAAAAGTACACAGGATGGCAGAATAGTCCACTTCAGTGCATGGAGAAAATTCAGAGAAACAACACCCGAACTCCCAACACTTGAAGGCAATAATTAACTCCTTGAGTATGTAAAAGAACGAAACAAATTAGTTAAATCAAAACCAAACCAATTTTACTGCAAGATATACAGCTTCCATAGTTGATTTTAACTTCTCATGTTTAAAATCCCATTCAGATGTTGGAGTTTTAGTGATGGGTGGCACGATGCCAGAGTAATCCTATGGGCTAGGCTTGTAAAGGTTCCAGGGCCATTAGCCTAGTACACACCTGTGAACTTATGAACCTGTCTCTCTCTCTCTCTCTCTCTCTATATATATATATATATATATATATATATATATATATATATATATATATATATATATATATATATATAACACACACACACACACACACACACACACACACACACACACACACACACACACACACACACACACATATGTATAGTGAGAGAGAGTCCTGCAGTAGTGTATATTGTGTTAACATGCCCAAGTAATGTTGTCTTTGCAGTGGCTCACACTTGTCTAATGTTAATAAATTTTTTGCAACAGCTTTTTTTGAAAAAATAAAAAAAAATCTATGAAATGTGTTTGTGGTAGACATTTAGCTCTGTTTTTTTATACACTGTGTTTTGAATTGTTTTATCATTGCTTAATTCCTCTAACAAGAAATACTAAGAAAGGATGTTCACCAAGAGTGGAAGAGGAAGGAGAGATCTGAAAGATCAAGCAAGTAGACGAAAGCTAAATGAGAAACTTTAGTTCTCCAGTATTATTTCAGATGAAGGGATTTCCATTATGATGACTCCCAGAAATAAGGTAACACGTCATTCTGTAAAAAAAAAAAAATTCTCCTCACTGACCTTAGTGCTATACAGTCTAAAGAGTGTATGAGTACCTTCTCTTGTATCTGTTTGAAACTTCCGCACATGAAGAATGAATTGAAATATGCCGTTCAGGCTACTGCACCAAGTTATACACATAGAGAGGTTCCAGAAGAAAATAGGCACTTAAAAGCTTCACTCCTTCCTTTCCTTGCACTGGTGGTAGAGGTAGATAACCCCCCTCACAATAGCCTATAATGGTTTGGCACGTGAATGAGGAGGCAAAAAGAATCGGTATACCTATCCTGAAGGGAGTGCTTTTGCCCAAGTGCATATATGCATGATCTGATTTCTTGTGACTCCTGTATGGTGTACTTACATTAACCCCTTGCTGAAATAAAGGGTGGTGCCCACTGCAGGTAGGTACCAGGGGGTAGGGGCCTAAAATACAAATGTTGAACTGTCCTGATACCTGTCTCAATAGACTGCCCTCATAGTCAGCCCTCTCCCTCAGTGACTAGGGGAAGATAGGCCAACTGGCAGAGAGAGACTGATGAGCAACAACAAAGGAGAGGGCAAAATGAAGTAAAAACAAGCAAGAAAACAAACAAGCAAACAAATGCATAAATCAATCTATAAATAAATAAATATATATTTATTCCAGATGAAAGACTCAGCCCAGGGCACATGAATAAGTCTGCACTTTACTACATGCTTAAAAACCAGTATTCATATATGCTGTATGCTGCGTTTCCATTTTGCTGAAGTTAGAAACCTTACTGCTAATACTATTTAAAATTAAACAAGTATTTATGTAACTACTTTAGACAATAACTACATGAGTTATGCACTGGTCACAGTGAACATGATTTAATGTCTGAATTCAGTTACAAATCGTTCACAATCTGAAAATCTGAATAGAACATTGCCTGTAGTATATTTACAGTTGTTAGTTGATTTACTGCTGTTTTTATTTTGACTGTCATCACTCAGATTAGCAGCAGGAATACACGAGTTACAATAATCCTGACAAAAAGTAGAACTGACTTCAGGACTAGATTTGATTGCCAAATCTGTGAATTCACAACTAGATTCATTATAAGTTAAGTCCTTATTCTAAGCTGATCACTGATTTTGAACTGTATTGGCAGTTTCAACAATTGTTCACGGCTCCTTCAGTAAAGTCATATATGGTCATGTCTTACAATGTAGGATTTGCTGGCTATAATGAGCAAGAACAACAGTTTAAAATGACATTTTGTGTTTTAAATTCTGTTCTAAAAGCGCCATACTTCTCTATCATGTCTTTTGTTCATTTGTCTCATTTGTAAAAACTGAAGTTGGCTGTCTCCACTTGGGACTAACAGCAGAAATGAGGCAGATAGATTTGATCTTAATGTTGTGTCTATCGATACTCATGCTGGTGAAAGCCCTATAAATAAGAGAGCATGTGCCTATAGTTCAACTGCGATAACTAATGGACAGTTTGTTTGAAATAATCATGCTTATTCAGCATGCCCCTCACTGTTTGACCACTCTGTTTATTTGATCATTTGACTGAGGGTATCGTGGACTTGAAGTTATATGCGGGTACTTCCACATTTAAGCAAAAGTCTGGATTTTCTAGATGCAAACTATGCTGTGTCTGGAACATATACATTCAGTAACTTTATCTGAGATAGCTCTGCAGGATCTTTTAACTGAACCTCACTATATTTAGAACAGCAGCCTCCATGCAGCAAGAAATTCAGATTGTTATACTAGAATAGAACAAGACCTAACTTCAACCATGGCAGTGAAAGAGGTTTGCTAAGACATAGCTCCTCATTTTGATTTTGATTCCTAGACATGCTACACAATATAGAAACACAAATCATTTATTATTTCTGTACAGTCATATTCAGCAAATGCACATTTGCTCATGTAGATTCATCAGCATCTAATTGCAAAGTTAAATAGGCATAATCAATCATTCTTTAAAGTTCATCTCTGAAAGGAAGTATGGCTTGTTTAATCAATGTAAATGATTGACTTTATCCAGCCATCCTGTCATGATGTCATCTTGTAGTAACTGTTGCCCTATGTCAACTCTTTTAGCAACTTTCACTTCTTGTAGCTTCTTCGCTGTCTTTAATAATAATTGTCATGCAGTCTTGATTATATCTAAAACTTTCTCATGTAGATATTTTTTATATTCATTACAATTTGCTCTGTTGAGAGAATTTAGTATATGCATGAACCTCCCTAGTTTATATTGCACTTGTGGTTTATATCTACATAGTGCTAATTATATTTTCTGCAATATTATAGGTACTTAATATAAACACTTCTTAAAGCTACTTTGAAGTGATTTGTAGTCACAGTCTGCCATAATACATCTCTCATGCCTCTAGTAATGGGACATTTGTCATCTGAATACTATTGCTAGCATTTACTTTCCTCTTTGTGCATTGCACGTCTCTGTATCAGTTAATGGTCTTGATACATAGATAACTGGATGTTTTCTTCTAATAAAACTGGTCATACGTCTTGATGATTTGCATCAATGTGTAGAGTTCGTGTAGTGTTGCATCATAATATTTAAATACTAGTGCTATGGTCATTAACTTCTTTAATATGTAATAAAACAAGTATTTGTCAGTGCTGAGTACTGAGTTGCGGTGAAGGTGAAATGCAGCAATAGTGGTGAAAGAGATGCAATGAATAAAATAAGAAAGACATGAATGCTTCATTGCAATCCACATATGTTAACCAAGATCTATGGGTGATTGTCAACTTATATTTTTATTTCTTGGTCCATTTTTTCCTTAGTCTTCTTCATGTTTGATATTCATTTTCTTAGTAAAGCTATTCACTGAACAGTGGCTTATAAATCATGTGGAAATGTTGTTGCTACTTTATTAAAGTGATGGTACCAAAATGTTGTTGTCATCACCCACAGTGAAAAGCAATGGTTTACAGAGAATTGATGCAAGCCTTTCACTGGGTAAGGACAAAATATTATAAAAGAAAAAGTAAATGAATAAGGAACAAATAAATATTGTGGGGCATTTACCAAGGAAGAAAAAAGTGATGTTAATGATGGTCTGTAAAATATGCCAATTATTAAATGGACAACTGTCTTCAAAGCCACATTAATTGAGTCATCTCCAATGCCAAGGAAGGGCAAGCCTCAGCTAAATAGTTACAGAACTGATTGGAAGTGGACAACATTTTGGTAATAAGAAATCACAAAATGGTGTTCACCATTTGCTTAACTATATAGTCCAGTCTATCAGAAGTAATCTTTCTGAAGATCAGGAAGGTAAACACTTACAAAATATAACTGTGCTACTAAAAAAAAAAAAAAAAAACTTCACTGGAGAAGCATGAAGACAGGACAGATGTAGAATAAGAAGGCAAAATCTGTCATTATAGAAGCAATGTTTGTTTTCTGTGAACCAAATATATAACTGAAATAAAACACACACACACACACACACACACACATTCCCAAATGCTAAGTATCAAAGGGTATTGAAAACAGACATCAATTTGAAAGTGTAATGACATGACAGAAGAGTAGAAGAAAAAATGACAGTTAAAGCAGAAATACATGTGAAAGACGAACAGTAAAGTAAAACCTAATATTGATGAAGGAATAGCAAGTTTAGCAAACAATTTAGTCAAAAGGAAGATAAAACATTTTATAAATACTTATGACTGCAAAGAAAGAGACATGGATAATAAAGCTAAATAAAACATATGTGCTATGCAGTCAGGGACAGAAAAAATGAAGACTGGAAGCAAGAGCTCTACAAGCTATACATCTGACAATCACACACACACACACACACACACACACACACACACACACACACACACACACACACACACACACACACACACACACACACACACACACACACACGTAGATTACATAATTTATATAACTATATCTGTCTACACATATGGAATCCAATCTTTGGTTGAACGTTCAGAATGTCAGTTATTTGTAATGCTGCAGCAAATGATTGAAAAGTGATATGATCTCAGAATGCTGTCATTACTTAATAGGAAGTTGTGGTACAGTGTGCATTATGAATTTGCCTTGCCCTCACTGTTATGTGATGTTGGAGTTGATATGTATAGGTAGCAGGGGCTTTGGAGGGTGCATGGAGCTTACAAAAACGTTATTTATTTATTTTTTCATTCTTTTGACATTCTATTTTTAACCTCAATGAAACTGGATTCTTTTTTCTTTTTAATGAATGTGTGTAGATATATATATATATATATATATATATATATATATATATATACACACACACACACACACACACACACACACACACACACACACATATGTATATATCTATATCTATAACTATATCGAATCTATGTATCTATATATATATATGTGTGTGTGTGTGTGTGTTATATATATATATATATATATATGTGTGTGTGTGTGTATATATGGTTTCCATTCAAAACATCCACTTCTTATAACATCGAAACTCAAAGCACTGAGACCATAACATTGAAAACCCAAAACACTAAAAACTCATAACATCGAAAACTCAGAACACTGAAACTTTGCATTATAACATCAAAAACTACAAAGCACATGTAAATATCATTCCCTCTACCTTTAACAATGTCAAACTAGCAGACACTTTTTACTACATTTCTGCAGGGGGGGCAAACACCCCTGCACCACCCAATGTGAGAGGCTATGCCTCCCACACCCCCCGTAAATTAAATATACCAACTCCAAGATCGCACTACAGTGGAAAAAAGTTAATTTCCTAACCCATCTGTATCGCAATCACCATATAGAATGTACACATAATGTCTAAATCAATTACCTGTACGGCCTAAAAACATGTACAGATTGGCAAAATAAATACTATATAAATAATAACTATATAAGTAAAAACTACAGTGTCTTATAGTGATACCACAAGATTAATAGATTCAACTATAACTTTTACATGTTTGATGATAGACTACTCGATGTTATACATTTTCAATGTTATGAAATTCGATGTTATGAGTTTTCAGTGTTTTGGGTTTTCGATGTTATGGTCTCAGTGTTTTGAGTTTCAATATTATGAGAATTAGATGTTTTGAAGGGGAACCATATATATATATATATATATATATATATATATATATATATATACACATATAAAGAGAGAGAGAGATAGGTAGATATAGATACATACACACACACACACACACACACACACACACACACACACACACACACACACACACACACACACACACACACACACACACAGACACGATGCTCAGCTTTAAGAGCATATGTTATATAAGCAATGATCCTTGAGCAACAATCAACCCACAGACATACCTAAATCAGCCTTATGCTGTACAGTTAAAAATCAGACTTATGATCTCTGACATCTCAGGAATTATCCCATGTCAGTTTCAGTTCAATGCCTTTCAGTGTTAGCTTTTATCTTGGCCAAATTACTATGAATACAGATATACATACCCCCGGATTTACTAATCTTCCATGCAGGACTAGTCTAGTCCTGCACGGAAGCGGCAGTTAGGAGAAGGATGGCAGCACGCCATGCATATTAATGAAGGCGTTCTGCCTGAACTCCCAATCCTACGTGGAGCGTGGACGAGTGCACAGGGCATGTCTGAGAGCAGAGCTCTCAGAATAAACACGCCCCTGCAAAGTAGAACTGCAGAAAGTGTAAATAAATAAGTGAGACCACTCATAGGTGTCTGAATATCCCCACCAACAGCCCCCCATGTGTACAACAGCAACAGGACATAAAAATAAAAAGAAGAAACCCCTTTATTTTTTTTAAACTCTGAGCACAGATAACCGTAGGTGCGCAGGTGTGCCCATTGCTTAGCTACATTTAAAGCAGCTTAAAAGGCTGAAGAGGATTACAAGGAAAATATATACAAATGAAGCAGCACAGTAATAGTGTAGTGGTCAGAGCATCTGCCTAACGAGCTGGAATTCCCAGTTTGAGTCCCACTGCAGCACATACCATTTTCCATGTGAAATCTGTATATGAACATTTTTTTACATTTTTTTGCTGTATAACCTATTAAATAACATTTAAATGTGAACTGGAGTACTGCATTAAATGCACATGTGAAGTGTCAGTGTCATAATGAATAAGGCACTAGTAAGCAGGTTTAAGCACAAATAAGCAGTAGTAAGCATATATAAGCACTAGTAAGCGTGTTAAAGTGCGTTTGCGCAGGGCTAGGCATTGTCTACACAGATTAAGCAAAGTGGAAGCAAACTGAATGTAAGTAATTGTAACTGGAGGTTAGTATTGCTTAGCGTTGTGCAAACCTGCGCACACTCGCTTACAACTGCTTTAAAGTGCCTTAATCACTCTGTACCCAACGGCCTGTATTCTGCCCAGCAACAAAATAAAAAGATTCTGCAAGGCTCAAACTCAGGACCCTGTACACCACAGTCACAGTAGTTAACCACTAAGCCATCACAGCAATACATATAATTGAGGTATCAGCAAACTAATCCTCTCCAAAGGAAAATCAAATCAAACATGTGAACTTAATCTATGTACAGTGTGATGTTGTATAACCTGCCACAGAACATAAATATGTGAACTGGAGTACTGCAGTAAGCATACATTTGAGGTGTTATTGTAATAAAGGGTAGAAGTCCCCAGGTCCCCATACAGTGTATGTACACATGAATCACGGATACCAGACACATATATAACCTGTAATGAATAATAAATCACTGCCAAAAGGCAAATATAGTTCTAATTATCTATTAAGCAATGCTAACCGCAGCACAGCTCAACTTAGTAAGTGTAAGCAATGTGTACAATCTGCCCTGTGGTATACCTCTTTAAGCAGTGTCAACCTTAGCTAAGCAGGTATGCCCATAGCTTAGCCTTTTCAAAACCGGCCAATCACGGAAAAATGCGGGAAATTGGCCTTACTTAAACCCAAGAGGCAGGAATACAGCTCATAATTGGTTGTAGCTTCCCCTTTCAGGCACTATGGCAGTAAGGGAGAAGGAGTGCACTTCCCGGCACAGTGTTGGTGCATCCAGGAGTCCAAGGTCATGGCTGGACTCATAGTTAAAGACCATGCACAGAGACTGCTGCAGGGCCAAGTAATAGGGCTCCCAATATAAGGTGGTGGCCTGGGACTGTCTCGCCCGTGACCTCACCAGTGCCACTGGCATACCCTGAACTGGTGAGCAGGTCAGGCACCACTATGCCGACCTGTAGCGGCAGAAGGGGGACTTCTTGGAGGAGTGGCTACAAGAGGCTAGAGCAGCAGGGGATGTCCCAGCCGTGTGTAAGTATTAGTCCACGACCTGTTTAATAATTGCCATCTCAGGTATATCATGGATAGGTATTGGCTAAATATTCCTCTTATGTCCCCTACAGCTTCAATGGAGTGGGCCACGAACCAGGAGGTCCACATCAGCCACTTGGCATGGTTGCAATGCGAGGCAGGTCATTAATACTCATGCTTTTACTGTCATAGGTAATAAAAATAAAAGTAGTAGTAAAGTAATTGCTAGTATAAAACCTGTATTGTTCAAGGCAAGTACTGCATACACTAGAGAATATGGCAGGAAGAGTCTGATATTGTTAGTATGGCAATAAAAGTGTAATACCCTGACAAAACAGGTCCAACTGCTGGACTATATATCTATATTCTGGTATCATATGGTAATGTAGATTTGCAATCATGTAATAGTACTGTTGTATTAAGCACTGTTACCCACACCATGCGCCATAAATTAAATGTGTAGGAATGCCTGTATATGACAGTTGTAATCCCCAGAGGCCATTTAGTACAACTGAGAGACACATAGACAGTAAACAGGAACAATGCAGACAACAAAAAATGAATAGCACATGTAACTGAGATGTGAAGTGTTGTTCTTTTAGCACACACAGCCACGGTTCAAATCCTGCCAGTGGTAGTAGAATGCATGCAGAATCATACCCCAAAACTGTACAGATATGCCCAGAATGTCTATTAAAGTGGCTCATATCTATTGCCTATCAACCTGCCCCCTGGGAAATCAGTGGGATGATCCCAGACATATAGGCAGCAAACAGGAAATACAATTGATTGATGCACATCTATGACAAATATCTGGCACACTAGCAACTCCCTAATACCTTATGTGACTAAGAAGCCACGTATGTCCCATTTACACCCCAACTTCTTAAGCTGTGGTCAGAGTGTGTACAGTAACAGAGTGAATAGTATGTGCAGAATACTAATGTGTAATCTGGAACTTTGTGTGGCAACAGTCAGGTAGTGCTAACAAACATTGCTCCCACAGGTACGTTGGATACGAACAATGTGCTGATAAATACAGACCAATAAAACCTGTACTGGTACTGTCCACCCTGG
>NC_056742.1:465124355-465229355 GCF_019279795.1 Protopterus annectens | reverse complement strand
ATCCTGGCAGACAGGTTCAGTGCAAACTTCACCCACCTCTCACCCCCAAAATGGCCCATAACCATACCAGAAGACTGTAGAGCCCCTGAAATCACAGACACTCAGGTTACAATAGTTCTCTCCAAAGCCAAAAACACAGCATCAGTGGGACCAGACGGTGTCCCAGGCTGTGTCCTACATGAGCTCAAAGATGAACTAACCCTCACCTAAACACACTGTTCAAACACAGCCTCTCCACAGGCTACATACCCATAGAGTGGTGCACAGCAACAGTTATTCCACTCCACAAAGGTGGAGCCACAACAGACCCCGGAAACTATCGCCCTATAAGCCTGACTAGCTTGATCTGCAAGGCTATGGAGCACATCATCATGGAACTCATTAACAGAGACATTTGGAACCTCCAAACACTGGACCCTACCCAGTTCAGCTTTGTTAAGGGCAGATCATGCCTCCTAAACTGGTGGACTTCTTTGAGACAGTTACCAAGACAATAGACAAGGGAAAGGTGGTACACACAGCCTATCTAGACCTTGCAAAGGCCTTCAACACCATTCCCCATTCTGGTATTATAGACAAGATCACCAGCCTGAGCATAAACCCCTATGTCACAAGATGGGTTGCCAATTGGCTCATGGACAGAACTCACTTGGTGAGAGTTGTGGGAGCTAGGTCTGACTCTAAACCATTTACAAGTGGCATTCCACAGGGCTCAGTCCTAGGGCCCCTCCTGTTCGGCATATACTTCTCAGAGGTACAGACAAGCACAGGAGGACTATGGCTGACCAAGTTCACAGATGACTGCATACTAGGGGCTATAATTGACTCACCGGCTGACACAGACATCCTCCAAAAGGGTCTCACTGAGATGGATACCTGGTGTCAAAATTATGGCCTCAAGCTAAATGCTAAAAAGTGCATAGTTATTCCTATTGGAAATAACAAAGTACCCACAAACTACCACATGGGTGGTAGTCCCCTAAATACAGAAAACATAATAATCTGGGACCCAAGTAGATAGTAATCTCTCCTTTGATAATCACATTGCCAAAGTGGTTAGAAAATCCTTCTATGTGTCCCACCTAATCACAAAAGGGTTTGCATCCAGGTCAAAAGAGGTCATTGTACCCCTCTACTCATCACTCATCAGATCCATCATAGAGTAAAATGCCCCATTTGGGATGTACCTTACAAGACACCTGCAACAGCTGGAAAGACCACAGAGGTACCTCACCAAGAGGATCACTGGCCTCAAACAGATGCCCTATGCAGCTCGACTGAAGAAACTCCAGCTGTACTTAGTTGCATACCACCTGCTCAGAGGTGATCTCTGCCTGACATATAAGGCCATGTCTAACCCAGAATTGATGGACATGCTCCACCTAAAGAAAACCTTATCCCCTTGAGCCACACACTCTAGGGATCTAAACCTCACCACAGCAATAAATAGGACATGGTGGAGGGATAGATTCCTGTCCCAGAGACTTCCCATGCTTTGGAACAAGATTCCAATCTACATTAGGCAGAGCTCCTCGCTAGCACTCTTCAAGAGAAATCTTGATGAGTGGATGGGAAACAGAAAGTTTACCCTGGGGATCACTTCAATGGCTCTGCTGGACAGATGCACAGGGAACTAAGGAATCTAAGGGGGCGGCGAAAACCAACACATTCTGGCTAGGCTTATAAATGCCTTCAGGTAGATAGTCTAGTACCTACCTGTGAACCTGTGAACCTGTGAACATGGGTTGTCACTGTTACATAACAAGGCATAACTAACACCATCACGAGCACACCGACAAACAGAACAGTCTGTATGGTGGGAGGCAGTAGGCTTGTCGTGCTCCAATTCATGTAAGTAATGTAAATATAGGTGAAGTATACGGTACTGTACATCCAGATACCTTGTGGCAGCTCACCCCTGATACCCCCACATTTTGTATAGCCTAGGTCATTTATGGTGCTCCCCACCTAGACTAAATAATACAGGGCCATATACCACTGTTACATACACTGGCCGCTGGTGTGCATAAGGGCACAAATATATTGTGTAGGTGATGCCCACACATATATGGCCCCAGCCCCACTGTATGTGTGGGGGATACAACAGCAGTGGACTAATGGCAGCCATGGCAGTGTGATATACTCACAGCCCACTACAGAACAACCCCAACAGCATGACATATGTGCAATGCTTGGTATGTAGATGGAGGACAGAGGATGGAACACAGGCACATATGTGGAGCACTGTTGTCATACACTAAACAAGTTGCTGGTGTTACAGGATAGTCTGCAACATACCCTTAGTCAGGGAATTGAGGTTAGAAACAGAAATGGATATACCCATGTACTGATAGCACTCAACACACACTGCCAGTGTAGTATCTGACACAGGACTTGTGTGGTGGATGGACAAAACGTGATAGGCATACCTCTGTCCAGCAAGAGAACAGGCCCACAGCAGTGAGCTATGCAGACAGACTGCATTCCAAGGTAAACTAGTATGTACACACACCCTGTAACACCAGTACTATACAAAGCATAACACAACTCTACTCACAGTCTGTCTGTAGTTCCTGATCCTCCTACAAATATGTGGCCACCCTGAGTGTGCAGGTTCTCCTGTAAGAGGTATTGCTACCTGCTGTCTGTAACACTGATGCCCACACACAGGAAGGATGTCCATCACACAAGAAATGTAAAGGGACCACACCCACATGCTGTAGGGATTTATTGTGGGTGGTTGCATGACGGTGGTAATTGGAAGTAGTACACGTGTAAAAATATATATATATATATATGGCTTTCTTGGTAAGTATATGTACATATATTTCCACCATATGTCCTGGACATGGAGTGTAGCCCTACCCCAGCCCCTATAGTCCCAAAGTCGTAGTGCAAGGGTATGTCAGGTATGTATAGCAGGTATATTAGTAGACTATTGCTACTCTCATTGGGATTGTCTTCACAGACATGGTGTGTGTGGAAGGTCACATCTACTTATAACATGTGCGCCATTGGCTACTGACAGACATCCTAAGGAAATCATTGTAAAGTACCGCCGCTAGCATGTAGTACCCCTGTGGAGTGCAGCAGAGGTATTGGCCAATATATGTGGAACTTTGGACACACCCTGTACAGTCCAGAGGTATACACATAATTCCTTAGTGCACAACATGTGTACTAGGCCTGACAATATGGATATAAACAGCCATGTAGATTGGTATAACACATAACGACTGGTATACATTTGCCACCATAGGGTTTGCATTCACACACTCCTATCTGGCCTGACACAGAATGACTGCTGGTACAGGGGTGCCATGGATACATACTACCCACTAGATATTGACATACATCTGTACAGCATCCCACTGCACTGTTTGATATACATGACTGTTGAGGGAGGCCCGGCAGCAGTACATCTGGCAAGTATCTGCACATGACATCTCACTGGGTAAGTACACTAAGCTGCTAGGCATGTAACAATGCACTGTGCAGGCTACAGGCAGACTGGCTCAACACTGGTCTACATCTCCTATGGGGGAATGCACATGTACCTGCATATATAGCAGGCTCAACAGGCATGTCACAGCACAGGGTAAGATACACCCATGTGAAAGTGCATAACCACAACCAATGTGAACACAGCCACATATGGTAAGCTAGCATAATATTACAGTATATGGACTATCTGTTCTACACCATTGGTGCCACTCACAGAATGACCCTACATATACTGGGCTCCTACACAGTTTGGTCTGATGGCTGTCTGTGGTATGGGACATGTGTGTGTATGGCCCTACAAACATGTACGCCAAAACAGTACCATACAGTGGGGTAGCAGGTAACATCAGATAGAAGGGGAACTAGAACAATGGCATCTACCACAGTCTGTACACAGGCTACAGTACATATTAACAATACACACACTGCTGACATTCACCATCACTACACAGACCTTAGTACTGTACAAACATCCACAGAATGTCCAGGTTATGTCATGAAATATAATCTTTACTGTACATAACATGTGTAGCAATCAGATATATCACTGGCTTGTTATCAGATATAATGAAACTATTTATGGTGTACAGCACATATGCACCACTTCATGCATGACATATGTACAAAGGTTGACAGAGGTGTGGCTGACAGCACATACACAGGGCCAATATAGACATGTTGCTGTGATAACCTCATACATTTACCACTGTAACGGGGTTTGTTGTAACATATGTCCTATGAGGGATATGAAGTCAGTAACTATCATGGCCTTCACCATCTACAGACTGCAATCCTCACACTACCTTCTGCATTCAACAGATGATGCTCCATGGCTAACACATGAAACCAAAGACACAACACTGCCCAGTCTGCAGATGACCCTGCAGATGGGAATTCCTCATATACATGGAACTGACATGGCAGGTATTGTGACATGTACGACAGCCATATCCAGACAAGCACTGTTAAACCAACATTATTCCAAATGCAGTATAGCAGCACTTACAGTCTGTAGTCAGGTCAGGCACATCCCCCTCCTGTTTGTTGCCCTCTTTCCAAAGTGTATGTTGTTAGAGGTACATCCCCAATCCATCTGAGATGCTGTTTGCCAAACAACAGATCTAGTTCCTGCTCACAGTGAACAAAAACGGCCAACACCACCATGATGTTCCTAGATATTGGAGTATGTTTCCATACAACTGGCTATGGGAATGTTACCACAGCTGCTCCACATGCAATCAGCTAGGGGAGGGCTGCAATTCATGCAGAGGCCATCAGCTGATTATGAGCATCACTTAAAATACACATGCTGCTGCCTAAGCAAAGCAGGTGTGGGTCTCCACATCCACCAGAGAGGGAGTGGGGGAGGCAGACAGAGGCAAATACATATCAGGGAGGGGTAGGAGAGTAAAACTAAAGCATGTTTGTGTTACACACCTACCAGCACAGGGTATCAAACCCCAAACAACTATGTAGTGTTATCACAGTTCGATGCAGCTATTGGATGCACCACATAGGTCTGACATGGCTCCAGCAATTCTAACCATGTGGGTTACCTGCTGTGGAGCACTCAGAACATATATGTGATGGTGAGTGACATCTGCAACAGGGATGCGGTAGATATACGGTAGGTGATGTACACATGCATATCTGCATGAACAGGTGCCAGCGTCAAGCCACACTCTCACAGGGACATACACACATTGACACACTTGGCAGGCCAGGAGTATAACTCATCACTAGTGGGATTGCCACAACGCATCAGTGTGCAGGTATCACATGCACCACACGGGTCATACGGAGGTTGTATGGGCAAAGATTATGAGGAGGTGTCAGATATCAGACAGCATGCTTCAGTATGCCCAGGGAGGTGTAGTGAGTGTGGATGTGGACATACGCACCATACAACACACACACAAACACACTGGGTGCCAGTACTGACATGCATGGGTGCATGTCTGCACGGGTGTGTGGTGGTCAACTGTGCCAGCAGGCTATACAAGGTTAGGTGATGGGTATACCTTGGCATCAGGGTACATGACAATGGTCTGCATTGTGGCTCAGGGCTGTCATTTCTGTATTTGCCCACACTGGTGGGTACTGCATTCCCCATCCAGTCACCTGGGTGACTATTGTGTGTGGCCAATGCTGTGCATCGCCTGCCATGTATGTGTTCCTTAGTCCATGACATGGATGGTTTCTAGGATGTGCACACCTCCCCATTGCATGTACAGTGACATGTGGAACTGTACCTGGGGTGTCTGGCCCATGTTGTGACCACAGATTACCATCAGATGTGCCAGTCTTGCCCACCTGTGCAGGTACTGGTAATGGGCAGAAAGTTTACCCTGCACCTACATTGATAGCATGCTAACAGCATTCCCTGGTGTCAGCGGCATCTGTCCATACAGGGCATGTTGTCAGGCATGGTATGTCCATTGTGGGTCACATGTAAAGGCACCACAGGTGGTGCAGGTGTCCATTGGAGAACATGGGGGAGGTGCACTGTCTGCATGCATGCGCATATTGGACAGATGGGCAGGGTGACATGCCCTCTGTAGTCCACTGCTATCACTCCACAGTTACTATCGGTGGCCAATATGCAGTGTACTACCCACATACTGGCTGTTTCCTAGGCATGTGTGTTTATGAGACATGGGTTGAGAGTGTGCTCTGGGTAATACTGGGGTTGCTAACTGTGATTGTCTGGTCTTGATGTCACATGTATGGGTATGGCTTTGCACCCCAGCCTCTCAGCTATTTTACATCTGTTATCCCAGTACGGTTGACATTGTGATATATTGTAGGGCCACCATATAAGAAATATGCAAAACCCACTTCACATTGGACACAGGTGTCACACACTCACAACCACCTCTACACAGGATACAAGTTACAAACACACACGCATCCACACACCTGTCATGTGTAGGAGTAGAACCCCTCCCTAACTAGTTTATTACACTACACAGTTATAGTACGTGCCACAGACATTACTGGAGTGCTCCTTTCCCAAAGGTGTAGTTCACAATGGATGACATCAGCAGGATTACCAAAGTAGGGAATTTCAAATGTACTGCAAGTGAGTAGCCTAAAATGCATTGCTCCCTACACAGACAGTGAGACACACACAAAACATCCACAACCGACATGTGTGGGTATAGAACCCATGACTGACGTCTATATCACACTACAGCATAGAGCTGTTATAGGACACACCATGGGGATTACTAGACAACTCCTTCCCCAAAGGTGTATTTCACAAGGAATGACATCGGCAGGATTGCCAAAGTAGGGCACTTCAAATGTACTGCGGGTGACTAGCCTAAAATGCATTGCTCTGTACACAGACATTGAAACACACAAAGCATCCAGAACTGCCATGGTTGGGGATGGAACCCTACCACAGTTCTAAATCACACTCCAGCAGTGCACAGTTACTGGACGCGCTACAGAGATTAGAAGGCTACAATGTTCCCAGAGGTGTATTTCTAGGTGGGTGACATCAGCAGCCTTGACAAAGGTGAGTATATGAATTGTAAGGAGTGTGAGTACTCTAAAAAGCATTGTTCTCTACTCAGAAACAGACAGACATGCACACTTGCCAGGTCTGGGATTAGAACACCTATCTAACTACTTTATCACACTACATCAGTATGCAGTTACAGGACGCACTATGGAGATTACTTGGTTGCAACCTTCCCAGAGGTGTATTTCTAGGTGGGTGACATCAGCAGCCTTGCCAAAGTTGAGTATATGACTTATAAGGAGTGTGAGTACTCTAAAAAGCATTGTTCTCTACTCAGTCAGAGAGAGACACACACACACACACACACACACACACACACACACACACACACTTGCCAGGTTTGGAGTTAGAACACCTATCTAACTACTTTATCACACTACATCAGTATGCAGTTACAGGACACGCTATGGAGATTACTGGGCTACAGGTCTCCCAAAGGTGTATTTCACATTGTATGACCTCAGCAGGCTTGTCATAGTAGGGCTATGGGGAGGGTGGTGTGTTCATTGGCCATAACCTATTCATCTATTCATCTAGGGGTTGACACACCACATGCGGGCACACACAGGGTCATATGTCACAGGTACGTGTATACAGCTACTAGATGACTACTTCCTTGTACAGTCATGTTGCACAGCTGGCACATGCACCACATAGTCTGTAATGCTGACAGATACTGGTGGCTAGTATCTGCAGTGGGTGACATCTGCACCTCATGTGTTTGGGGCCCTTTGGCTGTGTACTGGGTGGGACAGGCCTGGATGGCTCCTTGTCACAGTGACCCTCTTACACACATCTATGTACATCTCCCTTTGGCTTATATTAGTGTGTTGTCCTGACATATATGTCTGTATTCCTATCCACTTTGTGTGCAAGGCATGAGGGGTGCATACTGACAAGTGTCTGCACTAACAACTGCAACTGCCAGATATGTCTGGTCCACTGGTGTTTGCAGTCATGGCCTTCATGTGTTTGTGTGTGAGCATGCCCAGTATAACCTTTCAGTATATTGTGGACTGACATTGCCTTTATTTCTCTAAGTGTGTGAGCATGCCCAGTATGGCTGTCTGTATTGAATTTGTGGATCATGTCAAGGTAGTTTGTGCTGTAGTGCTGACCTTTGTGTTGTACACCAACAGGCAGCATGCTGTCTCTGCAGGGTATCCATCGATCATTTGGCTTTGACTGGTACTACATTTCTGCATAGCAGGGGGGGCACACCTGACTGTTTCTACATTTCTACACAGGCGTGGGGTGGAGCACACCTGACTGTTATTACATTACTATGTAAGATGGGGTGGCACACCTGACTATTTCTACATTTCTACACAGGGCTGGGGGGGCACACCTGACTGTTTTTACATTACTATGTTGGATGTGGGGGACACACGTGAAACATGTACACATTTGCTATGAACATACTGGTATGTCGGTTACTCCATTTCATTCTGTATTGCTAACTATGATGCTGACTAGAGGCATACCAGTGTACTACAGATCATGGCTTTGGTTGCCCTACATATTATTGTCTGACTTCCTACCCTTCAGAACTAACATCCCACTGCCTGCCCTGCTGTGGTCGGTCTGTATAGGCCTGGGTGGGGTTAACTATAGCCATCATTCAGGGGCCAGGGCACAGGCTTTAATTGGGTTTGTCTACACCTGTCCTGCTGGCTGAGACTGTTGTTGGGTATGTGAACCGTCCTGACTGGCATGTGTGGGTCATATGGACACACATGTCACACAGCACATTTCCTGCAGTGGGGTTTGTCACCCTGTGTAGTACTGGCTACTATGGTGACTCCAGTATGTGTTACAGATGTCATACTGCCACTATGGGTGTCTACTATCTGCTGCCATAACATTCAGCCACCTGATTCCCTTGCATGCTCACTTCCATACCAAAGCTACAGGTAACAACACATTCTACTCCATTTGGCAATTGGTAGGTTGATTGACTTACCTTGCCGGTGTGCCAGACTTGTGGATGGTGCTAGAGGGCTGCCTATGTTGGATGCACATTGTACACTCCCTATATATGGTTGAGCACAGGTAGTATCATATTTGACATTTCTTTTACTGTATGTGCGAGTCAGAGAGAGGTGTAATTCCCTGGCTCCCTACTGTGTCAGTGCACATTCTATGCATTGCCTCTTTGCCAAGGCCAGGACATACTGGGCACGTCTCCTTCTGCCTACTGGGGCAGGCTCAGGCTGTTCCTCCTCCGGGTCACTCTGTGCCTGTGCAGGCCTTGGCATTGGTGGGGGGGCTATGTGGCCCAGCTCCATGCTGTTTCTGCTGCAGCTGTTTCCACAGGATCATATTGTGTAGCATAGCACATACCATAACAATTTGGGTACATGTAGCTGGTGAATACTGCAAGGGTCCATTGGATGTGTCCAGACACTGGAACCGTGACCTCAGCATCCCAAACACATGCTCTATTATATGTCTGGCCTGTGCGTGTGCCTCATTATGGCGTTGTTGTTCAGGTGTTTGTGCATTTCTGATGGGTGTCATCAGCCATGGCACCAGTGTGTACCCAGCATCTCCCACTAGGTGACCGTAGGGGATGTCCCCAGTAACAAATCTCTGGTACAGCTGGGTCAGATGCCATATGTGGGAATCGTTATAGCTTCCAGTGCAGCCAGCACACACATTCATTATAATGCCCTGGGCATCACAAACAACCTGGCAGTTGATGGAGGGGATGCCCATGTGGCTGATTAAGGCCCTACCCTGCTCACCAGGTGGTACTTTGATGCATATGTGCGTGCAGTCTATAGCACCCGCTACCCCAGGGTATTCTGCTATTTGGTGGAAGAGACACATATTGCTGGTCAACACCTCACGGGTGTTGAGGAAATATACGTGCTCACTGGCATGTGCTGACATGGCATCTAGGAACTGGTGGAATACTCTGGATGCTGATGCCTGTGCGATCCCCATGTTATCCGCAGTTGTGCTTTGGAAAGTACCTGTGGCTAGTATACCTAGGCCTATACATACCTTGGTATCCACTGGGATGGGTTCCTTTCAGCCAGTTTGGTGTGTCAGGTGTGGCCGGCACAGCTCAAAAATTTGCTGTAGGTGGTCTTTGTCCACCTTATAGCACTCCACTATCTCCAGCTCAAGTAGCCCCTGGTAGGTTACCCTGGGTCTGTACACTCTTCTCTGTCTCCTCACTGTGGGTTGTTTGGCAGCATTCATCCTCACCACCCTCAGCCTCTTGCAAATGTTGTTCTATGTTGCCTGCTGCAGCCCTTCTCATTTTGTAGGTTTGTTTGTTAAAATTTCCCCGCTTGTATACACTGGTGGTGTAGAGTGTGGGAAAAACCAGAGGGGAAGGTGTTTGCTTAGTTTATAGTAGTGTTCTGGGCTGGGCTGGTCTGCTGTCTGTATAATTGGCTGATTCTAATACATTTCGCCTTCCAGCTAAGCTAGTTCTCCTTGATTACCTTCCTACTGCTGTTTTCCCTTCCCATTGCCTTCCTGTTTAGGCTAGTGTGCGCACCATGCAAACAGAGTGCTCAAATGTGCACACTGCTGCTATTTCCTGGTTTAACTTATTTTTTCTTCATTTAAAACCCGGTGCGTGGTGCGCATACCTGCTTAGGCTTTGTAAGCAGTGCCCGACAGGTTTAGACACACCCCCTAGCTTAGCTGTGCTAAGCTAGGAGCAAACCCAAGCCACAGGGTTCCAATCCGATTACAGTATGCCTGACCTCCCATGATGTTACCTATATCCTAGGCTTGCACCCATCTATTCATACTCTTACACTCTTGGGACCTGCCTCACATGCTTGGGAAAACTGGGATTCACTATCCTTCCCCTCATTTTCATAGGATTGCCTGCTAATGTATAGTTACATGTCTCACACTGAGCCTCCCCTCTTAGCAACCATTACTCACTGGCCAGGTTGTCTTCTGCCTGCCATTGACTTCCATGGCAGAATACTAATTTTAGTTAGAATGCTTATTTTAGGTTTATTTTATTATTTTCCCCCGATCCCGTTTGCGTGCCGCTGCCCTATGCTTAAACAGCCGAGATCGCCAAAAAAAAAAAAATAAAAGTTGATTTTTTTTTTTTTTTTTTAAAACAGTTTGCAATGCCAATGGCCTTATACTTGGCCATTGGCATGCTTCCTCAATGATATGCAGCCTTTATTCGGAGCTGTCAGAACTCCATTTCGAATTTTACAGAAATGTACTCGGTTATTAACTGAGTACATTTTTTATAGGTTCATAGGTTCATAGGTTCATACTAGGCTAAGGGCATTTATAAGCCTAGCCAGAGTGTGTTTGGCTTTCGCCACCCATTTTAAATTAATTTTGCTATGCCCTTTTTCGAGGTTAGTATACTGTGCCTCTGTCTAACAGTGACACAGAAGTGATACCTGGGGTAAACCTACGATCTCCCATCCACTCATCAAGATTCCTCTTGAAGAGAGTCAATGAGGGACTCTGCCTAACCTGGACTGGGATTTTATTCCAGAGTGAAGGCAGCCTCTGAGTTATGAATCTGTCCTCCAGCATGTCCTATTTATTTCAGTGCTGAGGTTCAAGTCTCTCGAGCACGTAGCTCGATGGGATTTGGATTTTCTGAGGTGCAGCATGTCCCTTAATTCCAGGTTGGACATGGCTTTATACGTCAGGAACAGATCGCCTCTGAGCAGGCGGTATGCCACTGAGTAGAGCTGGAGTTTCTTTAACCGGGCAGCATATGGCATCTGTTTGAGCCCTTTGATCATCTTGGTGAGGTACTTTTGGGTTCTTTCCAGTTGCTGCAGGTGTCTGGTAAGGTACATCCCAAAAGGGGCATTGTACTCAATTATGGGCCTGATGAGGGATGAGTAAAGAGGCATGATGACCTCCCCTGATCTAGATGTGAATCCCTTCATGATTAGGTGGGCTATATAAAATGTTTTTCTAACCACTTTGGCCACGTGGTTGTCAAATGAGAGATTGCTATCAACTTGGGTCCCCAGGTCCCTAATTACTTCTTCTGTACTTAATGGATTACCACCTATGTGGTAATTTGTGGGCACTTTGTTTTTGACAAAGGGGATGACTATACACTTTTTGGACTTTAGCTTGAGGCCATGGCTCTGGCACCAGTTGTCTGTTTCTATGAGGCCCTTTTGGAAGATGCTTGTGTCGGCTGGAGAGTCGATTATGGCGCCCAGTTTGCAGTCATCTGCGAACTCGGTCAGCCACAGTCCTTCTGTGTTGGCCTGTACCTCCAAGAAATATATATTGAACAAGAAAGGTCCCAGGACTGAGCCTTGTGGGATGCCACTTGTAACTGGTTTGGAGTCTGACATGGCTCCAGCAATTCTAACCATGTGGGTTCTGTCCTTGAGCCAGTTTGCAACCCATCTAGTGACATAGGGGTTTATATTTAAGCTGGTGAGCTTATCTATAATGCCCGAGTGGGGTATTGTATCGAAGGCATTTGCGAGGTCCAGGTAGGCTGTGTGGACCACCTTCCCCTCGTCAATGGCCTTGGTGACTGTTTCAAAGAAATCGACCAGGTTTAAGAGGCAGGATCTGCCCTTAGCAAAGCCGAACTGGGTAGGATCCAGTGTCTGTAGGTCCCCAATATCTTTATTTATGAGGTTCATGATGATCCTTTCCATAGCTTTGCAGACCAAGCTAGTCAGGCTTATGGGGCGATAGTTTCTAGGATCCGTTGAGGCACCACCTTTGTGGAGAGGGACCACTGTTGCTGTACGCCACTCTTTGGGTACATATCCTGTAGTAAGGCTGAGATTGAACAGCAGTTTTATGTTTGGGTTTAGCTCTTCTTGGAGTTCATGTAGGACGCAGCCCGGGACACCGTCTGGTCCCATTGATGCTGTGTTTTTGCTTTGGAGAGCGCGGCTCTTACCTGAGCATCTGAGATGTCAGGGGGGCAGCACTCTGTTGGGATAGATATTTGCCCTTTTGGTGGGGGGGGGAGAAGTTTGCGCTGAACCTGTCAGCTAGAATGTTGGCAATGTCTGTGGGTTCGATGCACTTTTTGTCATTTTGGACTAATTCTGAACATATCTGGGAATTCCCACCCAGGTTCCTAACATAACTAAAGAAAGCCTTGTGATTATCTTTAGTGTCCTGTGCAATTTTTCTCTCGAAGCTGGCCTTAGACGATTTTATGAGTGCCAGTAGTTTTTTGCTAATACTGATCAGAGATGCCTTCCCTTTTTGGGATTTTGCTCTATCATGTAGTAGCTTCCTCCTTCTATTGTATAGTTTGTTTATGGCTGGGGTCCACCAGACAGGATGTCTGCCTTTGGAGAAATTGGGTCTTGGTTTTATTTGGGATTGCATGATCCATGCATTCCTGAAGGTGTTCATAGAATGCGTTTATAAAGGATTCTGCGGTCTGGGCCATATTTTCCACAGGCTCAGGGGCTTTGGAGGATTCCACCTCGGTTTTGAGGAGTGTGAAATTTGCTTTACAGAAGTTTTTCACTGTGGTTTTCTGGGCAGGGGGTGGGGTCGGGATGTGAATATCCAGTGAGATTAGTTTATGGTCTGATCTTACCAATGAGGGATACACTTCTGGTCTGGAGCATAGAGTCCCCATGTTGGTGATGATCAGGTCCAGTATGTTTTCCCCTCTTGTGGGAGTGGTAACAAGTTGTTCCATAGCATTTGAGTTTATAAATTCTAGGAACCTTTGGGCTAGGGTGTTGGAGCTAGAGTAATGCTCCCAGTCTATGTTTGGGTAGTTGAAGTCGCCCAATATAATGGTGTTTGGAGAGACCTTCATATTTTCCAGTGTTCTCAGGAAGGCTGAGTGGGGTTCCTGGGTTTGGGAGGGTGGTCTGTAGCAGGCTATAAACTGGAAGGCAGTTTTACCCACTGTTAGTTGCACATGGATAGTCTCTGATGCTTCGTGCTGTGCCACCAACCTGGAGATGTGGGTATCTTTGACGAATATTGATACTCCCCCTCCTTTTGTGGTTCAGTCCAAGTTTTGGGGACGAAAAGCATGGTATGAGGTATAACCTGGTAGTGCTGGGGTGCTCTCGGGAGCCTTGAACCAGGTTTCTGTTACTGCACAGATATCGATGTTCTCCATGCTAAGGAGAGTTTCGAGTGCATTCATCTTGAGGTTTAGACTTCTGGCGTTGAGTAGCATTACTCTTAGTTTCTTATCCCTTGTGATACCTATGGAGGTGGGTTTGTCTTTTGAGCCTTGCCTAAAAAAGGCACTATGGGGAAAGCAAGAGCCTTTTCCAATATCCGAAAGCCCAGGGGTGACAGGTGCAAGCCGTCCCTAGCGAAGCATCGTGGCTTGTCGAGCATGTCATCCCAGGCTGACAGGCATTGGATCCCCTTTGAATGACACCAATACTTAAGCCAATTGTTGAAATTGATCATCTTGTCTTCATATTGTGGCATCATTCTTGGTGAGGGTAAGATGCTACTCAAGGTCAGGGTCATACTGGCCTGGGCTACATGCTCAGAGAGCTCCTCTATGTCTCTTTTCATGTAGTCCAGGGAAGTACATCTCAGGTCATTCACACCAGCATGGACAATGACCGAGTCATATTTGTACTTGCCTTGGAGTGACCTGAGTGCTTGTGTTATATGGCGGATCCTAGCGCCCGACAGGCAGCTCACTGTGACCTTCTCCTTGTTCAGCCTGGTGAGCGGGACGTCAGTGTGCCTGACGATAGAGTCACCTATTACAAGTCTATCAGGTGTGTTGTTTAGCCTTAAGGGCTGTGACTGCTTGGCACACTGGCTTTGTGAGCTATGTGTTGCATGTGTTTTGTTTTGGGGTAGCAGTTGCTTGGGTGTCTGCTTTGGAGGTCTCTGCTGCTTAGGCAGATTTTTATTTAGAGCCTCCAAGTATGTTTTTGTGTGTTTATGTGTTTGGTTTGCTGTCGTGGCAGGTCTATGTGAGACTGGAATTGTAGTGAGTGTGGTTTCCTTCTCCTCCTGACTGGTTACGCCAGTACTGAGTTGAGAGAGCTTAGCCTCCAGTTTGGCTATATGGTTGCATCTCTCACATGTGTTGGAATTTGTTGGGAGGAGAAGAGGGTTGTCTGTGTACATGAGGCAGTTGTAACATTGCCTCAAGATTCCCAGATTCACCAGCTGGACCGGAGAGGAGACTGACAACTGACCTTTGGACATGCTAGAATAGTATTGGGAATTCCTTTATAATTGAAAAAAAGGGCCACTGGGGAACAAGGTACTCAAGGGGTGTTGGTGAGGGTGTAGTGCTTTTAATTTTTTAGTGCTGACTTATATAATTGCTTTAGTGAGCAAGTGCCAGGTAACTTAAATGCAATGCAGATAGCACTCATCTTGCATGGACTATTGCAAATTTCCTGGATTGCAAAATCACCTCATTTGCATGAATTTCTTCCGAAAATGAGGTGATTTGCATACCAGGGCTTAGTTCGTGCGTGATTAGTGCAGGAGCTCTCGTGCACGCCCCTGCAGGCTGTTCCTGGATCGCACAGCAGAGATATTGCCTGTCAGAGCTCCTGCACTAATCATGCATGCTGTGAAGAGAATAGAGAATCCGGGGATAATGTTTTCCAGTAGATGTTATAATTCCATTTTTAGCACTGCCACTCCTTCCTGCTTTTATGGTAACTTGCTTCCAGCAGGCAGACCAATATGGCACACCCAAGGTAACAATTAGTATACACTGTTAAAATGAACAAACCTGTAATATTAAGTTATGGGAACTAGAACTAAACAGTCGCTTTCTTCAAAGGGTGAATGACAACACTTCAAACTGACTAATTTTCATGCAAATATATTTATATACATGAATAAACAGGCAACCATGAACTTTTGAGACACAATAATACAATTCATTGCATAACTACATCAAAGAAGTTTGAAAATGAAATATAGAAATAATACACTCCTTCACTGAGATATATAAAATAATATTTGAACATACAGATTGTCAAATGGCACAAGAAAAACACAATCTGATTGTATCAAATAATCTAATCAATATCAGTATAATCAAATGTCAGTAAATACATTTCTCCAAAGTAAAGCTGTTTTGATAAACAGAAAGTGCTAACCCCAAATAATGTAACATAGATTTTGGCAGGAAATAACAGTCTGAGGAGTCCAGTGCATGTGTGAAAGAATGTGTGTGTGTGTGTGTGTGTGTGTGTGTGTGTGTGTGTGTGTGTGTGTGTGTGTGTGTGTGTGTGTGTGTGTGTGAGAAAGAGAGAGAGAGAGAGAGAGAGAGAGCGAGAGAGATGGACAGTTTTATTTTTCAAAGCTGTGCTAAATTTGTATAAAAAGTCAATTATTTTGTACATCTTACCACATTTCCAGTCTCTTCTGTTTTGGAAATGCAACAGTTGTAGCTTTTGTAGATCTTTTTTATGCATCACATATTTGCTGTGTTTTTAATGGAGAACAATTGCAAATTTTATCTAGCTTCTCATACTGTTAATCAGATATGTCTCTGGTTTTACAATGGAAGAGAAGAAGGTTTTCAAACTTACCCATTAGAAGAAACCAGGATAAGTTAATTTCTTCTACTCCAGTGGCAGCAAAATTGAGCACAACCCCCTCCCCCCCAAAAAAGAAAAAAACTGGAGCAGAGGAATTAGGTAATACAGACTTAGTGAAATTTAATATAAAATTCTTTGGCAACTGAAGTGAAAACTGGGTATATTACAGACTAGCTTTTTTTAATAAAATCATGGGAAATTGGTAAAGTTCCTGAATGCTAGAAAAGTACAGAACCTTACATTATCAGGAGAGATGCTAGAAGTGAATGGCCTGTCCTTTTGATCTTTACAGATAAAATTGTGAAGTCACAGCATACCACAGCACAGTAGAAGAGAAGAGCTGCAGAGTATTTGAAAACCAGTGAGACAACTGACCTAAGACAACATGAGTTCAGATAGAAAGGTGACAATACACAAAATTGGTGGAGCTGTTTGGTAGGGCAGACAGTGTATTACAAGTGTGTTAAGAGTATGAAGTTGGACTTTAAGAGGGCATTAGATGCAATACATCATGCATGGTTATTTAAGCAATAACCCACGCCTGGGTGTGGGTAATGCTGGATTTACCCACGGTTGGTGTGGTTTGGTCACGAGGTTGAAGCCCGAGTGGCCAAACAAAGACAACCGTTGGTAAATCCAGCATTACCCACACCCAGAAGTGGGTTATTGCTATTATACAATGACATTATTTAAAAATAAAAACTTACTTTTCTTAAATGATGGCATTGTATAATGTCTCTGTGCTGCCCTTCCGCAGCTGTCTGGTATTCTGCGGCAGTTCTGATGTACTGCGCATGCGTATGCTTACACAGTACATCAGAGCTGTGGGTGGAAGCAATGGAGAAAGCAAGATCTCCGTTGCTTTTTACAAAGTGTCTCGCTATGTTAAAGGAGTTTAACATAGCGAGACAGCTTTAAAAAAAGCAACAGGGAATATCTGTTGCTTTTTTTAAAGCTGTCTCGCTATGTTAAACCCATTTAACATAGCGAGACAGCTTTAAAAAAAGCAACGGAGAAAGGAAAGATCTCCGTTACTTTTTTAAAGCTGTCTCGCTATGTTAAACTCCTTTAACATAGCGAGACAGTGTCTAAAAAGCAATGGAGATCTTGCATTCTCCGTTGCTGTAAAAAAAGACTTATACTAATGGAAAAAGTCCAGGCGACCAGACCTTTTTCCATTAGTATAAGTCTGATTTACAACGTGCACGCTGACCAATCAGTGTGCACGTTTTGGAATATTAATGGGGGGGATCGTTGTATAATTAAGCAATAACCCACACCTGGGTGTGGGTAATGCTGGATTTACCCACGGTTGGTGTGGTTTGGTCACGAAGATGAAGCCTGAATGGCCAAACAAAGACAATCGTGGGTAAATCCAGCATTATCCACACCCAGAAGTGGGTTATTGCTATTATACAATGACATTATTAAAGAAAAAAAATACTTACTTTTCTTAAATAATGGCATTTTATAATGCCTCCGTGCTGCCCTTCCGCAGCTGTCTGATATTCTGTGGCAGTTCTGATGTACTGCGCATGCGTATGCTTATGCAGTACATCAGATCTGTGGGTGGAAGCAATGGAGAAAGCAAGATCTCTGTTGCTTTTTACAAAGTGTCTCGCTATGTTAAAGGAGTTTAACATAGCGAGACAGCTTTAAAAAAAGCAACAGAGAATCTCTGTTGCTTTTTTTAAAGCCGTCTCGCTATGTTAAACACATTTAGCATAGTAAGACAGCTTTAAAAAAAGCAACAGAGAAAAGGAAGATCTCCGTTACTTTTTTAAAGCTGTCTCGCTATGTTAAACTCCTTTAACATAGCGAGACAGTGTCTAAAAAGCAACGGAGATCTTGCATTCTCCGTTGCTGTAAAAAAAGACTTATACTAATGGAAAAAGTCCGGGCGACCGGACCTTTTTCCATTAGTATAAGTCTGATTTACAACGTGCATGCTGACCAATCAGCGTGCACGTTTTGGAATATTAATGGGGGGGGTCATTGTATAATAGGTAAATTGCATTCATTTGGACTAGTATAGAAGTTGCATGATAAACGTTGTCTAAAAAAGGGGTACAGAGAGCCATCCAGAGTGAAGTTTACTCATTTAAAGGGATGTTAAGAGTGAGATACTCAGCCATCAGTACTTAGGTTTGGCACATGTGCGTGTCTTCATAACTACAATTGGAAAAAGCCTGGAATCAAGCATTAGTTTGTTTACACATGCCATAAAGTAAAGCAGAAGAACATCTAGGCAAGCATATGAAGAAAAGATGAAGAGAAACACGGCAAGTCTGGAGGAGCCTAAGTATAGTAAAATAAAAAATTAATACATCTGGAAAAAAATATAAGACAGGAGTACACAGCTGGAGGGACCACGCCAATTGTAGAAATATGTCTAGGGGTTAGTTTTCACCAGCTGTCTATATGGACATCTCCATAGATCTCATCAGGAATTCAGTTTGCATTTCTGGAGACTTCCTATGGCATAGACATGATAAATGCCACAGAATAAGGGCTGCATCAAGGACAGTTTAAGGGACTTTTAGGTTAGTTTAATGTGTATCACCATGAGGAAAGAAGGCTGGAGAAGTGGTATGATCTGAAACATCTAAACATGTTGAAGGAATGCCAATTGGTATTATTATTCAGAAAATGAGGAACATGTGAATAATATGAAAGAATTTGAAGCTACAATATGAGCAATCCAACAGAGTTATACGAAGATGATATTTTGCAAGGCAGCCCCATTGGTATGGAGGGATGAAATCCTGAATATGACTCATGCAACCCAGGTTGAATTAGCAGCTTAGGTATCTGCTGGAGTTAGTGTGGCAATGATGGGTGTACCTACCCTGTGGGAGAGGCATATCAGTACATTGGTTGCCATGACGCTTCAGAGAAAAGGAGGCAAATGCAGATGTAACCTGGGGCATGCATTCAGCTGAACAAGCCACTGATGGCCAGTAGGTAGCTTTCATTGTAACTGTATCATAGCATACTTGCATGAGGGAGGATTAATATCCACTGGTGATGCAGGCTGCATGTTCCCCTGCCTAAGGAGTAGTGTTAGGGCCATACAAATAACCCCTGATGGTTGCCTATATGACAGGTCTTGACCCAAATTCTCACCAATGAGGAATGAAGGGGCAGGCCAGAGTATGGGAAGGTTCATAGTCATACACCAATGAAGAAGAAAAAGGATACAAAATACTGTTTTACAAAAGGGCCGAAAGATAGCTTTAATAGTATGCAAATAAAAAGTAAGCAAAAACAATAAACAGTATATTACAATATTTCAATGATTAAAACAAAAATGTATGCTTTTGAACGTACTCAATTCTTCTTCAGACTTCATTGCACACAAAAACCAAACCGATTTTAAATGCATTTAAACTAATTATCGATGCATTTGGCTGGACTGGCAATTATGGCATCATTAAAAAGAAAACCGATTGCAGTTTTAAAAGTGCATATGTACAATAATTTAAATTTCTTTTTGTTCTCCTGAATGAAAGCTTTATAATGAAAACTTCATTAACCTCAAACCTCTCTAAGAGTCTTGCCTTAAATGCCATTTGTTTTCGGCTGTGAAAAGCAAATTGTCTCTAATCATTGTAGCTCATATTGATAACTACGTGGAGCATTTGGAATGTACCGTTACACTAAGCCTCGTATAGATCCGCATGTTTTACAAGGGAAATCCGTGTACTTTCCTCCCTGATCTCATTTTTATGTTCCCCTACTTGCTACATACATCAACAATTTCGAGAAGCATCATGCATAACCATTAACATAAAAATATTTTGCCTGGGTCTAGATGTACAAATATATTGGCAATATTCATATCATTGCAAGTTGGACATCCAAACTATTTAGCTTCCTTTTTCTCAAATAATTGTAAAAATAGGTGTCATGCTCTATTGCAACTGCAGGAGGCCACAGTTGCAGCCCTGATTGCAATTACAATATCAACATTCATTTCTGAATGACGGTACTACAATAAATCCTCACCTGCCACAACTGTTCTTGTCACCTAACATCTTGCTCCAGCATGCCTGCCCACTTTGTCCTGCCCTAGATAACCTTCTAGATACATTACAAAGCACCCTTCTATACATAGGCACAAAACAAAATCAACTCGACATTACAGCAGTCTTCTTGAAGGCATTGGCAGTCAAAATTATTAATAGATAACTTTGAAAGACTAGATTAAGAACTAGAGATGAGGGTAGAAGGCTATCTACTCTTAACTGCCTATATGCATGTGTGAATGCATACAGTGTGTCATACACTGTATGGGTTACATAGACTGTAAATCCTTTTACGAAGGTAATGTTTAGACTGTATAAACACCATACTGTGACAAGCAGGATAATTTGCTTTCATATCATGTTATCTAAAAACAATTTCATTAAATGACAAATCAGTCAGTACAAATGGTTGAACATCAGTTTCCCTGAATGACAATTTGTCTGAAAGTCCATTTTATTGAATATGGTATAGCTAGACGAGTTATGTAAAACAGAAGCTCTAAGGGATGGTGAAGAAAATTTGAACTAAATGATTTGCTAAAATGTTGGCTTTGTACATGGGGGGGGTGTGGGTTTTATTATTATGGAATAACTGGCTACTTCTCCAAAGTTTTTTTGACATAGTTGAATAAGGATTCATGGTTGTCCTTGATAATGGTGGCAATTTTAGTTCTTACTTAGCCTTAGTACAATTGGCTTAGTTTCTGTGTTCTTTGTTTAGTTTCTTAAATTTGTTTTTTAGAGCTAGAGGGTTTCAGTTTATTCCTAAGAGTAAGTAATTTTTTTCTTTTGCGATATAACCTGTTTATACCAAGGTTCCACCAGAGGGTGTTGTTCCTGAACTTGTAACAGATCTGGGTTGATGACTTGATTGAGGCATTGAGCTGAGAATAGAAACTCTTCACAAACACAGCAGTACTTGGTACTGAGGGGAGGAGGGTTTGTAAATCACTAGCTGCAGTGAGTTTGCACTACAGATGCCCCTGTTGATAGTATGGATTAAGGGTGCATTGAGTTGTGTTCTGAAGATGAAAACCACTAGCTTGTATGATCTGACCAGCAATGGGTTAATGATGGGTATAGGACATGATGGTTCCACATATGTAACAAGTTCCAGTAAATATGAGCTCCTGTGAGGGGACTGTACTATTTGATTTGGGGAGTTAGAGCACATGAAATCTAGAAAGTGTTGTACATACTTACCTGGAGTGGTGTTGGTCTTCCAGTCTATAAACTGAGAGTAAATCCCCAAGAATAACAGTATTAGGTTCAATAGTGAGATACACTAGCTTCTTTTGATACACTAATGGGTTGTATGTAACATATAAGTGGTTCTGTAGCTGGACAGGTTATGGTAAGGGGTCTTATTTAAGATTACTAGAATGTGAGGGAGTTAAAGATTGTGGTCTTGCTGTAAAATTGTTAATGTGATAGGGTCACACATGAAAATAGACATAAATCCACCTGTTACAGAAACACAGAAATAAAAAAGTGTAAAGAAAGACAGCATTTTTGAAGTGGAGAAATACCATCCCCCTGCACCCTCCAACCTTGCTACTCATATATCCCAAATTTGAGGCTACACCATCTTAGAAAAAGGAAAAAGTCCTGTGATGCCACAACCTAAATCTTTAATGAAAAAAAGTTGTCATTTGTACACTAATTGTTTGAGTCAAATCATTAGTACAGCAGACACAAGCTTGCCTTTCAAAAAATTATATACAGACTGATTTTTATATGTAAAAGTGTGTGGGGGAGTGTGTATATACATATATATATATATATATATATATATATATATATATATATATATATATATATATATATATATATATATATATATATGTGCATATACATGTATATGAATGACAGATGTTCATAGCAGACCTAGTAAAATACTTCACCAAAAATGATAAAACTACAGAATGTACTCAATAAAGCACTTTAATAAAATAAAACAATATAACCATAGTTATTGCTTTCATCCATAGAAGGACTTTAGACTGTAGGTAAAAATCACATCCAGCTTCATTTCATAAGCTTAAATCCTTCATGTCAACAGTCCATTAATGTGTAATGCACTGCATTACATGCAGTGAGAGCCTATTACAGAGAATTGTCAGACTGGGAGATATACCTGTCCCCCTAGCATGAATCTGATGTGCTTATGTCACAGGCTAGATTGAGATCCCTTGATGAAGTTATTCTTGTGGTGTTTGATTTGTAGATGTCCATCATGCTAGACAGAGGCACAGTAAACTAATCTTAAAAGGGTACCTTCTGTGACCTACTTTACAGAGGCACAGTAGGCTAAACTAATAGGGAGGTGGAAGCCAAATACACTCTGGCTAGGCTTATAAATGCCCTAGGGCAGATAGCCTAGTGTCTACCTATGAACCTATGAACCTATTTCCAGTACGGCATGGTCTGAGACTGCTCTGTTGGCCAGGCATAGGTCACCTCTCAGCAGCTTGCATGATACTGAGTACAGTGAGAAGTCTATCAGGTTTTCCATGTATGTCATATTTCGGAGGCCCTGGATTCTGTATTTTCTCCAGTTGCTGCAGGTGTTTGGTGAGGTACAGACAGAAGGGAGCATTGTACTCAAATAGAGGTCTGATAAGAGTAGAGTACAGCAGAGCTATAAGCTCCCTAGTATGTGATGGCATTATTTATGAGGTGTGCAATGTAGAATGTGTGACTCACCACTGTGGACACATAGTGATTGAAGTGTAGATTGCTATCAACATCTGTTCCCAAGTCTGGCAATACTGTGTTTGAGGTTAGCATGGTGCTATTTATATCATAATTAGCAGGGGTACTTTATTGCCAAAGGGGACAATGAGGCATTTTTTTGCTTTACGGTTCAGTCAGTGAGTTTGGCACCAATCATTTGTATGAGTCAGCCCCTTCTGTAATATGTTAATATGGCTGGGGGACTCTATATGATTGTGTCCAGTTAACAGTCATCTGCAAACTTGATAAACTACAGGCCATCTACCTTTGCCTGGGCTTCAGAGAAATAATTTCCAAACAGTTGAGGGCCCAGCACAGATCCTTGTGGTATTTCACTGTTAAGTGGTTTAGTGGTGGAGGTGCAGTCCCCAACGTTGACAGTGTGTGTTCTGTTGGTAAGCCAGTTGGTTATCCATTTATTAATATATGGATTAATTCCCAGATGGGAAATTTTCTCTATGATACATGAGGTTTGTCCTGTTATCTCTCATCCAGGTCTTTGCAGTCAATATCGAAGGAGTCCACTAGGTTTAATAAGGAAGCTCTACCCTTGACAAAACCAAAATGTGTCTGGTCAAGCATGTTGAAGGTCACCTATGTCCTTGTGGATAAGGTCCATGCTGATTCCTTCCCTAGCCTTGTAGATAAGGCTTTCTAGGCTTATGGCTCAATAGTTCTAGTTCTGAATGTTAACAGATTGATGTACATTGCATATCACACAACATTTGATATTAATTTCTGTAGTGCAAGTGATATATGTGGGACAAAAGCACTGAGACAACAGGGTTGCAGTGCTTGGGAAGGAGGAAACACATGGTTGTATTGTAAATATGTTACATATTGCAAGCTAGGGCCTTCAGTTTATTATGTTTCCACATGTAATTTCATGTCATAGACAGGAAATGGACAGTAAATAGCAGTAACAGTATTATGTATTACTTTTCCATAGTGTGGCAGACATCGGGTTTGTATGATGGTTGGCAAAGTGTTTGCGCATGCGAGATACATATTTCCATTACTTTTCCTATATGTGTGTAGTCAAGCAGTATGCAAATGTGAGCCACATTGCTAAAAGTCTGAGAGTTAGTACTGAGTCTATGAAACACACGTGCTGCTTAACTGACTCTGTGGCAGCAGGTATAAATGCATTGACATATTTCTTTTTGAGCCCAGATGACACTGGATTTGAATACAGGTATATCTAATACTTTAAATGCTTTTAAATAAACATTGATAATGCAGTAACACAAATTCTTTATAGTACATTTGCTGCTATGTGTTGGCATTGTGCAGTGGGGTTAAGTGGCATTGCATGGAGATAACCACAGCATTTTGCCGCCACTCACTGTTGCTGGGCATTGGTGTGCAATGCTCACCTCTGTGCAAACACAGGGCCTAAAAAGTGAAGGGCTGTATTACTTTTTCTCCTACTTATGTGTGTTGTGTGCTATTCTGTTTTTTTACCAGATTAAAACTGTTAAAATGGGGTAGATAGGGAAGTGTTGAAATGGAGAGCAAGCAAGGGAAAGAACAAAGGGAAAGCAGTACAGGAATGTGCATGAGTGAGGTAGGAAAGAACCATAGCTATCGATTTCTTTAACAGTGTAAACTGAAAATATCTGCAGAATAGTAACTGAATTTGGACTGTCACCTCCACAAGGAGGGGGTGATAACAATGCAATCATGCTGTATAGCCAGTTGGACTGAATCAAGTGTGTCAAGAAGACTCATGTGCAAAATGGAGAGCAATGTATGGGACAATTTTTTTTTGTGGGACAGGTGCCCATTTTTATTTAATTTCAAAAAGAGGGGAATGTTGGGGAAGGGATGTAGGTATGTCTGGGTCAGGTAGGTTGGGTAGGTAAGGAAGCAAATGCAAACATACAAGACAAACAATACAAGAGACTTGGATGGTGATGGACATAAAAGTGGGGGGACACCATGAGTGGAGTGAGGGAGGGGATGATATAGGGTCATGGCCTGTCAAGCTTGGAGACAGTAAGAATTGAGTCCTCACTCACCGGACTGTAATCACTGTCAGCTTACTCCCCTGGTGGCTGGAGTGCTTGACATATCCTTCTCCTCCTATGGACCATAAGGGAGAGCAGCATCTCCATCCAAAGTAGGCATACACCAATGGTGTGGCGCATGACCCTACACACCATCCCTGGCAACACACTGTGGTTGATGAAATCACCACCTCTGCCACTGCTCCTGGAGGGTACCATTGCACCAGCTTCTTGGGAAGTACTAGCTGAGGGTGCAGGTAGTGCAGGGGCAGCAGAGGCAATGCTGCCAGGTTGACTCCCAGATGTGCTGGGCATCGGTGCTGGAGCGGGTAGAGCAGGGGCAGGCTGATCCAGTGGTGCTGCCCTACCTCGCTGTGCTGTGTAGCATTTAGTGATGTGGTACACATGGATGACATGTAGACAGTTTGACAACACATAACAGAAAGTAAAAAAGAGAGATAAGGGTTTGGGTGAGAGAAAAAAAAAGATAAAATTAGTACCATCATATGTGACATACAATGCATTAATACAATTATACACCTCTTTTATCTGAAGAATTACATTTAAGTCTATGTCCTAACAGATACACACTGTGCTGAAAGTAATCCTCGAAATGTGCATATATTGCACGTATGTGTGCTACAGTTACACAGATTACATTTTATAGCAGGGCATTTGTGCCACTGGTATAGAGTTTTTAATTTAATGTTAATATTGAAGAAATAACAGTATTGTATAGTTGCAAATTGCAGTATTTGAACCCACAACCTCTAACTACATTATTATTTGACTCTTACAATTGGTTTGCGCTACAGACTAATGCATGCATACTTGCTTTTACAGTTGGGATATGTATGCTCAATTTGATGCAACTTTATAAAATACCCAAAACGTTATCTTTAACTTTTAATACTACAATAACACCAATAACACTTCTCTTCTCCTGCATACATACCACTTGCTTCCCTCAGTTTCTCCAATCGAGCAACATGAGCTTGCCTATTGAATTCATGCTCCCTGGCAGCCAGGGAAACAACAGTAAAGAACAGAAGAGCATTATGCATACCAGTCTTGCCTATATTAAGCTTTCTAAGTCTCACAAGTACTTTCTTAATTTCATACTAACACAGCTGTGGGATGTCCACAGTCTCAAATTCCTCCAATTAATGGTTGAGAGTATCCCTTTTTCTCCTGTGTAGGTCATTAAAATGATGCCTACATTGCTCTTCAGTGTGTGGGATACCAGTGGCACTGGATACAGCCTAGGCCAAACTATTCCAAGCCTTAGACTTGTAGGGAGCCAGAATAACCCTCCTGCAGAAGCATTTGACTGTGGTGCTTAACCAGGAGTGCAAAAAATATCCTGGACTCCTGGATACCCTTCCTCTGTGCTCTAGACCTGGCACCTTCCCCTCTAACACCAGCCATGTCCACCAGTTGAATTAGAGCAATGGAGACTGATGCTTTCCCTCCAATTCCAGTTATCACATTTACTGGTAGTGCACAGACCCGAGCAACATGTGTGCATGATGTTAAGTGGAGAGCAGCAGTGCCAAGCAGTGAGGTATTAAATAATTGCAATTAGAAGGTAAATCTGACACTTGTCCCTAGTTTGAAGGGTGTCTGCTGATGTAGCCTGGAAATATATATCGGAAATTGGAAGGTAACTGTTAGGTGAGTTAGGTTTACAGACATACACCTGGGGCATAAATATAATGACCTGAAATAATTGTTTTTACCTTTATACACTGAGAAAATTGATTTTTACACTGTGGGATTCAAACCTAGGCACAGGGGACAAAACATTTTATTCTTCAGTGTTGATTTTCCATCTTTGCCACAGAAGTACTGCTGCTCAGAAATAGTCATGAAGTATACATAAATACAGGTGACAGTATGAGCTGTTACACATGTATGTGTGTGACCTGACAAGGCTATTGGATATAGATCCAGTTGTGTATGTGTCTTAGGTAACTGTGAAGGCCATGCAAGTCCAGATAGCAGAATTATACTTTCAAAAATATAGTAGACAGTATACCCTCAGTTACACATCTAAAAACACAATGATGGTGTCTCATCCCTCATACATATAATTCATATCAGCTCCACTATCTAAAGTGTTACAAGTGAGACTGAATATAATGGGAAGTGGAACAACAGTAAAACTGTATGGAATATCCTGTATTAAAACCCAGGACCATGTGTATGCCACTTTTACACTTACACCTGTTGCCACAAGAATGTTGAAATAACACTGGTCTCTTTTTTAATTAATTGCTATATACTGCACTGTCAAAACAGTAAGAAAAAAGGTTGCACTCCCTGTACTAGAAGCCAGCACCATCTGTACTCCAGCCCTACACTTACACCTGCTGCCACAGGACTACTTACATGGCATTAACTAATTTACTAATCAGTCTTAAGGTCTCTGTGTTAATGGCAACGCAGTGCCCAACATAATTAATTGAATGTATCTGGTTTTAATTATTGGTTGTCTGGGTCCTGTTTGCAGGTGTTATGTCTGCTTCCTGGGTGGGCCAGTTGTTTAGTTTGCACACTGCAGCACTTCGTGCAAACAAAATAAGCACAGTCAAACCTGACATTCATTTCCTCCATTTCCCATGATTGTGCTAAATGGCACATAAAGCAAACACTGCCCCCCCAAAACAAAAATAAAGAAAAACAAGAAAGAAAAGAAAAAAGAAAAAAGGACAAGTAGTTGAAATGAGAAAAACAAACAAACAAAAAAATAAAAAACAGAAAAACTAGAACTCTTAAAACTTCATTGATGATCTCAGTCACAGTAATTTCCAAAAATCATGAAACCCAGGTAGTGTTCCAAAGCAACAGCCTTTATTTATCACAGACAAGTGATCCTCAATAACAAAAAAAAACAGAAATACCTTACAATGTTAAACATATAATCTTTTATACAGTTAGAAGTAGGTTTGGAAAATATATGTATTGTTTAATTTTAAACCAGCCTATTCCAGGCAAACAATATAAAATTAAACAATATAAAGAGGGTTGTAAAAGTGCATTTAAGAACAAGTACACACCCTCACACAATACTACTGATTAGATCAAACTAAATCCTAGTTAAGGAAAGCACTACCTGTCTATTTGCAACCCACATTCCAAAATCAGGTATTAAGAAAAGCATAACATACATATAAATAGACTGTCTTTTAACTAAAATAGCTTTTGGCTAACTAATAAAATAAAGCCTTCATCAGGTCTCTGACGAGAACTAAAATCATATTCATAGGTAGTTAAGTAAACATACCTAATTAGATAGGTACAAGAAAAAAACACAAAGCTATCTAACCATAAACATTATCTAATTAGAACACTATTATATATTTATATATATTTGTGTAATACTATCTAATAAGCATCCATTAATATGTATTAATGTGCATAAAAACTAAGTTATTTACAGCTCAGAAAAAATGTCAGTGCTTTGCAGTTGAGTTTTTTTATTTTTTTAATTTTTTTATGAAATGAGAAAAATCAATCCATGACATGCACACTAGAAAATGCTGATTTACATAAGATATTTCTACATAGATCTGGATTTGAACTCCTACTTTAATAAACCTTCAGAATGCAGGAAGGGAGCCTTATCTCTCTTTGCCACACAAATAGCTTTGCAGCAAGGAACTGAAACCATTCTGGATTCGACCAACTGCAGCATCATCTACAGTAACATTAATTTATTAATTTTGGATTTAGTGACTAAGTGATCACACAGCCAGTTATGATTATTGCTTAGAAATATACATCTCTGTCTTAACTATCTGTGTTTGTTGATCATTCTTCTGTTATCTGACCAGTAATCTGAGACATGCAGTCTATAAGCCATTCTATATCAGTGACCTTAAAATGTGTGAGGATATTAAATGGAAATAATATCATATGCAGTTGCCAACAAATGAAGAGAGGTTTGATGTTAATGAACAGAACCTGTAAATTGTGTGCTGCTTACTTACATTTCCAACATTACATCTAACATTTTGTAAGTCTAACCTGACACACCCACTGGCTGTAGGGCAGCCTGTAATGCTGTTGTGTTTTTCTTGTCCCAACCAGTAATAATTCACAGTTGCAATCCATTACAAACCAACACTGAGGTAGTGTCTGCACTATGTTTAAATCTGATACACAGAGCCAAATATTTGGGATTCAGAAATTTTAATCAGTTCACACCTGATTTGCATCTTCTCAGCACTAACACCCCTGAATCTATACAATATAAAAAGCCAATTGTGTAGCTAGGAAAACTGAAGGTGAGGAGACTTGTTTATGTTAAGAATACAGAACAGGAGATGCTATTACTTTTCTACTACCTGATGTCAGTGTATCAGCAGACTCTGATGATGATGGTGGCCAAACAGAGGCACAGTCAGGTTGTGCAGAGGTTGAATCTGACACTGAGGTTGACATACAGCCACCCTCTGAAATTCCATTGGACATAGCCAGTAGGCCTACCCATTCCAGTGAGCCCTCAGATATTGGACAGGTGGAAGGTGAGGCAATTGATCAGAAAAATGTGGTTACTGTAGCTATAGTGCCTGTCAACTCTGGCTGTAGCCAAAGTGTGGGCATGGTGCCATGCAGGAGGTTTATTAGGGGTTCTCAGAGGAGGCCTGTTGTCCATCTTTTACCTGATCCAGGTGTCTCTTCCTGTCCCTCTCAACATATACTTAGGGCCATTGTGGAGGCACAGGCACATTACCATAGGTGCTCCAGAGAAATGATTTGGGTCATAGATGTGGCACAGGGTGACATGTGTGACTGCCTCTATCATGTTGCTGATCCAATGGATTGATTAATTGACATGTTCTGTGATGGAATGAGTGGTGTCTGTGATGGAACATCTGATGGGAGGCAGATGACATCCTCGTGTATAGGTCAGCCACATCATCTGCTGTTAGCCAACGTGGCCATGCCTGATCATGCTCCCACAGTGTCAGTACCTCCACTGCTCCATCAGTGGGTGAGCTGTCCACACCCAGACAAGCCAGGCCATGAGATCATGGTCCTGGGCATCCTCCTGAGGGGAGCTCATCCAGCAGACATCAGTCACATTCACTGTAGCAGCAGTGCATCTGATTGTGGTTGTGGATGTGCCAGTGTGACTCCTGGCAGAGCCAGTTCTTGTGGTCAGGGACAACAATGATGAGCTGCCACCTCTACCATACACAGTCCACACCCATCCAACATACCAAGATGTAGAGCTAGCACAAAGCTTGTCTGTTTTGATGCAGACACTCACACACCATTCTCACCTGGAGGACCCCTACTGACACACACACAACAGTTACATAGTTCAGCCTTAGGGCTTAAACTCATTTTGCCTCACCAGTCATTTGTTGGTTTATTCAAATGTCTGCCTGCTTCTCTTTCTTACTCATACAGATTCACCAGCCTTTTGTGTCAGCCTGGGCTTCCTGAATCCTCTTCCTCACACACACACAGCACCCTGTGAAAGTGATGGTAACTGTGCTATGTCCCTGTTTTGAATTGTTTGGATTCAGGGATACATAAGCTTTGTGTCTGATGCTCAGGGTGCGTAGTTGACTTTGTGGTTAGTATATCTGCATTTGTGATGTTGAACTGGTAATTGCACCTTTGACTTATATTGGTCTTAGAAAGTTAGACAGTTGATAGCATCAACATTTTTCAGCTTTATTGTGAATGATCTTGTGAGGGTTGTGAAGTCTGAAACTGAAATTTGTATCATTACTTTCTAACTTCTATCTTTAATGATTTTCCAGTACAAATGCATGGTGCTAAACTGAGGGAATGCAGTGACCATCACTACTTTTGAGACGTATGACTGTGTGAACCTTTGATACCTGAGGCTTACTACTTAGTAATGGACACATATAAGTCAAATAAGTCTCTGCTGTCACATGTTTAGGTCATTTCTGTGCAAATATACCACCTTTTACTTGCTTATATTGCTTTCTGTATAGACTCCTTTCAGTGGCTGTATTCTAATAGGTTTTGGCATTTGCAGGGAAAACCAGCACTGGGTCTACACGGTTGCTTTACAATTTGTTGCATAGCTCTTCCATCTTGGATTGGTTGATTAGCATACGGTTCAGCTGTTTATGTTGTAATTAGCATGCCATGGTGTTTACCTTGTTTGTGTGGAGGTGTGTGCTGCTTACTGAATCCAAAACAGTGCGCTACTCTGTGCTGCGCACATGGTGTAAATGGACTGTGTAGGCTTTATTGAATCTGGCTGAAAGCATTAATGTCATCATTCTTTCACACTACTTACATATACTTGTATAAAGGATGCTGTTATTTCTAAGAACTTATTTCTATATAAAATGAGAAGTATTTTGAAAAATGCATCTTTTTCATCCATTAATGCATCTCAAATGTTAAATTTAAAATCAAATTAATCCTTAATGTATGATAAACGTTTGGATTTTCACAAAGTGATCAAAAATTCGATTGCTGTTCTTTTGCTTGCTGCTGCTATAGGCTGCATTAGAGGGTTACAAAAATCATTATGTGTTTTATGTAAACTAAAAACATTTGCCGCCTGTGCATTATCTGTTATAAAATAATTTGCTAATTCCTCAAGTATCAAACCTTTCAATAAATAGTGCTCAATATTTGAACCAGCCTGTCAAACTACAAACCAACACTGATGTCAGGAGTAAATGACCCAAACAATTGCCCAAATATTCCCAAATATATTCTAAACCCAAGTTTTTTATAATAATTGTGTGTAAAGAGACAATGCTCACATTAACAGACAGGAATTTCTTACCTAAAATGTTATCTGTTGCTAAACTTTGTGCAATTCTGAACATAATCTACTTCAACTTGTCCACTAACATGTTCAAATATTCAGTTTTGCAACCTTCTGTCAAGATATAAAAAGAGGATTCTGACAAGTCTTATAGATTCATAGGTAAGTATTAAGCCAGCTGCCCTTGTGGGCTATTTTAAGTCTAGCCAATTTCTCTTTTCTTGCTATTTGGTTATAGATTGGCCTTATCCATCCCATGGTCGATATTTATATATTACCCCCTAATGAGAATAACTAGGGTCAGACCATATATAATTTATTTATTTATTTATTTTTTATTTTACAGTTGTTTATCAAGAGTGTCCAACAGGGCTAGTAGCCCATTTTCAGTGGAGGCCGGTGGAGAAAAGCAAGAACATAATATTACAATAGAACACATAAGGTTAACATGCATTTCACTGTAGTTATATACAGCAGGTATTATAAAGTAAACACAATTTCAATTAATACAATTATTAAAATGCTATAGGATAACATCAGAGGAGAAAATATAGTTTGAGGTTGTCAGATGATCATAACAGAAGTTATATCATAGGGTCATAGAAGGTTACTAAACTAATGGCCCCTGGAGCCCTTACAAGCCTAGCCAAGAGTTTATCCCCAAAAAGAACCCTCAGTCAGCACCTGTCTTCTGCCAGACATACTGAAAATTTCCTCAGAAACAGTAAAAACAAACTTTTGTTAAAGACAGAAGCCAAATAAACACTGCTAGAAGCAGAAACTCCCACAAGGATTACTGTGAACATTGACAGAAATAAAATAGAAATATTTTTAAAATAAACATAACAGTAGAAAGAGAATAATAAATCTAATAATAACATGAGATCAACGGGTTCCAGAAATGGGGTTTATCTGATAAGTAAGCCAGATATCAGCACTGGATCCTGTGAAGGGTAAGAGAACTTCTTTGGATGGCAGAACAAGACTAAGCACTCACGTCTGTGGCAGCTGTAGGCTTCCCTCTCAGGATGAGCTCAGCCAACCAGCTGTTGCAGGAAAAGCAAGGAAAGGAAATCTAAGCTTTTGAAAGTTGTCCAGTACTGGGTCACCTTGGCAGATAGCCCAAAATGCCACTGAGGGAGTGGGAATGATGAACATTGCATATTTCATCAGGAACGAGTTCCTCCTTAAGCATCCTGTTAAGCACAGCATGTTTAATTACACAGACACCATCCTTAGTTTTAGGTGAGACTGCTTAATAACAGATGGGCTTAAATCAAGAAGAACATCATATTCTGTCCAGTTCTATTCTGCTTTTACCTATGTACATCATCATATTCTGTCCAGTTCTATTCTGCTTTTACCTATGTACGGAAAGACTTCTTGTCTGCTGTCTCAGCATACTGGCTCTGTTAACTAATAATACTGTCTTGGAACCATTCAGCACTGTTACCCTCTTTTACTGTTTTATAAAATAGTTGTGATTTCAATTCTCATAAAAGCCTATATCTGAACGCCACCAGTCTAGGAAACAACAATCTCCTGCCTTCTATCTTTCAGTGCAGTGTTTTATATTGCAGTAGCTCAACAGAAGGTAAACTTCAACCTGCTATGGCCTCTGTAGACTGCATCTGCCAATGGCAGAAAGCCATCACAGAAATACTGCTCCTTTTCAGTTGTGCAATAGCTTCCTGGTGGTGAGGAGTTAAGGAAAATGTTATGTTGTTTGTAAGTATTGAGAGTGGACTCATGAATTTGAGGAGATCCATGCATGGGATAAAGCATTTAGAAACTGCCCCTGTCCGTTAGTAGTACAGGATGTAGCCCTGGGGTAAATTTTATGTTTTCCATCCATAGATCTAAGTTGTGCTTGAAAATAGAAAGGAATAAACTTTGTTTTATGTGGATGGGGATTCTGTTGCACAGTAGTGATATCCTCTGTAAGCTATACCTGTCCCTCCATACCATTCTGTTCATGTTGTAGAAGAGGTTTAGATCCCTAGCCCCACTATTTCTGACGCCATTTGACTTGCTGATGTGCAGTAAGTCTATCAGTAATCAGTTGAAGGATGCCTTGTATGCTAGACACAGGTCACCGCTTAGCGGCCTGAAGGACACTGAGTATAGTGACAAGGCTTTGAGTCAGTCCCTGTAGGACATGTTGCTTAGGGCTTATATAATTTTAATAGGGTATCACTGTGGGAGCAGATGCAGGTCGAATAGTGCATTATATTCAATGACTGGCCTAATGAGGGCTGAGTAAAGGGGAACAATAACATCCCTAGATCTAGACACAATCCCTTTGTTTACAAGTATGGAGGATATCAAACAATGTTTTCATCTTTGGATGTTTACATGTAAGAAATTGGAGCAATTCTATTGTATTGTCCACATTAAATAATACCTCATTCAAGGTATCATCTGTCAGTGTATACAAGCAATTAAAGTCATTGATACTAACAGTCCGATATGTAGAGCTGTCACTCAGAATCTACTCCATGGAATTAATAAAGCATTGTACTTCATAATGACTAGACCCCGCCTTCATCATTCTTCCTAACTCCAGTATATTTATCCAGAGTTAAATCACTGCAGCATCTGTTTCTTGTGTGATCTTAAAAAAGCAATGTACTTGAAGTTTTATTTGTAGCTTTTCACTTACATGCTCCAAGGTTTTCCTCTGTGCATGGGTAGTGACGTGCCATTGGTTTTTTTTGCTGATTTTTTTTGTCAGCATTAGCAACATCACTTGGTTATTCCAGTTAAATTTAGTATACCTATAGATATATATATATATATAGATATATATATATATATATATATATATATATTTACACACACACACACACACACACACACACACACACACACACACACACACACACACACACATCTTAATTGCATTTCATTGAAAAATTTAATTGAAAAACTGAAAACGCATCTGGTCAAATCATAATTCTTAGTAAACTGTAGAAGGCTAAAGGCAGCCAGTGCAGGTATGGGTTAGTAACTTAGAAGGTTTGTGTTTGTGAGCTAGCAGACATTCAATGTGTGTGGTGTTTCTCTTTCCTCTGTGGTTGTATGACCACAGAGTAAGTATATTTGAGCAAGAGGGTAGAAGATAAGCCGTATTTCATGAGTTTTTGCAATAGACTCGAAAGGTCATTTCAAATACACAGTTTAGATTTATTAAAACGGTTCCCTTTAGAGGGCCCTCTTCCATATTTGTCAGAATTTGATTTGTAAAAGAATCAATAGCTGAGATAATGCTGTATTTGGGACAAAATCTATGTTGATCATCTGATAAAAGGTTGTGCTTATGTATGAATTATTCCATCTGGTGCTATAATACAATTGTCTCACTCTGGACAAGTATTTGCTACTTGTCAATAACTGGTAACAGTCATGGGGGTGAAAACATGTTTATAATTACATTTAAAGCTATGGTATATAGTGCTTGTTGTGAATGTTAACACACATAAACACAGACACACACACACACACACACACACACACACACACACACACACACACACACACACACACACACACACACACACACACACACACACACACACACACACACACACACACACACACACACACACACACACACACACAAATATTTACACATGAGTTTATAATGAATAAACATCTATGAGTTTGATCAAAACAAAAAACTCATCAGCAATTAGCATCAATCACCACTAAAATCATCAGAAAAAAAGGTAATTGTAGATTTAACTGAAATACTCAATAGGTTACATTTGCAATTACCAAAAGTAAAACATGCAATGTACTTAAATTGAATTAAATATAATTAATTAAATTGAATTAAATATAAATTATTTTTTCCACAAGATGTCTTTACCTTCACCTCTATATTAAATAGAAGGTGCTACACTATTTGTAAAAAAGTTTGCTATGATGTGATAATTGTTGTCTATATTTTGCTATATAGTTTAAAGTCTTTCTTTCTAAAATTGTATAACTACCTATCTTCTGTAATCTGATGCTGTTATTTTACTCGTTGCGTAGCTTTTCTCCCCAGACCTTCACCGAAAATGGGTTTCTGACCGAGTGGACTTTTCCAGTCAACAAAGGTGGCTGGCACAGTGATGCAGCGGTAGCATTGTCACCTCACATAAAGAGGTTCTTTAGTTCAACTCTCAGCTGCAGTGCCTTTTGTGTGGAGTCTGCATGTCCTCCCTGCATTCATGTGGGTTTCCTCCAGTTTTCTCCCATGTTACAAAGACATAGGTCTGGAGCATTTCTCCTGGGCTTCCACTGAAAATTGGTTTTGTTCCAAGTCAGACTTTCCCAATAAACAAATGGCAATAAATACAACAACAAAAACTTTTAAATGGGCTTTACACCAATACCCCTGCCATAGGGACACCACCCACCCATTCAGAAATTAAATAAATTAATTCCAGAGTCACACAAACTTGAAGAATGGGGAAAAGTCTTTAATTTACGTAATACTCAATCTAATGAACTTTGACTGTTACATAATTGGTCAAACTGCACCAACAAAGACGCGTTTCAGCACGAGATGAAATGCATGCATTTATAAATCATATAACACTCATACATCTGTAACTACAACTATACATTTATATATATATATATATATATATATATATATATATATATATATATATATATGAGAGACAGTATAGATTATGACATTTTATTTTGAGGTTTTAATAAAGACTTAATTTTATTATTATCATTTGATAGAAATGGTTGAATGCTTTCCACCACTAATTCATTTGTGTCTCTTCTAGACTGAGAAAAGAGCCAGCTTCTCCAAACGTCACATGGAAGATCTCCTAGTCACCTTCCCAGCACCAAACTAAATGCAAGGTACGTCAGTATAAAAATATGATAAACCGCAGACGTCCTTGGAATCCACTTCCACTTAGAAATTAAAGGAGCTGTAGACAAGTATCCAGCTGTGGCATCAACTTGTCATGAAATGAAATCTTATACAAACTTGGAAAGGTAGCAATTGGCCATTTTATCAAATGTTTAGTGTTATTAAGATGGCACCTGTTTTCGAAAATTCTGTATCCCATGCAAGTGTCATTAGTATCAACACCAAACATTTTACTAAACAGTGGAACAGGTTGTTTTTCTAAAAGTCTTATAGTCCCCACATGTATCTGTTGTATACTTAAAGTATCACAAGAGCTATTAATAATGGGGCCCTCGTATTCCCTAAATAGGAACTATATTATATGTAGAAAGAGCTATTGTAAAATATTGCTATATTGGCTCAGTGCCGTATATATTAAAACATGGAAACAATTACACTTCTTATATATTCTACCTGCCAATAATATTACTACCTTACAAGCCAACATAAAACCTCTGAACCTCCTAAGTAAATAGATAGAACTTAGCCTCTAAAAAAGCTTTGTACCAACTTGACATCAAAGCAAGATAGCACTGTGACAGCTGCAATCAAACATACAAGCCTAACAACCCCATATTTTAGGTCTTGGACTTTCTTGCTCTACTCTGGAAGATACACAGCACAGTTCTGATAACCCTTATGCTTTGATTTTATTCAGTCATAGAGACTGCTGTCATTATTAGGAAGGCTGTTTTGAAGGAAATGTAATAAGCTCCTTGGTGTGCACAGCCCCTCAACACACACTCTCAACACAAAAAAAAAATATTATAACTACAATAGATATGACATTGCTTAATACAATGACATCAAATTATATCAGTTAAATATTTGTCCAATATACCAGCCCTCATTACTGTCATTAGTAATATAGAGCATCGATTATTTAAAGCCTTAGACTGTTTATCAATTCTGCTGTGAAGCCTTTTAGACTTAGAAAAAGCAACCAAATGTTTTCTAGAAATTTCCTCAAAAACAATATTTTGATGCTACTGAGAGTCTGACTTAGACCCACATTAATTGCCATTAGGGGTTAGGAGGGTGGCCTAATGGTTAAGGTGTCTGACTTACAAACCAAAGGTGCAGGGTTCGAGTCTTACAAGGGATAATTGGCTAGGCTTAAAATGGCTTGCAAGGGCAGTTAGCTTAATACGAACCTATAATGTAGTTTGGTCTAGTCAGTGATATGGAAGGAATGGGCAAGGAAATGCTTATGCAGGGTTTACTTTACACAAGATAAAATCTTAAGAATATGTAAGTTAACAAGTTCCAAACATTGGTTGTATGCTTAGCTGGTTGTGAATGTTTTGTCATTTCATTTCTGGATATCCAATGCATCATTCAAATGTAATGGAAAACTTCACCTTTAATTAAATCATGGTATTATTTAACTCCCTGGTGCCTTCACCAATAATGCATTCTCTCCTTAGAATTTTCTGGATATTATTGCTAGTACTAGCTACAAAATACATAAGAGAGCAATAGAAATTATTTTCTCTAGATATATAAATTTGGAAACCTATCAAATGGAACCATGAAACTCTTGAATCCACAAAAAATAATTTTATATTGCACAAGTAGTTGGATGAAACTTGTCAGAGTTCTTGAAAAATGTTATCATTATTATTTTAGTTTATATATTAAATACGACAATGAAGTTCAATAACACTAAAACGAGAAGGCAACCTGAAACTTAGATTACATCGATTTTTTTTTAATTCTGTATCAAAATGCTCACACACCCTGGTACTCTTCCTCTGTTTGCCTCAGTTATAGCCAGATATTCTGTTCCCTTCATTCATGTGCCAGTTGTCTTTCTTTATTGACAATTTTTTAACTTAATGCACTTAAATATTTCTTGTTTGTTTACCAGAGATCATAGACCTTAAAGCTATTCAAAGAACACCATCTCTCTTTAGAATGTGGATTAACGACATCATCTCCCATAGGGTCATTTGTTCATAGGTTATGACTTGGCTAGTGACCATTAGGGCCCACATGCACCTAGCAGTGTACCCCAAGTCATTTGGGTCCCAAATATTATGGGTGTCTATATGGTGGGGCATATTGGCAGGGAGGTAACTAAAGATTTTATAGCAGAGTGCTGGTTAGGATAACACTTATTAATGCCCTCTGTCCATAACGAACATGGAGGCTAGACCAGGGCTAAATTTACGATTTCCTATCCCACTGACAAGGTTTCATTTGAACAGGGTCAGGAATGAACTCTGTTTTACATGGATGGGGCGCCTGTTCCAACCAGTTCCGTTATCTAGGAATTATATAAGTAATATATTTGCTTCTTAAAGAACTCTTAACAGATATTAATACGAAAATTTATACCTCTGAGTCTGTGGGTCAATAAATTGTCATAATTTTCAGAGTTTAATAAGGCCTTGGAAATTTCATTATTAAAAGCTTTGTAAGCCAGGATAGCTTTCCATCTGCATAGCGTTAGGTAAACAAATTCAAATATTTATACTTTTAAATATAGCCTAGATCTCTTACAGCAGGTAGACATTTGGTGAATATTTTCTGAATAGTCTCTGGTTTCTATAGTAACCCTTACTGTACATGCAAGATGCTGCTTTATATTCCAGTAATTCAACCAAGTTTTATTGTCTCTTAATGACAGAGATCTAAACATTAAACTTAGGTTTCTGTGGGCTAAGTCTTGTTACCTTTAAATGCTTTTTAAAAGAAAGTTTATTATCAGTTACAATTACCAAGTCCTTATACTCCTTTGAAACTCATAATGAATGTCCATTTAATGAAATACATCAAAATAAAGAACCTGAAAGAAATATCAGGACAAAATGTAAATCCCATTATTGGATTCCCATAAGCAAAAGTCATAAAGAAAGTTATTTATTCCTTTGAAGTGTTGGTCTGATAATGCAATTTTGCAGTTATCAGCATATTTATTTGACCAGGAAACATTGCTGACAGGACTTGTGGAAACTATCAAATTATACAAGAATGGGTTTAAAACAGATCCTTGAAGGATGCAATACCCAGTGGGTGAATAATCAGAATTTATCCCCATGAGAGTGAGATTCAGAGGTCAATACTAGGTAATAGATTTGCAGACTACTAAATGCTTCTCTAATATCTAGACAGTGATCAGACATAAGAATCAACCCCTGTACTGTGTGTCTGTGAGTTAAACACCATAATCATTATGTCAACCCTTAATTTGATGGCTTTTGTTAGTTAACAGATTTATAATCCAGTGAGTCAGAAAAGATTCTAATAATATTTTACTAAGGTAGTATATGTTGAATGAGGAGATAGTGTGCCAAAATGCCTTGGCAAGCTATAAAAGGACCTACGCTAATTGCTAGCTGATCATAAAATGTTATAAGATTTGTAAGTTCTACTTGAAGTGAAACCATGTTGTCCTAGATCAGTTTTTTTATTTCTGTTAGCAGGATCTAGAAGAAGTCAAATAACACATCTCTTTCAAAGCACTTGTACATCAAGGATGTTAAGCTAATAGGTCTTTAATATGCAATGTTCAACTTATGTCCATTTTTCAAGACAGGATTCACAGGGGATATTTTCCAAGATTCAGGAACTGTATCTTCATTTAATAGACCAATGAAAATTTTATGAAGTATATGAATCTGTACATCCAGAGTTTTAACTATTAGGACACCAGGGACATTACCTGCTCCTACTGAGGTGTTAATCTGACCCCCATTACTAGATCCTTCTCATTTACAGAGCAATACCGTGTTCTGTTGAGTCTGTTAATCCAAGCAGAAAATGTAATAAAATTATACTTGCAAATTCATAAACATTTTCTTTTACTTTACATAATGTGCTTATCTCCAGAGTACCTTTTCATTGAGCAAATAAGCATATATCAATGCAGAGGAACCTTATAATATTTTGTTAATACTTTGTAAAAGGGTTTATGCCTTATATTTCTTAGCTATACATTCTGAGTTTGGTCTAATGCTGTCATGTTGTATGTTAAATCAATAACAGCATTTTCAAATGGTAAATATGAACTCCATGATATTTAAAATATCAACTTTGGGTGGACGATATCACATATCTATAGTGGGCTTTACAGTCATGTGAAACTGCTGAAGGAAATTTAATGAAAGAGGCTACATAATAAGGCTGCAGAGGAAATAACTTAAGAAATACGAAAGAACATCAAAAAGGTCTGGGATGAAATGAGATAAAAGACCTTGAATAAGAAACATTAAATTCTAAAGTTAATATTAGAGCCAGTCTTGTTGAAGCAGTTCATCAATATGTACATTAAAATTGACTTATGGTTCGGCTGAAACCCATTATTTCAAGTGTTTTGGGACCATAGTGTCTTCTGGTAAAGCTGGAAGACATGGTTCCTTAGAAATATTGGCTGCATAATGATATGCAGGTTTAGATTAAGGAAATTATTTCTATGATTTCTCCTTCAAATAGCAAGGCATGTTGTAAACAGTTCTGATACTATGAAGACAATATGCTTAGAAAGTATGTTAACACTTACGTATTGCCTATAATAGTACTCCCACTGGAAGTATAAATTATCATGCAATGATTCTCTGCTTTCTCTCTCCCTCTCTGTCTGTCTTTCTGTGAAATTAAAATGTAATAACTATAACAGAGTGTAACTTTTTAGATGCTATTGTGTGTATATATATATATATATATATATATATATATTTACATTTTTTTTACCGTATATTGGTCTCTTATGCTGTTCAGATCAATAACTGTAATTTGCTGCATCACAGCTTTAGCCATGTAAGAATTAGTAATAGAAAGTATTACTGGTGCAAGCTCTTTTTATTTGCTGATTTGTTAAACACTGAAAAAAGGATGACGTAATTGCAGTGCAAAATAATAGCTGCTGTGACTTTATGATATAGTTATATATATATTTCTAAACCAGAAAAGGATAAAAAAATAATTAAAATAACTTAAAAATAATGTAAAAATTACAGTTTAGTACTAGCAATGGAATATGTATGTATCTGTGTATGTGTATTACAAATGACAGAGAAATGTATGTGTGCATGCACAAGTGCATGTAACAAAATTTCGGATCTGCTCATATGTCACACTCAAAGTAAACTTAAGAGGCTAAAAAAAGGCAATATAAGAATTCTAAGTGAAAACTGCAGTGTATTCAGAATGCTGAAATTACATTTATTTTTGATTGTTGTTAAAGAACTGGTACTATATGTACCTCACTTTTCAAAAATCATAAATAAGAGTTTCACAAATTGTTAATGAGTCAAAATGAAATAAGGTAGATGACCAAATATCACCATGAAACTTTATTGATGTGCAGCCCACGATAATATTAGTCCTTAACTTTGTTAATGTTTATTTTTATCTTATCTGGTACTAATTAAGTATATCTGGACAATGTCATATGTTAACAGTCCTTGATTCTAAATAACAAGCATAATTATGACTGGGTCTCTGCTTTATTCTCTTGCAAGTGTGGTTTATCATGAGAGACTGATAGATCACAAGAAGCAGTTTTGTCACACCAAGTTCATGATCACGATTCCAGTCACTCAGTGATGTCATCACTAAACATTATGCACAAAAGTCTGTCACATTTAGCATGCTAGAATGCTCCACTGACTGCTCATCTGGAATATCACTGCAGTGTGGTTCTTCTGTCAAGCTGGATTTTGGAAGTATTTAGCAAAGCCTTCTGTTAAATGTTTTTTTCAGGACTACAATATTCATATCTCCACTTATGGCAATGTACTGGTAAACAGCATCGACATCATTTGGTCTATATAGAGGTATGATCCATGACTAATAGGTCAGAACTTTACTGTACTTAATGCATTTAGTCTCTGCTTAGGGATTGCACAAATGACAGTTGCTTGGGTTTAGGGAAGCAGATCCATATTCTCATTTTTGAGTTTAAAATAAACAGGTATAAAAGCTAACGAAAACAAGGCTTGTTTCATACCCCTCTCCTAAACACTGTTTTATGTCATTCCCTGTCTGCTGCTTTACCTGATGTATGTATCTGGCAATGATACTTGCTAAGTGAGAGACTTTGCAAGGACTTTTATGTATCTTGCCTTTTATTTGTAATTTTTTATCCACTGTACCTAGGTGATTATTGGATTTCTTTGAGGTCTAGATTGTTTTTTCATCTTTTACTTCCTTGTTTGTTGAAAGGGTCACCCTGGCTTTATTACGTGGGTTGATTTAGGTTACATGCATCATTTGTATATTCTTGTTCATAACTGGAAATAGTGGTATATTTTTATATATCATATGACAGATGTCTGATTTTTCTTTTTGCATGCATACGTGTTTCTCTTCTGTTATGAATCCCACATATTGTGGTAGGAGCAGAGTCAGAAATTTAAAGTTTGCTCTCACAGCCTTATATTGTTATCCCTGAGGTGTCTCCTTTTCAGAACGTATACACTTCTCCAAATCTTGCATATTACACACTGAAGAAATAATGGAGCTTTTTCAGCTGTGATCTGTACAGAAATAAGAAAAAAGATTATTTGTAAACTGAATTTTATTTTGTACAACATCTCATAACAGAACTAAACATAAGTAAATGAACACATAACACAATATCAACTTAAAATCTAATTGGAATCAGCAATTCACTATATACGCAATATATACTATGTACATGCTCAGCAGTTCACACATGCAGTTTATACAGTGTGTTATATACAAGAGCCCTTTACCATGCCCCCAATTTAAAAAACTAAAAGGTTGACATTATTTTTTTGCATTTCATCTGACTATCAAAATTTGGTCAACAGAGTTGCCCATGGCTGGGGAAACGCTCTTCAATCGACCACTATTTTATTTGTCCCTCTTTTCCATCATTGGTACCAGCCCAGCACCCCAGTGCCCCTGTCCACACTGAGTCTACCAGCTATCTCCTTACCCCCCTGGACTTATTCCAGTATTTCTGGGGCCAGGCGTGGGTATTAAGAACATCTCAGGGACTTGGCATATCTTTGCATTCCTCCAAGGGTTTCTACTCTATGGCCTACCCAAGCCCCCCCTCCTTTATAGCAACATGGTTAATTTCAAAGTGGGTGTGCAATGTGAGCAATCAACGTATTGTCCCCCTCTGAAGCAGCTCATCCAGGTGCACCTCCTACCTTGTGGACCTCAGTGTCCACCATGGATCATTTCAAAGAGATGCCCAAAAACCATCCTCCTCCTCTGCATAAGCATGCCTACCCCACCCTGCCAGTCCATCAGTCACCCAACTTAATAACCAAACCCAGGTTGCCTAGGCTGTAGTCAGGGCTTTATCCCTTTGTGCCACTGGAGTGGTACTGACTGACTACTATTTTTGAAAGAGCACACTATATCGTCTAAGTGCCTGTGCAGATAGTGTTCTACCTCCTTAACAGAAAGTTTCCCTCTTGCTTTCTACTGCTTAGCATACAATAATTTGACCATATTAGTGGATCATATGCACTTCTAATATGGGTATTTCCTCTGGTTTGTACTTGGGTGTAATACCAAATATCTAAAATGTTCAAGTTACTGGAATTGTTACATTAAAAACATCTGATACCCTCAGGGTGTTCCGATAGATCCATAGGTTCATAGGTGTTTACTAGGCCAATGAACACAAAGGCCTTTTTAAGACTAACTATGCATCTCATATCTCTGACAAGTTCTTGTACCCCTGATGACTGTAAGGAGGGGCTTGGGAGATGAAACATTTACAAGCAGCATCCTGAGAAATGAACTATTTATATGCTGCTGTGTCCATTAGAGACATAGTTCCCAAACCAGGGATGAATTTCTTGTTCTCTATCCAATTATGCAAGATAGACTTGAATTTGATTAGGGAGGAACTCTGCCTCACATGGATGGGGAGCCTGTTCCATAGATGGGGTAGTCTCTGGGATACATACCTGTCTCTCCAGTATGTCCTATTTATATAACAAAGTTTAAGTCTTTAGTATGGGTAACTCTGGTGCTGCTTGTTTTGTGGATATGCAGAAGGTCCACTGGAGGGTCTGACAATGCCTTGTATGGCAGGCATGGATTTCCCCTCAACAGCCTTGAAGACAGAATACAGGTATAGGGTCTTGAGGCAGTTATATTCTTTTATAAAAGGGTAGTCCCATATGAATTGTGTATATTCCTTTTTTCTCACAACTCCAACATGTGCTGTCCACTTTCATCCCTGACTTCCGTTGCCTACATGGGGTGAGGGAAAGTGATATAATATTTCCAAGTATTGATCCTTATATCTGGACAATTATCTTGGCATATTGGGAGCCTTCCAGACTATTCCCCATTCAGACTTTGTTGCACCTTCCACCTATGCACTTAGGTTTTTCAGGACTTCTGCTCTGTTGCCCCACATATCTCTGCATAGTAGCCATTTCCATCCTGTTTTAATCCCTATTCCACTTCTTCAAAGCTAGGGTTCTCCCTTCCCTTTGCACTGGAAGTACATGTTTTCACCACACTGTATATATATATATATATATATATATATATATATATATATATATATATTTATGTATTCAGGTCATACACAGCATATAGACTGGAGAAACTTCTGATCATTGGTTTGACCATCCATTATTTGGTCCCATTTGTATATTCCTCTAAGCACAATGTTAGCTGGAGGCTCTACTTATCCCCCCTCTAATTTTAGGGTAGTGCCATATATCATAACTGGGACCTCTTCCCCACTCAAAAAGATTTTATTTTTCATTTGAATTGGCTTATGTATAACCAAACTGTATTCAGATGTGTGAACCTCTATCTATTTGCAACTATTTTTTTCTGACAGCTGGTCATAAAACGTAGTTGGTATACTGACTATACCAGGATAAACCGCTGTATCATGATCATTCTGTAATCTGTCTATTTAACAAAAAAACTCAAAGAATCCAATACAAAAGTAGGTGTTATACATACACACACATATACATATATGTATATTTGTATTTATTATCATTTTTGTGATTGAAACAATGTTGAATCTGGAAATAATGAAACCCAAAGATCTTAAGCTAAGAATGCCAAGGATCAGAGTAGCAAACAGATGGACTTGCCCTCCTTTCTGGACTCATATTAGCACTTGTTTCTGTGTCTGTGCAGGTCAGGAGATCCACAGTTCAATATTGTTTACTCTTGTGAATATGGGATCAAACATTCACCTTCACCCCCCCCCCCACCCCACCCAGTACTCCAGACCAAAAGTAGTACAAGAATGTTGGCAGCAAACATTAAACATATGAAATGCTGCTCTGGAGTTAAGTCTAGATATGCCCTCACCATTCAGGGAAGTCTGTTTGTTACGATTCATGCACCATTTGGAAATAACTTGCCAACTTTTTTATCTTCTGTCTATTGTACTCTCCCAAACTGCACTTCAAAATGGCTGACTACAATTAGAGTCCTGCCACACACATAACAAATTACGATACAATAAAATAAAATAAATAAATTACGATACAATAAAATAAAGTAAACCAAAATAAAATAAGGTCTGTTACTCTACCTGGGTAAGTTTTTTTTTTAATTTCTTTTGAAATTTGTATCACTACTGTTTTGAAGACAATATGCAGTTTGTAGAGAATCTGCTAATTTGTGCGATTCAGTTTACAAAACTAAAATGGTGGCACGCTTAGGATAAACTAACAAACCACTGAAGAAACAACAAACATCCAGAGGAGGAAGACTATTTATTAATTAAAGTGTTTTCAACGTACAAATACAAAACATCATTAGTGGATTTACTTTGTGTACTGTAACACAGTTCATTTGAAATTAAGACAATGCTTTCCCAAGTCATGTCTGGATATTGTATGTCATGACATCCACAAGAGGCTGTTGGAAGAGAAAGGAGTAATTCCCTCTAGAAGCTAACAAAGAGTACAGCTGCAAAAAGTACTGAAGAACAAAAATGTTTCTTATTCTGGTAATGCATGATTTTATGATGAATTTACCCTGAATCCAAACTGCTGACTATCCCAGAAAATTAACAGTAGCTGTAAGATTTGCTTTTTGGCACCTGTATTTTAATCATGACAAGAGAGAAGCTAGTATCATATAAGGTAACATTTTGGTCGGAGTGCAAGTAACCACACGACTAGCGGTCAGTAAGGCCTTACTGTTCAGACAGGTTTAATAATAGGACAAAGCTTTGTTCAGTGCTGGTGCCTTTCAGAGGTATCTGTCAGAACATTAGACTGACACAGCAACACATTTTTATTCTTTTGTCTGTCTCTCTCTCTTTCTTTCTGCCTTGCTTTGAGGTATGCTAAACCACACTCTCTGTAGTGTACTAAGTACACACAGCACCCATACATTTTAACCTGATATCTTATTCTCTTGTTACACCCTGCCTTTTTGTAAGACATCACTATATAATGAGTGGGACTTTATTGCAAATTCATATTTTCTATTAACCAAAACATTTGTCTTACAAAGATGGTTTGTGTAGACAAAATTACAAATTACAACTTGTTTTCCCTTAACTGAATTTAACTAATCTCGAAACATTTCTTGTATTGTGAGTTCTCTTCTCATTGTCACAGCATGCACGCACAAACATTGTGTCTTTTTTGACGATTTAGTTGTTTTCTGAGCTGTGGACTTTCTTTCAACACTGGCATATTTCAAGTAACCTTTTTAGCTAGTAGGAAAGAAATTATGTACTTTTCTTGTACACATGAATATTCAAGCTCTGTGCCTGATTTACTAATGCCTAAGGAAGTATTCTTGCTATCCCAAAAGCTTGAGTAATTGCAAAACCTACTTTCTGTACAGAAAGTATTACACCCCATCTGTATTCCAGTGTCTTTGCGTTTTCGATTAGTGCAATTTCTTAATTTATTTTTCAAGAAAGAGCACGTCATTTATTTGGTTTACAAATAAATAGTAGTTAAATGCAGGGAATGATGACAATTATTCTTTCATCGTAACATTTGAAATGATAATGCAGGCAAAAATTCAGTAAGTGCAGTCAATGTTACAATGATTCAGTAAACTTTGTGTCAAGAGGCACAGACATTCAATAAGTGTTTCACTGCTAGCTGTCATTGGAAAGGGTATTACAGGTAGTGTCAAAGTTGAAATTCTGTTAAAAGTTGTGCAGAGAATGCAAAGGCTGATATAAGCAGTAATGTGCTAATCTTAAATTACTGTTCTAGTGATAAAGGTATCAGGATCCCTTTTTTTGTTAGTAATGGAACTGCTCATGAAAAATGTGACAGAGATGGTACCACTGTGACATTCCAGTGCCTTTGTGGCACAAAGAATACTGTGGTTGCTGCTAGTTATGTCGTTAGTGACAGTGGAAAGGGTTACTCCTACATTAAGTACAGTGGGAAGGGTTATTCTTACATTAAGTACAGTATTATTCTGTCAGTGCGCCATTTGTAGTGGAAAAAGTATTACAAGGACTGATAGGTTATTATTCTCTCAGTGATTTGGTCAATCACAAGAATACTGTTCTGTCAGCAGTAAATCTGGCCACAGACAGAGTAACGTTGACAATAATAATGCAACTTGACTTGCTTTAACCACTAGCAATGGAAGGGTTTCTAATTTTGACCATAGCTTACAAGCTCTGCTACTAGAAATCATAATGATATGCAGAATAATGAGAAAGAACATCAGAGAAACACTGAATCAGTTCACTGCTTCATGAAGGCATGCTTTGCAATGTAATTAAAAGAAACAAGGACTGCCAGGCTGTATAGTGCATGTTACATGAAGGAGATGAGTTTCCTTTCTGGTTGTGTGAAAGTGTGACCTAACCTCAACATCCAGTGTTTTATGGTGCAAATGCACCAGAACCATGCTGCAAAAACAAGGAGATACGCATTTTATGAATTATATGCATATTGTACAAGATTGTTTTAACAGTGTCTTATATCAGTTACCCTATAGGTGTAAGACTATAAGCTGTTAACTAGCTGCTTCCTGGCATATAGTGTTTGATTTCTTCAGTTTCCATTTGTCTGTTGTGTGACCCTGAAAAAGCCATCTATCCCGACAATGCTTTTCAGCTGCATCTGGAAAATGTGATGTGCAACAGTGCCTTACTCTGGTTAACAAATATAAATAAATAGTTTATACTCCATGCATATTTGGAAGAATACTAATTTAAACATATAATGTAATTTTTTTTCCAATGTGACATTTTAGGTTTGGCCTAAGGTTTTGGATTGTTTCATGCAAATTCAGCTTCAGAAGGGGTTAAATTATTACCAGTAAAATTTCTTAGTAGCACATGTTTTTTATAGATTTATTGGACTTTTTGGGAATATGTAAGCAGGTTATGCCTAGATGAGAAAGATAAAGTTAGTCTTGCTAATTTATTTTTAATGTTAATATCTGCATAGGTACTAAGGGAAGTTAAAATAACACAGTTGCACTATACCAGTAATTAGGTATTTCAAAAAGCATTAATAAAGGCTGGTTTTCATAAATTTGCAACTTGATGATAACAGAACTGATTGAGTCAGAAGGAATGATAGAAAACAGTGAAAGATGCTATCTTCATTTGCAAGCCAGTCTTTTAGCAAATGGCAGTAACCTAGGAAATTTGAGATTATTTCCAGGAATTGAGAAAAGATATCAGCAAGTATAAAGCAGCGAAATGGATAAGTGAAGAAAACAGGCCAACTCTGTTCAGTTGTATCATTTGCCCCTTCTAAAGGAATGTAAGTTGAGCTTTAGCAGACTGAATTCACTAGCAGCTAGGTCAGCCCCAGCATTTCATCAGAGCCAGGCACAAGGTATAGGAATCACCGCTTCCTGGCTTCTGGAATTTCTTGTTATGAATAACGCATGATGACAGACAGAAACATAGAAAATCAGTTCCTTAGGAGGATACAACAAACAGATGCATGGGTCAGCCTAAGTGTCAACAGGTAACAGCAAAACAGCTTAATATCAATGCCAGTTTATGGCTGAACATATATTTAAAGTAAAATACGTGTACCTAGGAGGAAGGCAAAAAAATCTAAGTCAGCAATGAAAAGTCACAAACAAAAATCACTCACAAGCTGAAATTACTTTTAATTTATATGCTGGTAAGAAGCAATGCAAATTACATGTGACAGGCTTCACCACGGCTGTACTCCCTTCAACATGAATTCAGTAAAATGTTTGTCATTATGTGATATGGGGATGCATTATTTTCAGTATGATTAATAGCCCATATGTTGATTATTTTTTGCTGTCATTAAAATAATTTTCATTCTGTTGTTGAGGTTATCCCACTCCTTTGGTTCAGCAAATGTCGAAAGCTTAAAAAAATTCTTCTTGTTAAGAAAAGCAGTTTGAAGGTACAGAAAATAATCTTTAATCATACAATTCAGAATAAGAGAGCAGTATAGTAAAATGACATATTTTATGTCACCAAATAAAAAAATGGCAGTCATTTTAACTTCAGTATTTTTTATCATTCCAGCTGCGGGTTTTCCTGTGAATTGCAGAATATGATCTTACTGATTATCGAGGTGCGTTGATGGTAAGAAATACATTTTATGAATAAAACATTATCCCATTTCAGATGGTTCAATTCACCTTTCTCCTTTTTGTATCCTAAACTGCACTTCTCAGCACCTGATAATCTACACTTTTTGGAAGTAGTTATTTTTTAATTTGGTAATGTAATTCAGCCTCAGCAGTGGCTACATCTCCCAACAATGTTTTTGTATTATCATATATTATGCTGACTTCAGAGGGGTACCCAGTGTGAGTGGGTGTATATGTGCGCATCAGTGTTCAGTTCTGAATCCACTGCTGCTCATACTGGTGATGAACTACATTAGCAAACAAGATGGAGGGGACAGATCAGCAACTTTGATGCATACAGATGATGTGTGATTACAGGCAGACTGAGCAAAAACTTCAGCAAAAGATAGGGGAATGCAAAACTGAAGGCACATGGGATGAAACTGAATAAAGATAAGACTGTTGTAATGGCAACAAATGAAGGAGATCAGAAGAAGCTGAAAATTGAGATAGTTGAGAAAACAGTGGAACAGGTTAATGGCTTCAAATATCTGAGAAGGGTGGTTGAGGAGAAGGGAAGTCTAAATGAGGAAGTCAGTGCTAGGATCTGAGGGGCTGCAACGACTTTCATAGAGTGTCAGGTGTAGTGTATGACAGAAGAATGCCAAAAAAGCTGAAAAGTAAGGTTTACAGAAACCTGGGCAGTAAAGGCAGAACAGCTGAGGAAGCTAGAGGTGATGGAAATGAAGTGCTTGAGAAGGGTGGCAGGATGCACACTGTGGGACAGATGAAGAAATGAGGACATAAAAGCAGAAGCCAAAGTAGCTCCAATTACAGAAAATGTCAAGGAGAACAGATAATGGTGTTCAGACATATGTGCAAAAAGAGCAGAAGACAATCTAGTGAAGATGATTTTTGACAGACAGAAAGAAGGCAAGAGGAAAAAAGATCACCCAGCAAAGCGGTAGATGGATTGTGTGAGAGAAGACCTGTGACAGTCAGGCATGAACGGTGAAGAAGGCAAGAGAGTCGTATTGAATAGGAAGAGATGGTGACAATGACACGACACCCTGACCCCATGCAGAAAAATGGGAAAAGAGGAACTGATGATGATGATGGTGGTGATGGTGAAGATGATGATGATGACGACAGTTTGGCTGACCTAGAAATGTTATATCATACCTGCTCACATTAACGTACTACATTTATTACACATAGAATATGCTCACCTTTTATTCTACTGGGATGCTGCATTCAGTGGTTTGGCATTTTCTCACATATTATTAATTTTTTAATAACTTAACTATTTTGATCCACAACATGACAGTATCACCTGAGTAAAGGTTTAAGCAGAGTGTATACTTTGGACCTTTTCACGCCTGAGTTAATTTGCAATTTGCACTGACAAATAGCTAAACATTAAAGCTTAATGAGAAAGAGATAACATCAAATCTTAAAAAAAGCAAGCTCTGTTTGCATAAAAGGATAAAGGCCTGACTATGATCCAGGTATCCAGACTGTGCGTATCTGTATGCATGTGTGTGTATGAGTGTGTGTCTGTATCCCTGTGTGTGTGTGTATGCATGTATATCTGTATATGTGCGTGTGTGTATCTGTATATCTGTGTGAGCATGTGTGTGCAAATATGTGTGTGTGTGTGTGTGTGTGTGTGTGTGTGTGTGTGTGTGTGTGTCTCTGTATGTGTGTGTGTGTGTGTGTGTGTGTCTGTGTGAGTGTGTGTATGTATGTCTGGGTGTGTGTATGCATGTATGTCTCTATATGTGTGTGTGTGTGTGTCTGTATATCTGTGTCTGCGTGTGTGTGTGTGTGTGTGTGTGTGTGTGTGTGTGTGTGTGTGTGTGTGTGTGTGTGTGTGTGTGTGCATGTGTGAGTGTGTCTGTGTCCCCCTCTGTCTCTGTCTGGGTGAGTGTGTTTATGTGTGTGTGTGTGTCTGTATATCTGTGTCTGCGTGTGTGTGTGTGTGTGTGTGTGTGTGTGTGTGTGTGTGTGTGTGTGTGTGTGTGTGTGTGTGTGTGTGTGTGTGTGTGTGTGTGTGTGTGTGTGTGTGTGTCTGTGTGTGTGTATGCATGTATGTCTCTATATGTGTGTGTGTGTGTGTGTGTGTGTGTGTGTATGTATATATATATATATATGTGTGTGTGTGTGTGTGTGTGTGTGTGTGTGTGTGTGTGTGTGTGTGTGTGTGTGTGTGTGTGTGTGTGTGTGTGTCTGTATGAGTGTGTATTTGTCCCCGTATGTCTGTGTGTGGATGTGTGTGTTTATGTGTCTGTATGTCTGTGTGTGTGTGTGTCTGTGTGAGTGTGTGTATGTATGTCCGGGTGTGTGTATGCATGTATGCCTCTATATGTGTGTGTGTGTGTGTGTGTGTGTGTGTGTGTGTGTGTGTGTGTGTGTGTGTGTGTGTGTGTGCGTGTGTGCATGTGTGTGGCTGTGAGTCTGTATGTCTGTATTTCATATTTTGATATGGAACAGAGACCTGGCAGTCTACTTCCATTCCCTACAAACCTAGTAAACTGTCTAGATGACGATTGCTGTTCTTAGGGCTACTATAAAAGCTAGATGTGGTCTAGCAGTCTTGTATGCATATTTAGGTTTAATATATACTTTCATTCTGTATAAAGACTAAAAATAACAATGGAATCACAGTGCTAACAGGCAACTACAGCAGCATCCATCAAAATAACTCCTGATATCTCAGTTAATACAATGGAGATGTGTTCTTTGAATACCGTGAACTTTGCTTCTGCTGAATACTTGGGTGCAAACTAAACAGAAGCAACATTTCTCTCACCATAGTATGCACAGTGAGTCAAACCATGATACATGAACTTGTGTCTTGTAGTTTTAGGGCTGGAGTTTTTGTAGGCTTGACAATCATGTTAAAGTATAGCCATTTTAAATATGGCCAAGCTATTTGTCTCATCTTTAAAAGGCACAAGTAAGACAGGGTCACAGAACTGACCTATCCCTTTTGATGCATAAATTGCATTTTTTCTCATAAGATGTCTACAGTCAACAGTTAAGTAATAGCGCTGATAACTGTTGAAATTTTTGCCCAGATGTGAAAAGTAGAAATTAGGCCTAGTTGGATTGCCTAATTAACGAATAAAAAAAGTGTTCACTGTTATTATATCATTTGAATTTCTTACACTAAAAAGTTATGCAGATAACAATGAAGATAATATTATCAGATGAGCATGAAAACCGAGTAAATACTATGAATGTGGAGTTTTTAAATTTCTCCTGAGTCCAATAGTTGTACCTACATGTAAAATATTATTGACTTAAAACAAATTAGTCTGCCTATTTGTTTGAAGAAACAACCAATAAATCTTGAAATGGTTTGCATTCATTTAACTGAATTGCAGAACAACAAATAAATCTTGAACTGGTTTACATTCATTTAACTGAATCACAGAACAGTTTTGTAGAAAAACATTGCTGCTAATAGTCGAGTTACAGACAGCCTAGTGGCAGAGATGTCCAATTAAAGGAACCGGGTAGATATTCGCATTTTTTTTAATTGTAACATTCACACACAGCCTAAAACCACCAAGTGTGGATGGAAGGCTCTAAACAAACACAAACATCTACCTGTTTCTACATTTTTACAGGGGGTAAGCCCCCCGCACCCCTCCTGCACTCCCTGCAAATTATATATACCAACTCTCAGATCATACTACAGTGAGGAGAAGGGTAAGTTTTCTGATCCTCACTGTACTGTGATCTCCATTCAAAGCTTCAGCAGCAGACTTTCTAACGTCAGCTTCACATGCATGAATGGCAAGCTCCATTCGTTCACATTAATTTAATAATACACAGTATGACATTTCAATCAGTCTAGTAACTACATTCGGGCAAATAAAATCTGATGTATTGCTATTCTGCAAAATGGATGTAAACCCTGGAAGCTATCTGTACTTTACTTTTATAATAACTAGACTTACAGTATTTTATTTATTTATTTATTTCCAGTTTGATGACCGGGGAGATCCACTGGGCTCAAGGAGCCAATTTTCAGTGGAGGCCCAGGGAGAAAAGCTCCATAATACATAGTAGAAATAGTACCAATTAAGCAAATTGTAATATTATATAGTAAAACTAAGCAAAGTAAAACAGCAAAATAGAATAATATACAATACATATTTACATGCTTACAGTTCAGAGAACAAGCAGCACAGAGTTAAAATTGTACAGAGGTTGTAAATTATCTGTGAAGGGTATAAAAGTAACATTTGTAAGGTGGCAGTAAATAAGATTAATCCCCTAAAAGGGGAGGGTAAAAGTGTGTAATGAATGTATTCATATAATAAGCAGGTTAGGTAGGTAGACTGCAATTGCATTTCCAGTTATAGGAGAGGTAAGAATGGAGCTGGGTTTTGAAGTGTTCAAAGTTTTCAGAAATTCTTAGAGAAGGAGGGAGTGAATTCCACTAAAGAGTACCTTTACCATTTTACTTTTTGAGGTGCAAAGAGCAAAAGGATCAGTTAATTATTGGCTAATGGTGATAATGACCATGTTTCATACATCACTCCAGACTGTTTTTAGAATCAGTAAACTTTGCAATGAAAACAGAAGTTAAGTGCAAGTGTAGAATGCAGATAAACTACAAACATAGAAAAGCCCAATTCAGAGCAACATAAGATGGCCGGCTAACAGTCTGCCAACACAAGCTCTGATGGGGGGGTTAGTACCCCAAGTATCCCCTTCTAAATCTGTCTGTGTTCCCTTTACTTAACACTCTCCTCTGCCAGAATATTCTTTTCAAGGGTCTCTCAAGGTTCTCTACAGGGTCTGAGGTTATTCTCACTCTTTAGTAAATGATGTCATCACTATTTCAGTTCCCCCAGGTCTTTACGCTCATGATATAATTTTCCATAAGTCAGGTACAACTTTGAAATACATCTGTGTAAACCTATAAAAGGACTTCACTTTTATCTATTAACACTGGGTTTCTAGCAAACTGTACTTGATCTCTGTCCAGCATGCAGAAATGCTATTTGGTACCCATCAAAGACTAAAGGAATTACCCTGTGAAAACAACTAACTCAGATATGAATAGGGCAGCCCAACTAAATTTTTACGGCTAGTACTGTTACCTCGGTTTCTCTAGGAATCCATACCTTCCTTCTCTCAACGCAGTAACTATATTACAGAGATAGTCGTTAATCAACTGAAGGCTGCTACCCTCTTTCTAACCATCTCACCCCTGAGTCTAGGTCAGCCCTAGTTAAGAGGTGCTCTCTACCTAGTTAAGAGGTACTAATCTCTAGGTTAAAATAGAATCTAATAGTCCAAAAATAAGCACACGAGGCTGGAAACCAGGAAAATAGCACCCAAAGATAATTTATTACACACAAGTAAGCGCTTTTGTCTGGTGAGCATCACCAGACATCTTCAGACAAAATAAACCACACTATAGCAAGAGCTTATATACTCATTTTAAATAAGGCAATTAATCAATTAAAAACAAATTGCAATTAATTATATTACTTGAATATAGAAACAGCCCTAGAGAAAAGTTACTAATAAATTAAAAGCAATCAAAGCAGTTTACCTTATTCAACTATTCATAAATAACTATAACTATAAAAAGGCATATTTAAAATATACAAACATCAAAATTTATACAAAAAATAAGAATATATATGTACATTACTAATACATGCTAAAAAGCTATTGTTTGTGACCATTTAAATAAGCATTATTCATCTATCAAAAACTTTTAATTTGTGCTTACTAGAAATAGATATTGCATCATTGAGCCCTGGTGGGGAATAAGCATTTAAAAAGGCTTGCCAACAAGCTTCTTTCTCTTCAAGATGCAATTTCCAGGGTTCCCCCTAGCTTCACACTTGACTTGTTGGATCACTAAGAATTTAAAAGGATGATTAGAAAAAATATTAACATGTCTGTATAAAGCATTTTTTTCTTCTTGCTGGTGTATTTCATAAAGATGTTCATAAATTCGTTGTGCAAGTTTATGCTGTGTCTTCCCAATATAAAAGGCTGGACACTGGGAACAGACAGCAGCAGAGGACACCACTGCATGGGTATTGCAGTTGTATTTCCCTCTCAACATGATCTTCTTACCAGAAAGGTTAATAGATGATGTCCACAAAATGTGCTTACATTGGTGACACATACCACAGGGTGCCATACTCTCTTTTACTTCAACATCAAGGGGTTTTTCAAGTAAACTCTTACAATTTTTTCCTTTTCGAAATACAAAATTAGGATGGTCCCCAAAAGTATCTAACATAGCCTGCTCATGCATAAGAATTACCCAGTTTTTTCTAACAATATCCTGTACTACACGACTGTCACTATAATAGGTACAAATAAAAGAACTTACATTCACCTGGGTATTAACAATATCTTTTTGTATTTCACCATTATTGGTACCTCCACTATTAATATAACAACCATTAATACTGGGGGGTGACATAGATTGATCATTTGAAGTCATTTCTGAACTTGTCAGTATAGGAGTATAAAAATCATTACTTCACTTGTTAATGACCTCCTGCTTTATATTATATATGAAACTAATCGGATACCCCCTATCAAGGAACATATCACTCATAAAATCACATTCCAATAAAAAAATCGTTAAACATAGAGACCATCCAGGCAGCTCTTACAAACTGGCCCTTGATAATACCTTGCTTTACATGTCTAGGATGGCTACTAGAAAAATGAAGCATACCATTTGAGTATGTGGGCTTTCTAAATATTGTTGACTTAATGTACCCATCACCAATTTTTGTCACCAGTACATCCAAGTAGGAAATCTCCAATGTTTCAACTGTATAAGTAAATTTAAAAAAAATGGTAATCAAGAAACACAGAAATATCCTCTAAAGGCCCAGTCCAAGCCACAAACAAGTCATCTAGGTAATGAAGATATAAAGGAATAAATTTAAAAAAAGAAGAACAAAATAGGAAATGTTTCTCCCACCAGGCCATCATTATATTAGCAAAATGGGGGCCACAAGCGGACCGCATTGCTACACCCTCAAGCTGTTTAAAGTGATGGCCTTCACAGTATATATCATTTTTTTTAAAACTAAATCCATAAGCTGAGTATAAGTATTTATAAGCCCTTGTTCAATACCAAATTCATCATGCAGGAAGTCAGAAAACCAATCCAACCCAGTACTATGAGGTATACAACTAAAAAGGTCCTTGACGTCTATTGTAATGAACACTCCCCCCTCCCCAAAAGGAATAAGGTTTTTACACTTTTCCAAAAACTGCCATGAATCACGGCATAAATGTGGGATGTTCAAGACCCTTTCTTTCAATCTACTGTCCAAGAACCTGGCTATATAACTGGTTTTCGACCAGCCAGAATCTACTATAGGCCAAAGGAGAGGATTAGCCAGGTCCTTGTGGATTTTTGGGACTCCAAATATAACTGGGATTTTAGGAGTTTCAATAGCCATATAGTTATACTCATCAATACTAATCTATTCCTGGGTAACCATATTGAAAAGTTCCCAATCAATCCTATGGTATGCTATATTGACCTCACTGAGGGAGGCTTCACTATAGGTACTACTATATAATAATTTAAACATATTCTATACATAATCATCTTTTTGAACTATCATCCTCCCTTCCCCTTTGTCTGGTCACATAAACCTTAGGTTAGTTTTACCCCTAAGTTCAGACAACAAAGTAGTTTCAAAAATAGTAAGATTGTTAAAATTGTTTTCTCCCCCAGGGTTATCCACATAGTAACGAAAATCCATCTCACAAGATTTAATTAAAAATGTGGGTCAGGATTATAAGTACTCGGTATTCTACTGTCAACATTAGTACTATTTTAACCTTCGTTATCATTTCTATGTAAAAACTTTAAATTCAAATTTCTAACATACATTTTAAGATCACAAATCAACTCTCCAAGGTTACTTAACTTACTTGGTACAAAATTGTACCCTCTACTAAACAGGTCAGCATGTTGGACAGTAAATGGAAAACCAGAATAATTGTAAATTTTAAAGTCATTAGATGAATTAGTAACAATATTTAGTTTATTTAGAGAAGTCACCTCTGCTGTCTCCTCATGTAAACTGGGCCATTCCTCTGCCCTTGTTGAGTCCTACCGTTCCCCTGTGGATAGGGGTTGCAGTGTTGGGGGCCTCCTGTTCCTGAGCCTCTCCGATCTCCTTGGCTCTTGGAAGTCTAAAGGGGCACCTTCCCCTTCAAATTCCATTGGTGCAGGCTCTCCCGGGTCAGTAGGCTGTCTATTATGGTCTATTATGGTTTCCACGTACAACTGGAGGTGCAGGGTAAGCCTTCCCTGCCTGATAGGCTTTACAGTTGCATTCCAGTTTCTTTGCTTTACAATTGGCAATGACTATAACCACTCCATCAACTTGTTTGAAGATAGAATCATATTGTGGTCAGCTGCTATCATGCAAGCCCGCCGAGTGTATTTCCTGATCCAAGACACGGATCTCAGCAAGTAAATTCCCAAGCTAAGACTGGTTGTGTTCAACCACGAGTTCCATGAGCTCACAGCCATGCCAGTCAAAAAGAGCGAACAGTTCCTGATGGTAAAGAGAGTGTTGAAATAAGCCTGTTGAAAATTTCCAAGTCCGAAGCCCTTTTGGGACCTGGCGAATCCTCAGGCATTCATTAAAATACACATTCTCCTGCTGCAACTTTTTATAGTCTAGAAGTTTATTTTTAAAATGATTTTGGTTTGTTTAGAATTGTGTACGAAGGCATTGAGTGGTAATGGATAGGTGTGTTATGCAGTGTCTGTCATTGTAACACTGCATTCCTGAATTTTGTCTGGTTTGTGATTAAAGTGGCAATAGTTTTTGAGAATGTCTTGTTTTTTGCTCCATAACTTTTTTCTTGCCTCATAGTTTGGTGTGTTCCCATTAAAACTTGCGACTTTCTACCTTAACCATTTGTTCTTTCAGACTTTAGTTGCCTGTTCCAGAGAGCTTATAATAGTAATATATTAACTAGTTTTGGGCCTCTTCACATGTTTGGAGGGATGAAAGGGAGAGGATTTTGTAGAAAAAGGTGAGATTCACTTCCAGTGTTTGGTATTTAATCTAAAACTGTGATTTGGTCCTTTCTCATTAAATTTTTTGCCTTCTAGTCAGTCATTCTTCAGTCTTTGTGCCTGCGGTACAATAGTGACTGATGTCAATGGAAGTCATTATACAATATGTATTTTGTAATGCACTTCTATTGTGCCTATTGCCTACATTACAGTTCTTTTTGCCTGCTAGTCACTGTTACTCTGCAGTTTTTTTTTTGCCTGTGATACTATAGTAACAGATGTCAACAAAAATGCTGTAATACATTTTGCCTGTGCCTATTGTAGACCTGGTCCTTATGAACATAGTTCAGTATTAGGTTGCTCATTCTTTTGTGCCTGCAGTCATAGTAACATGACCTTTTGGAACATAATGCGTTATTCGGGTTTATATGCCCGCACTGCAGCCCTTTTGTATACTCCTCGTTTCTCTTCAGTTTTTCTACCTACAGTGCAAGATGGAGTTAAGTGGTCACTTCTTGTTGGGTGTGCTTTCCACTATGGATTGTGTAGCTCTTACTTGACTTGGTGTGGGAGCTTCAGTTGTTCTGTTTAACCCAAATGCATTTTTTTTGCAGTGCAGATATAAAAGTTAGTTGACATGAAAAGTTACGTTTTGTGAAACCCATCTTTCATATCCAGATGTAATGATACCTGGCTATAGACCATATCTTTGGGGTTATTTCCTTTTATTATGACTTTTTGTAGGAATAGTAGTGTGATACAACAGAGGATGTTTAGAGAGTAATGCACAAAAGTAACTTATAGTTAGCGATTGTATGTTGTAAGCAAAGGAGGCAAGTGTCACTGGTGGTGTGTTAAGGTAAAGGTTGTAGGTTTGTAGGTTGGGCTGACAGCTCGCTAGCTTGGAGTTTGTATTTCACGTATTGTGGTAATCGGCACCTCAAATATGAAAGTTTGTTTCAGTGGGTCCATTTAAGTAAATCTGATGAGTGACATTCCACTATTGTCATGGAAGTTGTTTCTGTGTAATCTGGAAAATACCATCATCCTCAGAGTGTGTTCAGAATGCTAATCTTTGTCAAACTTTCAGTTGACATTATACAGTCCCGGGTAGGTCAAAGACAGTGGTGTAACATGAACCTGAAGTAGTGCTTTTTACTAACAGTATGACAAAAGGCCCCGATGTCTGTCATATGCAGTAATTCTGCTTTACTTCCATTCCCAGTTAGAAATGAAGGTACATATTTGTCAGGAGCAGCAGAAAGGAAGCTCCAGCAGCAGTGGAATGAAGACGCAAAGAGACCGGGTTCCGTTAAGAAATGTTTCTGTGGGTTATCAGAGAAGGGAGACTCAGCAAAACTTCTGCTTTCAAGACAACACAGCGGTTCTGCAGTACAGCCTGTCCACTCTGATCCCAGTATCCTTACTATAAAAAGTGCCCACTCTGTTGTGGCTGCACCACATGCTACCCCCTCTGAGCCTACAGCCATTACTGTGGGAGGAATTATGTTGACATATGCAGATTCAACTTTAGAAGTGCTGCCTGGATCACCACAGTTTGATACAGAAGGAGCCCAGACTTCTGTACTGACAACAGATATGGCCTGTGACTTGCAGGGAGTGTCGGGTGTATCATCTGAGGATCTAGGAACTTGGTCAGACTTGATAAGGGGTGAGTTTTGGCCAGCTGTCTTCAGTATGGACCTGTGCAAGTGGTGTTGCCATAGCTCCCAGTCAATGAACAGAAAAGATTTACATCAGACAGCTACTTCCATATACTGCCTAATAGGGAGAGATCAAAATACACTTAGTTGACATATTCAGTCTCAAAAGATGCAGTTTTGTTTGCATGCAAATTGTTTGGACATTCTGACCATCTTCTTAGATCAAGTGGTTACAGAGCATAAATGAATATAAAACCACCAAAAACGACAATGACTGACTGAACTCTCAAAATATTTCAGTGTATTCAAATTTTTTCAACACTTTTGTCTATGCAATTGACTTCTTCAGAAAAAATAATTATGCAATCATTTAAAATTCAATTGTATAAATAAACAAATCCATATAATTAAGATAATAAAATTCAGTGCAAATCTTAAAGACACAAACAACATATAAAAAGTTTAAAAATAAACTTAAAAACATTGCATATAGACTATTGGAATTACGAATGGCAAGTCATTGATCTTTCAAAAATAGAATAGTCTATATGCAATGTTTTTAATTTTATTTTTTAAATGTTTTAAATGTTTGTGTCTTTAAGATCTGCATTGAATTTTATTATCTTAATTAAATGGATTTGTTTATTGGTTCAATTTAATTTTAAATGAGTATATATGGTATTGGATGCTTTGATCGTGTAATTGTTTTTTCTGATGATGTCTATTGCATAGATGAAAGCATTGAATACATTTGAATACATTAAAGTATTTTGAGAGTTCAGTCAGTCATTGTCATTTTTGGTGGTTTTATATTCAGTTGTGTTGTGTTTGCCACCTTTGGGTCCTACTCTGGTTTTGTTCTTCTTGGTTTTGGATACTGGAATCTTGATGGCTAGTGGCTGTGATGATGAGCTACTCAATCTTACCATACATCTGACACTGGACAATCAAGTAAAAAATTTGCAGGATTTGTTTCTCCTTTTCGGTGAGATGAATAAGACTTTAAAGGCTATTAATAGCACCACTTTAATTAATATTTTAGAGGAGCGAAAGAGAGATTCATCTTGTGATTCTGTGGACAGTAATCAAACCATCATTCCTGCTGATAACTGAGATGGTAAAAGGTTTATTCATGTTTAATACAGTTTTAAGGGGGGTCACAGAATTTGTAGTGTTTAACCATGACCCCTTTATTATGAGTCATGAACAACGAGATCGAGAATGCCTTACACATAGATTTAGAATCTTGTCTGTGGACTATGAAAAAAATGCTCAAAAAATTTCAAGCATGCTCTTTAGAAAATAAATGTTTTGAGCATTGCCTCAGCATCAATATAGTTCCGAAAGGGCTTTGTTTTTTTTAAAGTCCCTAACAGTGTGACTCCGAATGATCCATTTATTCATGAATTAGTGCAATTTTTTAATAAAGCTGGATTGGAATTTCTTGAAAAATTAATGTATAATAATACTTTATTGTTAGCTAAAGTAAAGAGTTCTATAGAAGTGGTAGATGGAAAATTACAAAAACTGCTTGCCGAGTAACCTAGTCTTCAGAACGAATACGATAACATATTCCCTTCGGTAGACCGGTACGAGAAAATTGTTATAGCAAGAAAACAAAAGAAACTTGTTCATGATATAGAAGCTTACAGGGCCAAAACTGCATATACTGTTCCAGTTAAAGTAAATAATAAAAGTGGTACTTCTCATAATCTGTGTATTTATTGAAATTTGTATTTAAATTTGGTACGCTGATTCCAAATGGATTAAACTTTGAGTGTAATTGGAGACTTTTTATTTAATTGTATGCAATTAAATGCAAATAAGATAATGGGGGAGAGTATTTAAAGCAGGTGTTTTTTTTAATATTTCACTCCTTGAAGGCTTTTCAGCTGAAGAACATGAGACATTAAAATAGTTTTGTTGTGGATTCCTGGCCTGGTTGTTTTTTTTTTTTTTTTTTTTTGCTATACAGTGTTGCTGTGTTGTGGATTAGATATACCAAAGCCATTCTAGCATGTGAACATTGATAATTGAGAAATTTGGGGGATGAATGGCTAGGATGAAAAAGACTATAGGGCCGTTAGCCTAGCAACCTCCTATGATCCTATACATGGTATAACAGAGTGAATCATGAATATTCTGCATTTATACCTCTTTAGCGTGCAAACAGCATGCAAAGCATTTTGGGATGCACTGCAGCAATATGTGGGGGAAATCACTGATTATGTATTTGTTTGCTTCTCAATAAACAATGATAAATTTAATGTTTTGCACTAAAAGAGGGTGGGATTATGGTGCAGCATTTAACTCTGCTGTCACACTGTACTTAATTCTACAGTTTACTTCTCAGTTGGGATGTGTTATGTGTGCAGTTTGCCTCTTTTCTCTGTGTTGAGATGCTTTTTTGTTTTACCATAATACCTCATTTTTGCCTACATGTCAAAAACCTGCTAAGTGGCTTGACAATGATAATTTGGTATTGTGTGTGTGTGTGTGCGTGTGTGTGTGTGTGTGTGTGTGTGTGTGTGTGTGTGTGTGTGTGTGTGTGTGTGTGTGTGTGAGTGTGTGTGTGAGTGTGTGTGTTTTTACTGTTGCTTCGGTCTTGGTAGCGCAAGGTCTTTATGTAACCAAGAATCTCTAGCCAGTCTCTACCTAGCAGAGTTAATATTCTTCACCTCTGATTTTTTTCTGTTTGTACACAGCAAAGATGCACTGATTTATTACTCAGTGTAGTCAACTAAAATAAATTGAAATTATTCATTAAAGTTTGTGGATATGCTTGATTAATGTTTAACTGCTCAGATAAGAAACACTGCCTTTTTGTTGACAGGTGTGTGCGTGTGTGCGTGCGTGTGTGTGTGAGTGTGTGCGTGCGTGTGTGTGTGTGTGTGTGTGTGTGTGTGTGTGTGTGTGTGTGTGTGTGTGTGTGTGTGTGCTTATTGAAGGAAAACTGCAAAATGATGTGCTATAGTATAAGATGTCTCATAACTCTTCTCAAAACCTGGGAAAGAAACTTGCAAACAAATTAGTGTGAAAGATGAAGTTGTACAGCAGTGAATCCCTATTTTGATAATGTTTTGAAGCTTTGCTTTCACATATGGCATGGACACCTGGGAATCCTGGATGCACTAATTACGTTGTGGTAATGACCAAGGTCATCATTCTATCCAGCTGCTTGTTATACTCATGAATTGGCACCAAGGCCATGATGTGGATCCTGGCTGTGCTAATGTCACCTTTCATCATGCTCATGACCAAATGTATTGTGGTGCTATAGATGAATACTACTCAGCTGTACCATCCCTTAGTACATATAAATGGGTGTTTGCATTGTGTGGCCATGCACCCTGGCTTCACTGTTACCCCTAGACTAACCTGATGAGTGGATATGGCCTCAGCAAAGTTAGACTCTGGCAGGGATCCTGAATTGTGGAGCAGGGAGTGTTACACCTGTAGCAAGGGCAGTGCCAACTTGGGGATTATGAGGGTCTCCTGCATGAACTGGATGCTTGACACAAGCTTACCAGGGTAGTGAGGGATTTCACTGACTTCATAATCATAGATAGAAGTTCCAGCATACATTTGGTGACTTGAGGAGGCATAACCTAGACCTTCTCTGCCAGTTAGTAGAAGACGTTATGGACCAACACACACGCACACACACACGCACACACACACACACACACACACACACACACACACACACACACACACACACACACACACACACACACACACACACACACACACACAATTATTATAAGCATTCAGTTTTTGCAGTGTTACTTTACAGTAAGCCTAGCACATATAGCTGTAAATGCCTTTTGCTTTATAAGTTGTGCTAATTACTCTTGCTTTCTATTGTCCATCACCTCAAGAGATTGAGAAAAAACAGACAATCTTTGCTTTCTTCTTTTCATTTCCACAGGGAGGGAGATGGAGCAGGCAGAGATGAGGCAAAGTCCATCATGATCTGGTCACTACACTGAGATACAGCCACAGTGATCCCCGGGCCTGTTTTTTTGAGCAGTAACAAATATCACTCTGTGGAAGGCAATGTGGAACTGAGGAATACTTATTAGTGGCTTCTGTTGCTGCTTGTCCAGTAGGTGGTGTAGGATCCTTATCAGAGAGTGATGCAGAAGGGCTCTCCTGCATCACCTTGCATGAGTTTTGGTAGGTGGTGAGAACTGAAAAAGATCTGCAGCTTGATGTCTGCATTAACACCCTGGGGCATCTCCTCATGTGGCTGGTCAGTTGACCCTTGCCATCAATATGATATTGGTGGAGCCCACCTATGGTATTATGGAACCCACCTATGGTATTACTCACAAACAGACTTCTTGGGGGGCTCCCTTCTGGGCTAGCATGGCAGGCCTTCCTTATCCCCACTACACCCTACCCACATCATTGTGCTTCCTTGCCACATGTTTGTTACGCTTAATTCCCTGTTTTTAGTCCATGCCTCCTCATCAGCACTTGTCCAGCATCAGTCAGTCTGCATCTCTCCTCTGTTGCCTCCCCTTTATTTGTCTTTACCTCTCCTGTCAGTCTTTGTGCTATATATGTGTTATCTGCACTGGCTGCTAATACATTAAAAACCTTTCCCTGGTATGTTTTTCTTTACCCTTCTTAAAAGACAAAAGGGTACTTGTCTCACAAAAATACTTTCCTTATCCCTACACCACCTTTCCTTTCCCTTCCTGTTGTCCTTTTTTTCAGACAGATCCTTCCCCTTTCTGACTGCTCTTTCACACCATTTCCTTCACAATTGTATAATAAATCAATTGATGCTGGGCTGTGGAGCCCCGCTGTGCCTGTATTGCAGCTATAGGGTGCTTTGACACATATGTGAATATGGATAGCATTGGATATGCTAACTGCTTGCAACTGATCCTTGCCATGTGATCAGTCATAACAAGGGTGAATCAGTTGCATGCTGCATGCCACTGATCCTTGCCATATGATCAGTCATAACAAGGGTGAATCAGTTGCATGCTGCATGCCATTGATCATTGCCATGTGATCAGTCATAACAAGGATGAATCAGTTGCATGCTGCATGCCACTGATCCTTGCCATATGATCAGTCATAACAAGGGTGAATCAGTTGCATGCTGCATGCCACTGATCCTTGCCATATGATCAGTCATAACAAGGGTGAATCAGTTGCATGCTGCATGCCATTGATCATTGCCATGTGATCAGTCATAACAAGGGTGAATCAGTTGCATGCTGCATGCCACTGATCCTTGCCATGTGATTAGTCATAACATGGGTGAATCAGTTGCATACTGCATGCCACTGATCCTTGCCATGTGATTAGTCATAGCAAGGGTGAATCAGTTGCATGCTGCCTGCCATTGATCATTGCCATGTGATCAGTCATAACAAGGGTGAATCAGTTGCATGCTGCATGCCACTGATCCTTGCCATGTGATTAGTCCTAACATGGGTGAATCAGTTGCATACTGTATGCCACTGATCCTTGCCATGTGATTAGTCCTAACATGGGTGAATCAGATGCATACTGCATGCCACTGATCCTTGCCATGTGATTAGTCATAGCAAGGGTGAATCAGTTGCATGGTAATTGCAATTTTTGTGTGTATGAGTGTCCATTATGCAGCACTATTGTAAGCTTGACCAACCTATGTCAGAGCTTATGCATTCCTAATTGCCATCAGGCTGTGGTGCAGTAGTATAGTTAGGGTGGGGCAAAGGGGCAGCTATCCCATGTGTAAAGTGTTAGGGGTACAATGAACTGATCTTTAGTGCATATCAGAATTTCAATGTCAGCATTGCATTTGTTTTCTAAACTGAAGCATCATAGAGCTCTGTATGCTGTAGGAAAGTTGATACAAATGTGGTAAGCTATTTACTCCAGTCTAGAAAAAGTAAACAGTGTTTTTTGTTTGTTGTTGTTTTCTGAAAAAAAAAAGAGTTTTTTATCTTCATCTATGAGAAGAGCTTTTTGTTGTGTTTTGGAAGGGTGTCAGATTTGGGGAGTAGGGGGTATAAAAACAACTAACTACACCTCAGCCACAGTGGGCTATCTGATTCATACTATTTATCATAAGATGGTTGACCTATGCTTCCTTTTGAATATCCCCACAGTTGTCGCCATTAAAGGTTACTTTGTGCATGCAATTTCTAACTGATTATATTTTGAAATCATATTTATTACAAACTAATGAATAAATTAGGGGCACAGACATTTTACAAAATTAATCCACAACAGAACTGTACGAGGGAGAGAAATTTGTTGTGGTTGGCATTAATGGACTGCACAGTGACATCTCACATAAAAAGAGTTAAAGGGAGTCAGAAGATTGTTATGCAATATCTCTGATTTACACTGCAAACTTGCTATTACCTTGAATGAATATGTTGATGAATAACACAGGTGATTAAAAACAAGTTACCAATAATAACCTGTATGTTAATGCGTCTGATAAATGCATTAAAAAAATTGACTCAAGATAAGACTCAGAAGTGACTTTCTTGAAACCATTTTGAAAATGCCTTAACAAATATTCATGATTAGAAACTCAATCATAAATATATTGGAGTTTTACCTGCCTTATACACAACTTACATGGTGAAAAAAAATGAAGGCTCTGTATGTTTTACATTTTAGAAAGCTGTAATAAACTTAGTGCTGTGCCACTGACAGCAGGTAGAGTTGATGCATACCTTTAGTCAACTAAAAGCTTTAAAGCTGTTAGATACTTATTTTTGCCAAGTTTTTTTTTCAGCTTGTGTGTATTGCAGCTTTTAAAGCTGTTATAATGCTTCCAATTCATTTCCATGGTACCTGCCTTGTGTAAAGCAAAGCAAAACAAAATTGTAAACCCATGAAAGGTGCATTACAATGTTTGTTATGTACCTTTGAGATGTCAGAAAAGTGCACAATTACCTTATTTTAGTCTATTTTAAAGAATAATCAATAGACACCACGACCTACATGACAAAAATATAAAGATGTATCTGTATCTACTTGGCACACACAAACTTAATGGAATTGGTCATAGTTCTTTAAGTTATTTGTTTAATTTGGAAAGGGAATACAATTAGGTGGCATGAATTTGTTACATTACCACAGGAATGTTATTTCCCTTTCTAGTTTAAGGTTAATTTTGACTTTAATGTCATTTGTAGATGTCAGTGCCTATAAAGACATCAACGGTCTAGCATCTAGGCTATTAAAAATGCAGTGCCAGAAAGACCAACAGTTATCTCTCTTATGAATTTAATGATATTCTTGAGTTGAATTTGTGCATATAGCCAAGAATACATGCCAGATAGAGGACGTGAATCTGACTTTTTAATAGAACACAAGTCAGTTTTCAGTAGAAGTTGTAAAAAAAATTGCTAGCAACAGTAAATGATCAAAATAAGAACATAGGTGGACAGGTGAAATGCCATGCCATGCACTTGTAATGGCAAACACCACTATTATGGCTAGTATTTTTTCACACAGGACTGATGTTGTTAGATTTCTAACAACACATAACTGAGTTAGTACATACGTTGAAAATGTTTTATTTTATCATATTATTATTAATTCAAATTAGTTGAATTTCATTACCATGCTAAGAAAGGAAGGCATTAGGGTAATGAAGCCAGATAAAGGGGGTGGCATTGTGCTCATGTATGATTCAAATTATGAATCACACATGCACAATTTGTTGCATGATGACAGCCAATACGGGTTAATCTCCCACAATGAGCACAATATTGCTGTTGCAAAAATCAACTACACCCTCTACGACTACCTAATGCAGGGTTTTATCAATGAGAAATTATATAATTTCCTCAAAGTGGGTAAACCCAAGACCCCTGTCATCTTCGGGATACCCAAAATCCACAAGGGCACTGACCCTTTACTTTTCAGGCCCATTGTATCGGGGGCAGGAGGAATAACAGAACCAATAGCTAAATTCATTGACTACATCATGAAGAAACACACCACCGCTTTAACCCACGTATGTAAGGATTCCTGGGAATTTCTTAAAAATTTTCCCAGAGACAAATTTAATGCTTCAACATTGATGGTAACTGTGGATGTGAAGGATCTCTTTCCTAGCATTCCCCATACAACAGGGCTAGAATGGTTTTTGGATTTTCTTAGGTTGGAAACTAAGTTAAGTAACAATTTTGTCAATTTAATCACCGAGATGATGGGTATAGTTTTAGAGAACAATTTCATGTTGTTTAATGGTGAATTGTTTAAGCAGCTTAAAGGTGTAGCGATGGGCGCGTCCTGTGCCACCATTTATGCAAACGTTGTTCTACACAGGTGGGAGCAGGTACACATTTTCCAAACCAGCTGGGGACAATATGTTACTTTCTACTGTAGATACCTGGATGACATTTGCATCATCTGGAATGGCACTAAAGAACAACTTACAGCATTTTTACAGTACATTAACTCAACAACTGACTTTCTCACTTTCACTCACAACATTAGTGAAAATGAACTACATTATTTAGATGTAACCATTTTCAAAGATTTGAACACTGAGGAATTACATTCCAAGATTTTTAGGAAACCAACCTTTTCGAACTCTCTACTGCATTTTGAAAGTCAACACCCTCTGCATCAAAAGAAAGGCATTCTTAAGGGGCAACTGATTAGAGCCTCGAGAATGTGCAGTAGGTTAGATGAGTTCTTGAAAGAAGTTGAAAACCTTCATAACATGTTTACTGAAAGGGCTTACCCTAAGGAATTAATTGAGACTCTTACCAACGAGGTGCTCACAAAGAGGAACTCTTTATACTCCCCTTTATTAGGAGTGGTAGAAACTAACCTTTCTCAAGCCAGGGGTTCAGATATACATACTACTGTTAAAGGGGAAAATTTTGTGTACACATTTTCTGATGATTACTCACAAATCGAAAGCACAATCAAAAAAAATTTTGGTTTGTGTTACAAAATAATGAAGAGTTCAAACAGTTCATACCAAGTAAACCCAGTTTTGTTAGAAAAAGAGGGCAGAATTTAAAGGCAATTTTTGAGAAAAGACACAATGCAAAAACCGGGAAACAACGGCAAGTCAATGGCACTTATAGATGTGGTGCCTGTAAACAGTGTTCTTTAGTTATAAACGACCATCACATGTATTTAAAGGCACGCCACATTAACATTAAGCCATCTGGGCATTTTTCCTGTGCCACTAAAGGTGTCGTTTACATTGGTTTATGCTCCACCTGCGGATGTTTTTACATAGGTAAAACGGAGCGTGAATTTAGGAAGAGGTTATATGAGCATGCATATGAAATCGACAACAAAAAGGAAAGTAATGCCTTTTATAAGCATTCTCTTGAATGCCCCAATTTCAAATTGTCTTTCATGGTGCTCGAACAGGTCAACCCACACATTAGAGGGGGAGACTGGGAATCTACACTTGAGTTTAGGGAGTTAATCTGGCAGCTCAAGCTTGATGCAGGAAAACCACCAGGGCTTAATGGTTTACTTAGTATAGGCTCAGTGCTCAGGCTTAGAAGGGCCAGATTATAAATAATTATAAATATACATCACCCCAAACTCTCGATCATCCATGACTGGTCTTATTCTTATTCTTATTCTTATTTTTATTTATATTGGGGTTTTTTCTGATTTTTAAATTCACTTGGTCACACTGTTATTAGCACACATGTGGTAGGTTTTTCCAAAAGTAATGACTTGTTATTGTATTTTTTAACATAGATTTAGCTGTTGTCAACATTTATTGAAAGCAGCAGTCTTATATTTTAAAACTATTTTACTGAAATTTTAACAATCCTCTTTTTTAAGACATATTTCTGTTTTTTAAAACACATCAATTGTAAATTATTTAACAAGAATCTATTCAGTTATGGTTATGTATGTTTTTGTCTTTTGAACACATTTATGTTTTTTAGTTTCTGGCTCGCTAAGGGTTAAACACAAAAAAAGATGAGAAACACCAATTTGTAGTTGACGACTAATCAACCCACACTATTTAAACACTGGTGTAACTAGTTTAGTGTTTTGACTTGATAAAGCCTGGAATATACCAGGCGAAAGCGCTTGTCTCACTGTTCTGTTTGGAATTTATTTTTTGAAAGTGTGTGAATAAACTGCTCTAATCTCGCTGGTGGATTATTGCTTCAGCTGGTGGTTTTTGACTTCTACATTACTGATTTTATCATATTATAACAACTTGGAGCTGAGTTAGTAGACAAGCTGAATAAGTTTTTAGAAACATCTGGAAGATCTTCGTATCTAACTTCACATGGATTGCATAGACGGGGAAGCCAGATGTTTATATGTACAGGAATGAGGAATCTAAAAGAAGTTTTACTTAAAATCTTGAAGCCTAATATCGCTATAATGAACATTGTTGGTACATACATTGTTGGTACATACAAACATTTATTTTGTAATGTTCATGGATATATATATCTATATATATATATATATATATATATATATATATATATATATATATATATATATATATAAAACTAGTATGTTTATCTAATGCACAAAAAACACTGTAATAATGTTTATTGAAATTCTAAAATAGCAGGAGTCATATACACTGTCCCAGTTTCTTTCTGTTCTTCTTGTTATGCAAGAAAAATGAAAAGACAGTTAAGTATCAGCCTTGTCAGTCTCCTATATTACTGGATACAAAATTTTCAGTAAACTGTTTTAATGTACATGCATATATAGTCAGCCAATATGTGCATTGTATGACTGAATATTATATTAATTTTTCAAAGTTATGGTTTACAGAATCAGATGTCTTAATCAGATGTCTTTATCATATGCTGTTGTCATGCAAAATCCTTACAAATTATTATAATTAGTTGTCTTCTCTTATAATTGGCAGATATAAAGAAATAATGTTCCCTTTAACAACTTTAATCCTAAAGATTTGTATGCGGTATAAATGGTTTAACACATGGCCTTGCAGTGTACACAATATTAATTTCACTAATGTCTTGTGGTTCATGTTATTTTAAGCTGAGTAATCTCCATTTATTAAATATACTTTCATCATTCTTATGTTCAAACGAAATAGTTGAGGCTGCAAGCTCTGAAAATGACTTTGGGCATTGCAGATTTACTGTGAGAGTTCAGAAAGACATGCTGAATTTCATTTTTAAGAGGTTTTATTGATTATGTTTGGAATCTTTCTTGGCACAGATTTTTTGCCAAATGATAATTGCTAAATGGCTATTAGCAATATTTTAGGTATCCATTCCTTGGTTTAGCACCATCAATTTTCTTTACCAAAAAAAGTATAATCAGAAAGTCAAATTACCTGTCAGTTGCTGTATACAGATATTAACAATAGCTGTATACCTTTGTATTGTTTTAAAAAATTATAAAGCTATGAAATATACAAGTGTAGTATTATTAAATGTGTTGTTTTGTCTATGCAGTTATTTTCTCCTGTAATCAAACAAAATAAGGGGCAACTGGTCTACAGTTAGCTGCTGGAATGACTGATGAATATATCCTTATGATAAAAATCTTTTTGTCATAGTGTTCATTTACAAAATTAAATAGTTTAAGCCAGCAATTCTACAAACATACATCTGTCAACAGACATGTACATTTATAGGAAGAGGAAAACTCAAATGTATTCCTATTTTCTACCAGACTATGCTATCTAAGAATTAATATATTTAACTTTAGGGGCTATAGATACAAAGTATCCTAAAATTCTCATGGTTGATTGCAAAACTGAATTCATTATTTGAGTTTGTTTGTTGAATAAATAAAATTGCATAAAACTCGTTTTGTATGTGTTCCTAAAACTGGCTCTACAGCAATGCAACAATATGTTCTTTGTATTAAATACATAATATAGAAAAAGGTGTGTATTGGCACGTGAAAGTGTGGAGTATACTTCTTGTCAATAAGAGCAAGCTGCAATAGTTACAAAGATATATTTTGGTTTAGTATAATTTTTAAACGTATAATGAAAAATATTGCTCTGTCTAGTTGCTTCAGTAGGTTTACAATCAGAAATTCAAAAAGTGCTCTGTTAAACCTGAACAGGAGAGCACCAAAATACAGCCATGCCAAAGCCCACTCTACCAAATCCTGCCCTTGATCCCCTCTGCAGAACCCATGCTAGTACTTGTTTCTGTGTCCTCACAGGTAGGAAGTTTCACACATTGGTGTTATTTCAGGGTAGTTCTTGGTCAGTGCTGTGTTTTTTGGTGCTGTTTTGTCAAGATTTTGTATTTTGATGGAATACTTTTCACATTTCTGATAGTAAATCTCTTTCTCTCTCTCTCTCTCTCTCTATATATATATATATATATATATAAACATAAATACATCCATATACGAAAAAAATTTTGAACCTCAAGTGAGTGAGCTCCAATACTTGATTCCCAACTCATCAGAAAAAGTTAGTTAAGTGAATGTTCTTGTAAGAGGCAACCCCCCCCCCCCACACACACACACACACTCCCACTGCCCCATCCCCTGCTAAATTTATATATATATATATATATATATATATATGTGTGTGTGTGTGTGTGTGTGTGTGTGTTTTTACATATATCTATATATATATATATATATATATATATATATATATATATATATATATATACCCTATACATATATACCAAAGATTCCCACATTCCCATTATACTGCAATTTTTGATTACACATGCCAGCTTTTTTCCTGGTGAATGAAAAAAAAAATTTGACCAAATAAATATTTATATATGACAAACCAGAGGAAGAATACTGTAATCTGAGATAATATGTGCAAAATCTTCTTCGTCTTCTTTCGGCTTTTCCCGGTTAGGGGTCGCCACAGTGGATCACCTGTCCGTTCATGATTGGCAGTGGAGATTTACGGTGTCGAGTTGCCAGCCCGGCGCCCAACCTTCCACAGAAGGCACACACACACACACACACACACACACACACACACACACACACACACACACACACACACACACACACACACACTCACACCTAGGGCCAATTTAGAGTGTCCAATCCACCTACAGCATGTCTTTGGCATGTGGGAGGAAACCCGAGCACCCGGAGGAAACATCTTTAATGTTAAAATAAAAAAAAAATGCATAAAACTTCTCTTCCCTCATAGGGTAAATTCCAGGCAATTTACTCAAATGACTTTAATCAATAAATTATTTAAGGACTTTGACTGTATTTGGTGTTATTGTTCAATTGCTCAATTTATTTGAGTAAATTGCCTGGAAATTACCCTACGAGGAAAGAGAAGTTTTATTTATTTGTTTGTATTTCCCGGGTTCCAGTGGTTCATTTTCTTTTTTAAAAAAATGCAGCTGTTTTTAACACTGCCATATCAAAGCGTGTGTAAGCACTAATAATGGCAGATCATTAACGCCTGCACTAAGTGTACATCATTCTGAGTGAACAGACAATACAAGCACACGTTCTTCCTTCTAATTCCAGTTTTCCTACTGCTTTTCTTGCAGCCTCAAATAGCAGGAAGATTTCTGAAAGGTTACCACAAAGTGCAGACTGCATGTACACTTAGTTTAATATTTCTGGGTGACTGGAAAGCACAGAAAATGTGCTAGGGATGGTCATGTACACACTGTACATGAAGTGTAGGCTTAACGAGTCTGGCTCATGAATCACTTATTTATGTCTCTTGCTATTTAAAATAAAATATTTCATTCTCTCTTTGTTCACAGATTTATTGAGTGGAACATTTTCTATCTTTAAAATGATGGGATGGTTAATTGATGCTTGTAAGTATTAAATGCTCCTACATTTTTACATATTGTCAAAAGACTATGCTATAGCACAAGTATCATTTTAACTGATGTGCAATTCAATAACTCTTTATTTTATTACAAGACTGGTCTTGATCTGGCTTTCCTATTAATTGTGAGCTCATTTCTGTTTCCATATTTAACCACATCAGAAACACTGCTAACCTTTTTTATGTATAGGTGTTGTTCATGTCATGGACCTTTGCATATAGTTACACGCTCGTTAATTTTTGTCCTCTTTCTGTTGTTGAAATTCTAATAAAAATTAAAAAAAAAGAAACACTGCTAACCAGCTGTGAGACATCACAAATGTTTGTGTTAATCCATTAAATAATGCCTTGGACAAAGGGCAGGCTTACTGGGGATCAGGTTAAGAATGGTTTGTTTGGAAACTCTTTTTAAACTATCTGGAATCCTTCACAGAAGTCATGAAATTAATGTTTGTGTACCTGGATTTCCCTGTGCACTACACCCTTATCACCAGTGGGTACAACCTGTTCTGGGACTTAATGTCAGACATAAACAGGGAGGAAGAACCCAATGCAATCTTATTGTCTTATGGAGATGAAAACCCTTTAGGGAGAATTTAGGTGGGAACTCTCAGAGAAAAAAAGTGAGTTTGTGAGTTCAGCTTCTAGTCACACTTAAATTTTAGACCTTCTGAAGAGTATGAGCTGAGTTGTAGCACACATTTCTACAAGTTCCTTATTGGTTTGCCCTTTCCCAAGTTTTCTAATATTGCTTTAGTACAAATGGTCACCACTGCTGCTGCAGAAACCATCTCCTATATTTTTTTTATTCAGAACTGCATCAAACCTGTGCCTTGCAAGGATCTGGCTGATATAACTTTTTTTCTCCAGTGACAGTCTATGCCTTCTCTGTTGTTTGTACTAGACATTTCACACCATTCCTTTGTTTTTCTTTTTCTTTTTGCAGTAATGGCTTCTACAGTTAGCTTTAAGGAGCACACATGTTGGCAGCCCCAGCATCCTTTGCCCATAAATGGAAGATTCATTTGAATCATCACTGAGACTAGAATGACAAAAAGGGTTTGCACCCTTAGAGTGGGGAATGGTTGAATGAGGTCAGTCTTTAATGAGTTATATATATTAATATTCTTACGTTCATAGGTTCATAGGTAGGTACTAGGTATCTGCCCGAGGGCATTTATAAGCCTAACTAGAGTGTGTCAGCTTTCGCCGCCCCATTGATTAATTAACTGATCGTCTGTCAAGTAGAGCCAATGAAGTGATCCCGGGGGGGGGGTATTTTCTGATACCCATCCACTTGTCAAGGTTTCTCTTGAAGAGTCTTAGTGAGGGGCTCTGCCTGATGTAATTTGGAATTTTGTTCCAAAGCCTGGGGAGTCTCTGTGACAGGAATCTATCCCTCCAGCATGTTCTATTTATTGTTGTGGTGAGGTTTAGCTCACTAGAGCACGTGGCTCGCAGTGACTTGGATTTCTTTAGGTGGAGCATGTCCATCAATTCTGAGTTGGACATGGCTTTGTAAGTCAGGCAGAGATCACCTCTGAGTAAAAAACTTGAAAAAAACAAAAAAAAAAATATCCTTGTTTTCCATACTTTCCTAACTTGTGTTCCAGAGACCAGATTTTGCTGATCCCTGGGCTTTGTCTTGGTTTCTGTGTTTCTCCATTTTCCTTGTTTGGTCAGGGGGAAGTTTCTTTACTCACCAGTGAGAGTGGGGAGTACTGAGCTGCCTGTTTGTCCTTAGAGGAGTGGTTTAAGGCAGTAACTTGTAGTCTATTGGCCATTTTGGGTCATTTCCGGTCTTTTCCAGCCCCCTGCTATAAAGCGCGTTTTAGCGCGCTTTAGCGCGAATTAGCGCGATTTAGCACGGAGTTGCCACTGTTGCACACTAGGGCAGCGCCGGTTACTATTCGGGCTACCTAAAGTCCACTCTTCAAATTTTCCCTTAAAACTACCTTCCTCGAACTATACTACTCTTCTAATCAGCGTATCCTATAACTAAAAAGATTATCTCTACTTGACTCCAAGTAGACTATTGTCTATCTGTTAAACCTAGCACTTGCTCCTACAGTACTTATTACCTTGATACAGCACTCTTGTCATAGATAGTACCCCAAAAAGGCAAACCCCCATTTCTCTGTCACCCACATCCCCCGGAATCTCTTTTAAAGTTTTTTTGTCTATTCCTTCTAGCATGTCGAGGGATCAGTTGCTAGTGTCCTCTCCTGCTCAGCTAGTGAACCTGGGAATATTGAGGCAATGTTACAATTGCCTCATGTACACAGACAACCCTCTCCTCCTCCCACAAAACACAAATACATGCGAGAGATGCAACTATACGGCCAAACTGGAGGCTGAGCTCTCTCAACATAGGACTGGCAAGACCAGTCAGGAGGAGAAGGTTACCACACACACTATAGACCCAGTCTCACATAGTACCATCACAACCTCAAATCATACACATAAACACACAAAGACATACTCGGAGGCTCTGATCAAAAATCTACCAAAACAGCAGAGGCCACCAAAGCAGACACCCAAACAACCACCACCTCAGAACACAACACCTGCAACACATAGACCTCACAGTCAGAGTGTCAAACAGTCACAGCCCTTAAGGCCAAACACAATGCTAGACACACTAGTCATTGGTGACTCCATAGTCAGACACACTGACGTCCCGCTCACCAGACTGAGTAAGGAGAGAGTTACAGTAAGCTGCCTGTCGGGCGCTAGAATCCGCCACATAACGTAAGCAATCAGGTCTCTCAACAGCAGGTACAAATACGACTCAGTCATTGTCCACACTGGTGTAAATGACCTGAGACGTACCTCCTTGGACTACATGAAAAGAGACATTGAGGAGCTCTCTGATTATGTAGCCCAGGCAGGTATGACCCTGACCTTGAGCAGTATCCTACCTTCAGCAAGAATGATGCCACAATACAGAGATAAGATGATCAGCTTTAACAATTGGCTTAAACTCTGGTGTCATTCAAAGGGGATCCAATGTCTGTCTGCCTGGGATGACATGCTGGACAAGCCACGCTGCTTCGCAAGGGACAGCTTGCACCTGTCACCCCTGGGATTCCGGATATTGGCAAAGGCTCTTGCCACCCCCATAGTGCCTTTTTTAGGCAAGGCTCAAATTCTAAACCTACCACCCTAGAGCACAAAAAAGGAAAAAAAACTAAGGGTAATGTTGCTCAATGCCAGAAGTCTAAATCTCAAAATGCACACACTCGAGGCCCTTCTCAGTATGGAGAACATCGATGTCTGTGCTGTGACAGAAACCTGGTTCAAGGCTCCTGAGAGCACCCCAGCACTATCAGGTTTTACCTCATATCATGCTCCGCCCCAAAATCCGGACAATACCAAGAAAGGAGGGGGGGTATCCATATTCATCAAGGACACCCACACCTCAAGACTGGTGGCAACGCACGATGCATCAGAGACCATCCAGGTGCAATTAACCATAGGCAAGACTGCTCTGCAAATTGTAGCATGTTACAGGCCACCCTCACAAACTCAGGAACCTCACATGGCCTTCCTGAAAACACTGGAGGGGATAAATGTATCACCAAACACCATCATACTAGGTGACTTCAATTACCCTAATATAGACTGGGAACACTACTCAAGCCCAAACACCCTAGCCCAAAAGTTCCTGGAATTCATAAACTCAAATGCCATGGAACAACTAGTCACCATCCCCACAAGAGGAGAAAACATACTTGATCTCATCATCACGAACATGGGAGCACAATGTTCAACACCGGAAGTATACCCCTCACTGGTGAGATCAGATCACAAACTAATATCGCTGGAGGTCCTCATCCCACCCCCACCTGAAATAAAAAAGACCACAGTAAAGAACTTCTCGAATGCTGACTTCACACTTCTAAAGACTAGTGTGGTCTCCTTTAAGGCCCCCGAGCCAGCGGAAAACAGTACTCAAGCCGCTGAATCACTTACAAATGTCTTCTACCAGCACCTGCAGGACTGCATGGATAAGGCAATCCCAAGCAAAACAAAGACTCTTTGTACCAAAGGCAAGCGTCCAGTCTGGTGGACCCCAGCCATAAACAAACTCTACAACAAAAGGAGGAAGCTACTACAAGATAGAGCAAAATCCTTAAAAGGTAAGACACCTTTGATCACTATAAGTAAAAAACTAAGAGCTCTCATAAAATCATCCAAAGCAAATTTTGAGAGAAAAATAGCTAAAGACTCAAAAGACAATCATAAGGCCTTCTTTAGCTAGGTTAGAAACCTGGGAGGAAACTCCCAGATATGCTCAGAACTAGTTCAAAATGATGTGAAGATTACTGATCCTACAGACATTGCCAACATACTGGCTGACAGGTTCAGTGCAAACTTCTCCCCCCCCCCAAAAGGAGAGATATCTATACCAAACGATTGCAGCCCCCAAACATCTCTAACGCCCAAGTGAGAACTGCTCTCCAAAGCAAAAACACAGCATCCATGGGACCTGATGGTGTCCCCGGCTGTGTGCTCCACGAACTCAATGAGGAATTAAACCCACAGCTAGGACAGCTGTTTAATCATAGTCTCACCTCTGGATACGCACTCCAGGAGTGGCGCACTGCAACTGTGGTCCCACTTCACAAAGGCGGTGCCTCCACCGACCCTGGAAATTACCGCCCATTAGCTTGACAAGCCTTATCTGCAAAGCCATGGAGAAGATCATAATGGACCTCATAAATAAAGACATAGGGAATTTGCAGACTTTGGATCCAACCCAGTTTGGCTTTGTCAAAGGCAGATCATGCCTTTTAAACTTGGTTGACCTTTTCAAACAGTCACCAAAGCCATTGATGAGGGAAAGGCAGTCCATACAGCCTACCTCGATCTGGCGAAGGCCTTCGATACAATACCCCACTCGGGTATCATTGAAAAACTCATCAGCTTAAATGTTAACCCATACATCACAAGATGGGTTGCAAACTGGCTGAGTGACAGAACCCACAGGGTCAGAGTCGCTGGCGCCATGTCAGACTCAAAGCCTGTCACAAGTGGTGTCCCACAGGGCTCAGTCCTGGGCCCACTCTTGTTTGGCATCTACTTTTCTGAAGTACAAGCAAACACAGGAGGGTTATGGCTGACAAAGTTTGCAGATGACTGCAAACTGGGCGCCATAGTCGAAAACACATCTGACACAGATATCCTTCAGAAGGGTCTCACAGAAATGGATAACTGGTGCCAGAGCCATGGCCCAAAGTTAAATGCCAAAAAATGCATAGTCACACCCTTCGGGAAAAACAAGGTTACCCCTAGCTACCATATAGGTGGCAATCCACTGAGCACAGAAGAAGTTATCAGGGACCTGGGGACCCAGGTTGACAGTAACCTGTCATTCGACACCCATGTAGCTAAAGTAGTTAGGAAGAACTTCTACATTACCCACCTTATCATGAAGGGATTCACATCTAGATCAAGGGAGGTCATAGTCTCCCTATGCTCATCACTCATCAGACCAATGATTGAGTACAATGCCCCATTCGGAATGTATCTGACCCAACACTTGCAGCAGCTGGAGAGGCCACAAAAGTTCCTCACCAAAAGGATAAAGGGTCTCAAAAATCTGTCCTATGCTGCCCGACTGAAAGAACTCCAGCTCTATTCAGTCGCTTACCGCTTGCTCAGAGGTGACCTCTGCCTGACATACAAGGCCATATCAAACCCAGATTTGATGAATATGCTTCACCTCAAAAAATCTAGATCTGTCAGAGCCACAAGGGCGGGAGACTTAAACCTCGACACGGCTATTAATAGGACGTGCTGGAGGGATAGATTCATCACCCAAAGAATCCCTATGCTGTGGAACAAAATCCCGGTAAATGTGAGGCAGAGCACCTCGCTGGCCTTGTTCAAGAGAAATCTTGACCAATGGATGGGAGATCGCAGATATACCCCAGGGATTACCTCAGTGTCACTGCTCGACAGAGGCACAGCAAAATAATGGGTATAGTTCCCCATACTAAAGGGGTGGCGTAAGCCACAAAACTATGGGCTAGGCTTGTAAATGCCCTCGGGCAGATAGCCTAGTATGAACCTATGAACCTATGAACCTATATGCCACTGAGTACAGCCGGAGTTTTTTCAGTCGGGCTGCATAGGACATATGTTTGAGGCCAGTAATCCTCTTGGTGAGGTACCTCTGTGGTCTTTCCAGCCATTGGAAGTGTCTTGCGAGGCACTTCCCAAATGGGGCACTGCACCCCATGATGGGCCCAATGAGTGATGAGTAGAGGGGCACTATAACCTCTTTATTCCTAGATGCAAACTCTTTAGTAATTAGATGGGCCACATAGAAGGATTTCCCAACCACCTTGGCAATATGATTGTCAAAGGAGAGATTACTATCTACCTGGGTCCCAGATCTTTTATTACCTCTTCTGTATTAAGGGGGCTGCCGCCTATGTGGTAATTTGTGGGTGTTTTGTTTATCCCAAACGGGATGACTATGCATTTTTTGGCATTTAGCTTGAGGCCATGACTTTGACACCAGGTGTCCGTCTCAGTAAGACCCTTTTGGAGGATGTCCGTGTCAGCCGAAAAGTCAATTATGGCTCCCAGTTTGCAGTCATCAGTGAACTTGGTTAGCCATAGTCCTCCTGTGTTTGCCTGTACTTCTGAGAAGTATATGCCAAACAGTAGGGGTCCCAGGACCGAGCCTTTTGGGACACCACTTGTGACTGGTTTAGAGTCGGGCCTGGAGCCCGCTATTCTTACCGTATGAGTTCTGTCTGTAAGCCAGTTGGCAACCCATCTCGCAACATAAGGGTTCATGTTCAGGCTTGTGAGTTTTTCTGTAATACCTGAGTGGGGAATGGTGTCGAAAGCCTTGGCAAGGTCAAGGTAGGCTGTGTGAACCACCTTTCCTTCATCCATGGCCTTGGTGACTGTCTCGAAGAAGTCAACCAGGTTTAGTAGGAATGATCTGCCCTTAACAAAGCTGAACTGGGTCAGGTCAAGTGTTTGGAGGTTCCCAATGTCTTTGTTAATGAGTTCCATGATGATGCGCTCCATAGCCTTGCAGACCAGGCTAGTCAGGCTTATGGGGCAATAGTTACCAGGGTCAGTTGTGGCCCCTCCTTTGTGGAGAGGAATAACCGTTGCTGTGCACCATTCTATGGGCACGTAGCCTGTGGAGAGGCTGAGACTGAACAGCGTGTTTAGGTGGGGGGTTAGTTCGTTCTGTAGTTCATGCAAGACACAGCCTGGGACACCATCTTGTCCCATTAACACTGTGTTTTTGGCTTTTGAAAGGGCTGTTTTCACCTGTGCATCTGTGATTTTTGGGACACTACATTTTTCCGGTATTGTTGTGGGCCCTTTTGGAGGTGAGAGGGGGGTGAAGTTTGCCCTGAATCTATCTGCCAGGATGTTGGCAATATCAGTAGGTTCAGTATATGTTGTGCTATTTTGCACTAGTTCAGTGCATATCTGCGAGTTGCCACTTAGATTCTTAACATAGCTAAAGAAGGCTTTGTGGTGATCTTTTGAATCCTTGGCTATTTTTCTTTTGAAGTAAGCCTTGGATGATTTCATGAGGGACCTTAGTTTCTTACTGATACTGATCAGGGATGTCTTTCCTTCTTGGTATTTGCTTTTTTTCTGACCTAGTTTCCTCCTTCTATTGTATAGCTTGTTTATTGCAGGGGTCCATCAAACTGATTTCCTTCTCTTAGAGGAGTGAGTCTTGGTTTTGCTAGGGAGGACATGATCCATGCATCCTTGTAGGTGCTCAAAGAGTGCATTTGTAAAGGTTTCTGTATCTTGGGCAGCATTATCCTTTAGCGTGGGGGCTATGAAACTTACCACATCTGTCTTAAGTAAGGTGAAGTTTGTTTTAGAAAAGTTTTTTACTGTGGTTTCCTTAGTTGGGGGTGGTGGTGGGGTGTGGACATCCAGAGTGATTAGTTTATGGTCTGATCTAACCAGTGACGGGTTGACTTCCGGTGTGGAACACCTGTCGCCCATGTTGGTGATGACCAGGTCCAATATGTTTTCACCTCTGGTAGGGGAGTTTACCAGCTGATCCAGGGAGTTTGAGTTGATGAATTCCAGGAAGCGCTGGGCCTGGGAATTTGTACTAGAGTAGTTTTCCCAGTGAATGGTAGGGTAATTGAAATCACCCAATATCAGGGTGCTCGGTAGGACCTTCATGTTTTCCAGTGTCTCCAGAAAGGTGGAGTGGTGGTCCTGGGTCATGGAGGGTGATCTGTAGCAGGCCACAATTTGCATTGCAGATTTGCCTGATGTTAGTTGCACATGGATGATCTCAGAGGTATCATGCTGCGCCACTAACCTGGAGGTGTAGGTATCCTTGATGAATATGGATACACCCCCCCCTTTTGTGTTTCTGTCCATGTTCTGTGGCTGAAACGTGTGGTATGAGTTGTAGCCCAGTAGTGCTGGGGTGTTCTCTGGAGCCTTGAACCAGGTTTCAGTTACTGCACAGATGTCGAAATTCTCCATGCTGAGGAGTGCTTTGAGCACGTGCATTCTGAGATTTAAGCTCCTGGCATTGAGTAGCATAACCCTCATTTTTTTGTTAATTGTGCAGTTTACGGAGGTGGGTTTCACTTTTGAGCCTTGCCTAAAAAAGGCACTATAGGGGCAGCAAGAGCCTTGGCCAGTATTTGAAAGCCTAGGGGTGACAGGTGCAAGCCATCTCTTGTGAAGCAATGCGGCTTGCCGAGCAAGTCGTCCCAGGCTGACAGACACTGGATCCCCTTTGAATGACACCAGAAGCTTAGCCAATTGTTGAAATTGATCATTTTTTCTTTATACTGAGGTATCATTCTTGGTGAGGGCAGGATGCTACTCAGGGTCAGGGTCATACCAGCCTGGGGTACATGATCAGATTGCTCTTCCATGTCTCTTTTCATGTAGTCCAGGGAGGTACGTCTCAGGTCATTCACACCAACATGAACAATGACAGAGTCATATTTGTACTTGTTCTTTAGTGACCTGAGTGCTTGTGTTTTGTGGCAGATTCTGGCTCCCAACAGGCAGCTAACAGTAACCTTCTGTCCTTTAGATTATTCTTCCAGACTTTAAAAGACTTCCAGACACAGAATGTCACTCAAGCTTCAATATCTGCAGCAAAATGGTACATGAAAATATAGGCTGTCACCAGGTATCATTAGTGTACATGACAATTTTGGTGAAATTAAAGTAAGAAATATATTATCCAGGCAAGAAAACGTATCTCTGTTGAACCTTTGTATTTCTAGTTAGTCTAGAACTGCCATTGAGGTATATCATCTTGATTCTTGTCACGGTTTTACCTTGTTCATAAGTTCATAGGTGTTTACTAGGCCCACAAGGGCCTTTTTAAGCATAGCCATGTATCCTAAATCTCTGACTAGTTCTGATACCCTTGATAAGTGTAAGCATGAGCCTGGAAGATGAACCATTTACAGGTTACCTGTTTACATCAGAGACATAGTTTATCATCAACTACAAAACTTTAAGGTTAGAGAAGGGGGTTATGCATGAAATATTAACCTTTTAGCTCTGCTGCCACAACTTGTTTTTAGGTGTTTGTTTTCCCCACAGCTGACGAGAAGCTGCTTCTTTCCATGTCAAGAAGGCAGTTGCTCCTCCTCCAGACCTGATCGAACAGTTGCGGCCAGAGAGGACAGCGAGACATCCCAGTGCAGTATCAGACTGCTGCCAGAGAGGTCTTTTTGTTTGTTTTTACTCTACCTTTGCATAGCACATGCAATGACTCAGACGACTGCTGGTGCTTCCACAGTTTTTATGGTGAATGATGGCTTCTCTCACAGCACTTACTGACTACCAGGGTTGCACCATCAACCAAAAAGCCCTTCCCTACTCTTAGAATAGGCAAACAAATGAAATACTGTTTTTTTTTCCATCGCACCAACCAACTCCTCATAATCCAGGGATGCTAATTAAACCTGGGTTACCTGGACTCCGTTCAGAACTTCATCCCAGTACATCATGGAGTGGACAGCTAATAAACTGTGTAGCTAAGTTTCAGTACTTTGGATGATCATCTCAAAATTTACTGCTTCCAAGCCTCACAGTATTCAAGTGGGGGCTGCAAACTGAGTAAAGCACAAACATGTCTAATTCACACAGCTTTATGTAAGTCTGATATCCTAAATTCTGCAACAGCTTTGATTATAGTTCATTACCTCAGATAAATCATGGATTTTAAATATTTTTAAGTAATTACTGCATCCATTCTGACAAAAATTTTGATTCACTCATTACATGTTCTAGCTAGTTACATTTATAAATTTCTGACATTTTCCTGCTGTATCCATATGATATATATATATATATATATATATATATATATATATATATATATATATATATATATATATATATATATATATATATATATATATATATATGGGTCTACCTCAGAAGATCGACAGACCATTTGATCGACATTCATTTGGTCAACAGCTCATTTGGTCGAAAACCAGTATTCAAGGCACATAACAGGGATTTGCCCCCTCCCCAATGTTGTGCGACCCTGGAGTTGGTATATATAGTTGGGGGTGTGTGAAGGGCACAGTCCCCCACACTGGGAGGTGTGACGGCAAATCCCCCTACCTATTACCATTTAAAAACATGTAAATACAACAAAAACTACACATTTTAAATGAATATATATATATATAAAACTCTCTCTATATATATATGTATATATATATATATATATATATATATATATATATATATATGTATATATACAATTATATCTGTAGCTGTATGTGTATATATATATATATATATATATATATATATATATAGATATATATATATACACACACACACATATATACATCTATATATATGTGTATCTATGTGTGTATGTATATATATATATATATATATATATATATATATATATATATATATATATATATAAATATAAAACTCCTAAATTTGCTTGACACAGCAAAATGCCGACTGCTGCTTGACTGACCACAGCTAGTCGACACATTTAGATGTGGGCCATTAGTCCAGGTATCCACAAGGTTAAGCAATGTACAAATGTGACAAGTACAGCTAACCTTATTTTGTCTTTGTGAGCAGTGTTTCTTAGGTTTCATCTTTAAAAATCAAATGTGGTAGTTGATCTGTGATCTACAGATAGTATATACTGTGCAGATGACTGTGTTTAGCAGATGTACTACACACACACACACGTGATACATTACATGGCATTTGTTGTATTTTTCTGTTTCCTGTGTTTGTGCTAATCCAAGCATTGTACAAATACTGGTATTAAAAATAATGAACAAAAAATATATATCAAATAAAGAACATTATAAAATAAATGCAAGTATACATGAAAGAGCTTGATACAAGTCTGGATTTGAACTCTTATACCAATGAACCTACAAAACACAGTAACAATGTCTTATCCCTCTTTGCAACAGAAACAGCTTTGCAGCAGGAATGAAATTCATTGTGCATACAAGCAAGTCTCAAATCATCCACAGTATTAACAAGACATATGGCACTTATACACTTCTGAGTTATTTGGACATCTGTTAATTTCAGATGTAGTGCAATTAGTGATCACACAATCGTTTATGACTATTGCTTGCAGAAATGCATCTCTGTCTTATCTTTGTATGGTGTTCAGGCTTCTATTATCTGAGCAGTAATCTGAGACATTCAGTCTATAAGGCAGTTTGTATCATTGTCCTTAAAATGTATGAAAATATTAAATGACAATAATATCCAATTGTCAACAAATGCAAGGGAGTTTGGATATTATTGAACAGAAACTGAGAAATGAGTGCTGCTTACTTACATTTAAAACATTGATACAATTACTTCTACACTTTGTAAGTGTAACCTGGCTAACACACCCACTGGAGGGAAGGGAGTCTGAATTGCTGTTGTGTCTTCCTTTTCTTTAGCAGTAGTCATTCACAGTTGCAATCCATTAGCAATAAACACTGAGGGAGTGTTTGCACTATGTGTACATCAGATACATGGAGCCAATAAATTGGAATTCAGCAATTTTCTAATCAGTTCACACCTCATTTGCATCTTCACCATGCTCACAGGCCTGAATCTACATTATAAAAAGAGAACCATGTAGCTAGAAAACTGAACCTGAAGATGAGAAGAATTGTGTATGTGGAAAACATAGAAGAAGATTGCTATTACTTCAGATTTATCTGCACAGAAGACTACTGATCTTGATAAAGTATGATTGCATTTTCATTTATATACTGGATTTACTCATGTCATTTGGAAATATTTGTGTTAACAAATGCACCTTTTATCTGTATGCACTTCTTAGAAGTTTATTGATGGCATAAGCATTTTTGTCAGGGCATTTTAGTTTTTTCAGATGCACAGCCTTATTAACTTTCATCACAAGTGTTATTGTTACAACTGTTTCTCTTTACACTCTATGTTATTTCAGCGAAGTGTAAATGTACTATATTGTCAATGACACAGGGATGTTAGCCTTCTTGGATGGTCCATATACACCTCCAGGGGAGGGCTGGCCACAGGTAGAGGTGACTGGCAATTGCATAAAAATGGTTGTTCTCTGGTAAATGTGTACTCATGTTTTCGAGACAGTTTGAAAGCACTTACAACAATTCACTGATGTTTTATTCCTTTGTTTGGTACAAACATGTAATATGCCTGTTATTTTGGGGGTGGGGAGTCAAGTTCCATTTCGGTGTTGGCACAACCAAAATGTTTTACAGAGGTTTGCTTTGCTATTGTTAGTCCTTGTTTTGGATCAAACCTTGATTTGTGTGCGACTGTGATATGCTACAGCTACATAACTCTTTTTTATATTCGAATAACTGAATTTTTTTTGTTTCTTCGGTTTGCAATATTGAAAAACTAATAATATGTGTTATATCTAAGCAGGACAATTATTTATGTGGTATTTATGTGTAGTATCCTTTTTCTCTTTTATGTCACCTAGGACTATGGCACCCAAGTGTCCCAATCCCTGCAACCACCCCCCTAAAGTAACTCAGAGAATGATGTGATCATTCAAGCCTTTCTTCGACATGGTGTCTTTCTGCTTGAGAGGATGTGGGGATGTGTCTGGAAGAATGCAAATTTGGAACCAAATAATGAACGACATGAATGCTGTTGGGGGGCATAAAGGCTTATAATCAGGTGTGCCATAGGGCCACTGATATGATTTCATTGGCCCAATGGAGAGCAGCTGAAGTGGCCCGTGGATGGCTGGATACAGGTGGGGGAACTAGTACAGATCCACCACCGACACCAATTGAAGAGTTCCTGCCCACTGTCAGGGATCCAGAGAGCTCAGTGGAAAGTGCATAACAGCATGTGATTGATGTTGGTGCTCTTGTTTCAGGGAGGACAAATATGTCCCAGAAGGAGCTTCCAGGTAGGCTTACATATGTCAATTTTTAAATATTTATTGTATAGTAAAATATTGAAAGCAATAGTTAAGTTTGTTTAATAATTTTGGGGGGGCTTATTTATAGATTGAAACAGTTAATAACACGTTCTAATTCATTTCACATGGGCTTGGGGTGGAGATGTCATCCAAGTTAAAGTTAAATGTATTGTGAATAGACATAAAGGCCAAATTTTCCCCTGTGTTATTGTTATTGTGATGATGGTGTCCTTACCTTTTGCTTAACTTCTTTCAGGACCATTCTCCCTAGCAAGTATACAGTCAACTCCACATGGTAAGCCAAACATTTTTATTTCAGTATTGATGAGTATTTGACAGAAATATTAATTTATCCATATGTATGAGGTGGGTGTCAGGATTGTGTGTGTATATTGCTGTACCATCTGTGACAGTGGAAACAGGGTTACTTTGTTAGCATATATTAAACTGTAGCAGTGTAGCTATTAATTTCTTTCCTGGGTTTTATCACAGGTCATCCTGACAGTGGAAGTGTAGGAATCGTACCATCTGACATCAGAGTATCAGCAGACCCTGATAATGATAGTGACCAAATACAGGCACAGTCAGGGGGTGTAGAGGTTGAATCTGACACTGATGCTGACATTCAGCAATTCCCTGTCATTCCTCATTCGGTCAGTAGGCTTACTCAAACCCATTCCAGTGAGCCCTCAGATATTGGACAGGTGGAGGGTGATACACTTCATAAAGGTAGAGTGATTACTGCAGCTACAGTGCCTGTTAACTCTGGCCATAGCCAAAGTGTGGGCAATGTGCCACACAGGAGAGTTGTTAGGGGTGCTCATAGGAGGCCTGCTGTCCATCATTCACTTGAGCCAGGTGTACCTTTACGTGCCACTTGATGTATGTTTAGGGTCATCATGGAGGAGCAGGCACATTCCAGTAGGGCCTCCAAGGAAATACTTAGGGTTGCAGATGTGTCACAAATTGACATGCTTGACTGCCTCCACCATGTGGCTGATTCAATGGATCCGATGAATGATACATTAGAATGGGTAGTGTTTGTGATGGAATGTCTGCTGGGAAGGTGATGGCATCCATGTGGGTCAGCTACATCATCTGATGTTAGCCAATGTAGCCATGCCCAATCATGCTACCATAGTGGTAGTACTTCCACTGCTCTGTCAGTGGTTGTGGTGTCTACACCCACACATTGCAGGCCATGGGGTCATGGTCCTTGGTGTACTGATTAGCACAGCTTGTCCAGCACACATCAGACATGTTCAGGTAGCAGCAGTGCATCTGACCAAGGGTGTGGACATGCCAGTGCAACTGCTGGCAGAGCCAGATTTCGGGGTCGGAGATGAAGATGATGAACTGTCACCTCCACCATGGATGGATCACACCAGGATGTAGAGCTAGCACAGAGCTTGGGTGTGTTCTTGCAGACACTCACACACCATTTTCTCCAGGAGTGGCCATACAGACACACACACATAACAGTTACATGGATCAGTTGTGAAACTTAAAGCTCATTCTGTCTCACTGGCCATCTGATGCTTTATCTAAATGTTTGCCTGTTTGTCTTTCTTAATCATATGCACTCACTACCTTTTGTGTCATCCTAGGCATCCTGTCCCGTACCCCCTCCACACACAACATCTTGTGCAAATGATGATAACTGTACCATAGCCTTGTTTTCTACCATTTGGATTCAGGGAAACATAAGTCTTTTGTCTGATGCTCAGGGTGCATAGCTGACTTAGTGCTTAGTATATCTGCTTTTGGGGTGCTGTTTTATGAATTGTAATGCTTTCCTACAGGTTTTTGTAAAGTGAGCATTCTTCCCAAACTCTTACACCAACAAAGTTGGACCAGGCCATAAATAAAAGTGTGACAAAGGCCCAACAGCGGGGAGAGTTTTTAAACATTGTGGTCTTGCAAACTTAAACAGTTGATGGAATAACCAGGTTTGCATTACTATTTGTATGTTTGTTCTGAGGGATATGAAGTCTGAAACTGAAATGTGTCTCATTATTTTCTAACTTCACTCTTTAATGATTTGCCATTGCAAACATATGAGGCCAAACTGGACATTCTGTGAAAATCTGTACATTTGAGAGGTATAAATGTATGAATCTTTGATACATGAGGCCTATTAGTAGATGGAGGACACATGCATTCACAAAAGTTACTGCTGTCACATCTTGATGTGATTGTTGTAAAAATCACCCACATTAGGAAGTAACAGTATGCAATGATATGCCATTAATTTGAATTCTTATGCATTTATTTTCTTATTCTAGGTTCAACACTTACCTTGGAAATAAAGCAATTGCAAGAGTTTTAGTTCAGGGCTGACTCTGTCTGATGTTAGCAGCACATATACATTATATGGGTAAGTAAAGGTTGTTTGTGTGGCCTGGCATCAATGTTACGGTATATATGTGCATAGGATGAACATTGTAGCCCCTTAGTGGTGAGTGTGTGTGTGCTATCCATTGCCTCTTGGCCAGTGCGAGGCCATATTATGTGTGTCTATATCTGCCTACACCCACAGTGACTTCTCACCTGTATACAGCTGGGGTGACCTTGCCAGTGGTGGTGGGATGTGTGGTCCTTCCCTTTTCTGTTCCTGCTGAAGCTATTTTTTCAGCATAATGCTGTGAAGCATGGCGCAGATGGTGAATGATTTAACTGATGTTCAGGATTGTACTGCAGGGCTGCCCCAGATGTACCTAGGCACCGGAACCATGACTTCAGCAGCTCACATACATGCTCTATGATATTTCTTGTTTGAACGTGTGTCTCATTACTGCAGTCTTCAGTTGGGGTGGGTGCATTTCTCATGGGCATCATCAGTCATAGTTCCAGTGCATAACCTGCAACTCCCAGTAAATGATCCTGGGGATATCCTCATTAGTCGATATCTCATACAGTTGAGAGTTGTGCCTGAGATGTGAGTTGTGGTAACTGCCTGGGTTACCAGTACACCGATTCAGGATAATTCCCTTAGCATTACACACAACCTGGCAGTTACTGGAGTTGTAGCCCTTTCTATTTATGTACATTCTTCCCTGTTTCCTGGGTGGTGCTTTGATTTCTACATGTGTACAGTCTATGGCACTCAGGACTTCAGGGTAGTGTGCTACAGGGAAGAACTCCTGCATAGTTCTGACTCTGTCCTCAGGTGTACGGGTAAAATGTATATACTCACTGGCATGTTGCAGCATAGCGTTCAGGAATTGATGGATGATCCTGGATGCTGATGCCTGTGACACTCCCAGCATGACCTCTGTTGTTCTCTGAAATGTTCCTGTAGATAAAATTCTAAGTGCAACACATACCTTAGTCTCCACTGGTATTGGTTCCCCCTGGTTAGCCCTTGTTCTCAGTTGAGGATGACAGAGATTGCAGAGTTCTTGTAGTGTGTGTCTATTCTATTCTCTGTAGCACTCTATAATTTCCACCTCATGGCAGGTTATGAAAAGTTAAAGGGAGTTTAAAAACCCTTCTCCTTCTTGGCCATGGTGTATCAGCCACAACAGCAGTATAGATATTTGTCTGCTGCACATACACATGAATATAGGTTCATAGGTTCATAGGTTCATACTAGGCTATCTGCTCTAGGGCATTTATAAGCCTAGCCAGAGTATGTTTGGCTTTCGCCACCCATTTTAAATTAATTTTGCTATGCCCTTTTTCGAGGTTTGTATACAGTGCCTCTGTCTAACAGTGACACAGAAGTGATACCGGGGTCAACCTACGATCTCCCATCCACTCATCAAGATTCCTCTTGAAGAGAGTCAATGAGGGACTCTGCCTAACCTGGGCTGGGATTTTATTCCAGAGTGAAGGGAGCCTCTGGGTTATGAATCTGTCCCTCCAGCATGTCCTATTTATTTCAGTGCTGAGGTTCAAGTCTCTCGAGCGTGTAGCTCGATGGGATTTGGATTTTTTGAGGTGCAGCATGTCCCTTAATTCTGGGTTGGACATTGCTTTATACGTCAGGCACAGGTCGCCTCTGAGCAGGCGGTATGCCACTGAGTAGAGCTGGAGTTTCTTTAACCGGGCAGCATATGGCATCTGTTTGAGCCCTTTGATCCTCTTGGTGAGGTACTTTTGGGGTCTTTCCAGTTGCTGCAGGTGTTTGGTAAGGTACATCCCAAAAGGGGCATTGTACTCGATTATGGGCCTAATGAGGGATGAGTAAAGAGGCACGATGACCTTCCCTAATCTAGATGTGAATCCCTTCATGATTAGGTGGGCTATATAAAATGTTTTTCTAACCACTTTGGCCACGTGGTTGTCAAATGAGAGATTGCTATCAACTTGGGTCCCCAGGTCCCTAATTACTTCTTCTGTACTTAATGGATTACCACCTATGTGGTAATTTGTGGGCACTTTGTTTTTGCCAAAGGGGATGACTATACACTTTTTGGTGTTTAGCTTGAGGCCATGGCTCTGGCACCAGTTGTCTGTTTCTATAAGGCCCTTTTGGAGGATGCTTGTGTCAGCTGGAGAGTCGATTATGGCGCCCAGTTTGCAGTCATCTGCGAACTTGGTCAGCCACAGTCCTTCTGTGTTGGCCTGCACCTCCGAGAAATATATACCGAACAAGAGAGGTCCCAGGACTGAGCCTTGTGGAATGCCACTTGTAACTGGTTTGGAGTCTGACATGGCTCCAGCAATTCTAACCATGTGGGTTCTGTCCTTGAGCCACTTTGCAACTCATCTAGTGACATAGGGGTTTATATTTAAGCTGGTGAGCTTATCTATAATGCCTGAGTGGGGTATTGTATCGAAGGCTTTTGCAAGGTCCAGGTAGGCTGTGTAGACCACCTTCCCTTCGTCAATGGCCTTGGTGACTGTTTCAAAGAAGTCGACCAGGTTTAAGAGGCAGGATCTGCCCTTAACAAAGCCGAACTGGGTAGGATCCAGTGTCTGTAGGTCCCCAATATCTTTATTTATGAGGTCCATGATGATCCTTTCCATAGCTTTGCAGACCAAGCTAGTCAGGCCTATGGGGCGATAGTTTCCAGGGTCCGTTGTGGCACCACCTTTGTGGACAGGGACCACTGTTGCTGTACGCCACTCTTTGGGTACATATCCTGTAGTAAGGCTGAGACTGAACAGTAGTTTTATGTTTGGGTTTAGCTCTTCTTGGAGTTCATGTAAGACGCAGCCCGGGACACCGTCTGGTCCCATTGATGCTGTGATTTTTGCTTTGGAGAGGGCGGCTCTTACCTGAGCATCTGAGATGTCAGGGGAGCAGCACTCTGCTGGGATAGATATTTGCCCTTTTGGTGGGGAGGGGGGGGGGGTTTGTGCTGAATCTGTCCGCTAGGATGTTGGCAATGTCTGTGGGTTCAGTGTATTTTTTGTCATTTTGGACAAATTCTGAGCATATCTGGGAATTCCCACCCAGGTTCCTAACATAACTAAAGAAAGCCTTGTGATTATCCTTAGCGTCCTGTGCAATTTTTCTCTCGAAGCTGGCCTTAGACGATTTTATGAGTGCCCTTAGTTTTTTGCTAATACTGATCAGAGATGCCTTCCCTTTTTGGGATTTTGCTCTATCATGTAGTAGCTTCCTCCTTCTATTGTATAGTTTGTTTATGGCTGGGGTCCACCAGACAGGGCGTCTGCCTTTGGAGGATTAGGTCTTGGTTTTATTTGGGATTGCAAACACACCAAAGGTGAATGAACGCCAGGAATACAGGATACTGTGCTGGAAACACTTAATTTATTGACATAAAATAGGTTGAGCTTTCTAGAAGTAAATCTGTCTTCTTCAGAACATCATAGCATGGAATCATGGCTTATATATCATAATTGAGTAAAAGCCAGCCCATGTGAGACTTCTCAAAATAGCAGTAAGAGTCACAAACAAAAACAATACCAGGTAGTACTTCCGTGCAAGAACACTACTGGGGATTCCTATGAAGAAAAGCAAGCTTTCTTCAGGAATCCCAGTAGTGTTCTTGCGAAGTACTACCTGGTATTGTTTTTGTTTGTGACTCTTACTGCTATTTTGAGAAGTCTCACACATGGGCTTTTACTCAATTATGATATATAAGCCATGATTCCATGCTATGATGTTCTGAAGAAGACAGATTTACTTCAGAAAGCCAACCTATTTTATGTCAATAAATTAAGTGTTTCCAGCACAGTATCCTGTATTCCTGGCGTTCATTCACCTTTGGTGTGTTTGCAATTTTGTTGTTTCGCTGGGATTATCATCTTTATTTGGGATTGCATGATCCATGCATTCCTGAAGGTGTTCATAGAATGCATTTATAAAGGATTCTGTGGTCTGGGCCGTATTTTCCACAGGCCCAGGGGCTTTGAAGGATTCCACCTCGGTTTTGAGGAGTGTGAAATTTGCTTTAGAGATGTTTTTCACTGTGGTTTTCTGGGCAGGGGGTGGGGTTGGGATGTGAATATCCAGTGAGATCAGTTTATGGTCTGATCCTACCAGTGAGGGATACACTTCTGGTCTGGAGCATAGAGTCCCCATGTTGGTGATGATCAGGTCCAGTATGTTTTCCCCTCTTGTGGGAGTGCTAACCAGTTGTTCCATAGCATTTGAGTTTATGAATTCTAGGAACCTTTGGGCTAGGGTGTTGGAGCTAGAGTAGTGCTCCCAGTCTATGTTTGGGTAGTTGAAGTCTCCCAATATAATGGTGTTTGGAGAGACCTTCATATTTTCCAGTGTTCTCAGGAAGGCCGAGTGGGGTTCCTGGGTTTGGGAGGGTGGTCTGTAGCAGGCTATAAACTGGAAGGCAGTTTTACCCACTGTTAGTTGCACATGGATAGTCTCTGATGCTTTGTGCTTTGCCACCAACCTGGAGGTGTGGGTATCTTTGATGAATATCGATACTCCCCCTCCTTTTGTGGTTCTGTCCAAGTTTTGGGGCCGAAAAGCATGGTATGAGGTATAACCTGGTAGTGCTGGGGTGCTCTCGGGAGCCCTGAACCAGGTTTCTGTTACTGCACAGATATCGATGTTCTCCATGCTAAGGAGAGTTTCAAGAGTGTGCATCTTGAGGTTTAGACTTCTGGCATTGAGTAGCATTACTCTTAGTTTCTTATCCCTTGTGATACCTATGGAGGTGGGTTTGTCTTTTGAGCCTTGCCTAAAAAAGGCACTATGGGGGTAGCAAGAGCCTTTGCCAATATCCAAAAGCCCAGGGGTGACAGGTGCAAGCCATCCCTAGCGAAGCATCGTGGCTTGTCGAGCATATCATCCCAGGCTGACAGGCACTGGATCCCCTTTGAATGACACCAGTACTTAAGCTAGTTGTTGAAATTGATCATCTTGTCTTCATATTGTGGCATCATTCTCGGTGAGGGTAAGATGCTAGTCAAGGTCAGCATCATACTGGCCTGGGCTACATGCTCAGAGAGCTCCTCTATGTCTCTTTTCATGTAGTCCAGGGAGGTACGTCTCAGGTCATTCACACCAGCAGGGACAATGACTGAGTCATATTTGTACTTGCCCTGGAGTGACCTGAGTGCTTGTGTTATGTGGCGGATCCTAGCTCCCGACAGGCTGCTCACCGTGACCTTCTCCTTGTTCAGCCTGGTGAGCGGGACGTCAGTGTGCCTGACGATAGAGTCACCTATTACAAGTGTATCAGGTGTGTTGTTTAGCCTTAAGGGCTGTGACTGTTCGGCACACTGGCTTTGTGAGATATGTGTTGCACGTGTTTTGTTTTGGGGTAGCGGTTGCTTGGGTGTCTGCTTTTGAGGTCTCTGCTGCTTAGGCAGATCTTTATTTAGAGCCTCCGAGTATGTTTTTGTGTGATTATGTGTTTGGTTTGCTGTCGTGTTAGGTCTGTGTGAGACTGGAATTGTAGTGAGTGTAGTTTCCTTCTCCTCCTGACTGGTTATGCCAGTACTGAGTTGAGAGAGCTTAGCCTCCAGTTTGGCTATATGGTTGCATCTCTCACATGTGTAGGAATTTGTTGGGAGGAGGAGAGGGTTGTCTGTGTACATGAGGCAGTTGTAACATTGCCTCAAGATTCCCAGGTTCACCAGCTGGACCGGAGAGGAGATTGACAACTGACCTTTGGACATGCTAGAATAATATTGGGAATTCCTTTATAATTGAAAACAAGGGCCAATGGGGAGTGAGGGTGTAGTGCTTTTAATTTTTAGTACTGACTTGTATAATTGCTTTAGTGAGCAAGTGCCAGGTAACTTAAGTGCAATGTGTTACAGGTAACTTAAATGCAAAAACAACAAACAGTAACTTTCTTTCAAGTTAAAAAAGGAAATAAGTACAGTAAGCAATGCAGATATCACTAGGGATCCACAGAAGCACTGAGAAGCCACGTTTTAGGTGGAATTAGTGTTCCAGGGAAATAACAAGCAAACAAGCAACAAGCATACAAACAAAGCTAGATTCAGCAGGCCTGGATCTAGTCTATGCTACAGCAAACAAGGTGTACCAATTTCAGTAAGAAACAGTTCAAATATGCAGGCATTATAAACCTTTAACCAGAAATTCCCAGCTCAGAAGGGCAGAGTCCGGCCTTTCCTCCCACAAGAGTGCAGACCACAACAGCAGCCTCTAAGATTCTTTCTGTGCAGCCTAGTTTCTGTGGCTTTATTCCAATAGGTTTTGGAATTCACAGGAAAACCAGCACTGAGTCTACACAGTTGCTTTATAGCTTGTTGAATAGCTCCTTCATTTTGGACTGGTTGATTAGCATACAATTTAGCTGCTTATGCTGTTATTAGCATGCCACAGTGTTTACTGTGTTTGCACAGCTCTACATACAGTGTAGAGCCATTTACTGAATACAAAACTGCTTGGTGTCATGTGCATGCATCACACCATGGTACGCACATGGATTTAGTGGACTGTGTAGGCTTTATTGAATCTGCACCATACTGTGTGTGTGTGTGTGTCATGATGAACACACTTGAAGGGTTTACAGCATCTTCCTATTGTAGTAGGTATGGATCCCCTACCTTGGGGGGGGGGGGTGATGCCTTAAAACTGTTCATAGGTTCATAGGTTCATAGGTTCATAGATTAGTACTAGGCTAACTGACCTTGTAAACCATTTTAAGCCTAGCCAATTACCCCATATAAGAATCAAACCTTTTATATTGGGTCTGTAAAGTAAACACCTTAGCCAGTATACCAGTCTCCCACCCCTCATTATGTCAACCTCCACCCCTTGACCTCTGCCCTCTGATTGTGCCATAAATATTTTCTTTGCCTAAGCCACTCCTGCCTGACACAGTTTTGTGACAGACAGAGGTAACCAGATTCAAACCCCTGCCTGTCATGCTATACACTTTAAAGAGATTTGTATTGACTGTGTCTGCCAGAGGACATATCAGTGAAGCTTGTTACAAATAACTGAATTAATTTTTGAGGTAAGAAAGGACATTTAATGATAATTTTTGCAACAATATCTTTGTCAGAATGATGACAAGGAGGTAACTATGTTTTTCCAAGATGGCTGCACACCAATCAACAGCTTAACTTCAAGTTCTTACAGTGTGAAAAAAATAAACTGAAAGGCAAGGGCCAGGAGCTCTGCCACTTTTAGTAAATAGACTTACTGGATAATAAGTACACTGTCTGGATGCCAGCAAAGAAGAAACTTGGAGAGCCTGAAAGAAAATCAGCTAGAAATGTTGAAGGGAAAATATTGACTAGGGAGAATACACATACCTTAGTCTCCATTAGTATTGGTTCCCCTCAGTTTGCCCTTGTTCTCAGTTGAGGACGACAGAGATTGCAGAGTCCCTGTAGTTTGTCTCTATCCACCCTGTAGCATTGTATACATTTTACCACATGCAGATTATGAAAACCTTTGGTACAAGACATGACTTCCAGTAATCTACAGAAAAAAAATGTCAAATGTGCTCAGAGCTGATTAAAATAAATGAAACACTGTGAAGCGGTATATCAATTCAAATAAAAAAAGGTTGGGGAAATGGAAGAAGCTTTAAAAAGATATTGAGATGAGCTGACAAAACTGCAAAAATCAGATGTTGAAATGAAGAAAAGGCTGACTGAGTATGTGACTGCTTAAGAAGAGAGATTTTAAAAATGGTAGAATTGGAGGACAGAGCATGTAAGGCAAATATGAAATTTTCTGCTATACCAGAGAAGCTAGTAGGAACAGACTATATTAATTTTATGAAGGCATAAATAAGCAACAGGACTGTATTTCACAACAGGATCTGTTAATTGAAATGGTATCTTTTGTGTATGTTCCAAACTTGGCCATGAGAAGACCTGTATTAGTAAAGATGCAATCCTGCAAACAGAAAGAGTTGATCCTGACAAAACTATGACAAAATGACAAAATATTACAGGTTGGAGTCAGTAGATTGTTGAAAATGATTATTCGCTGTATACCAGATAGAAGAAAAACAACTTTATCCCAGCAATCAGGGAATGTCAATAGGCAGGTGTGAAATTCAAGCTGCCATATCCAGCAGTCTTGAGAATATTTTTCCTGGAGGGTCAAATTCATTTTTATGCAGAAAAGGCTAAGGAGGAAATACAAAATTTTGTCCAACAAAAAGTAAGCCATCAAGCAGAAGGTGGTAATAAAGCTCATGAAGAGATTTTACCAGTGAAACCTTTTTCAATTTTACAAAGAAAAAAAATGGTAGAGAGACAGAGAAAAGCAGAGGAGTGGATTACAGGAATTAGGAGTTTCTTGGAATTGAACCAGAGTCTGGAGTACCGAGAAGAACAGGAAGAAGACCAATAACTTGCAAATTACTGAATAAACGTGAGATTGCAAAACATCAGTCACATTTGTGAAATATGGCTGTACAAGAAAAAGTGGAAAGAATGGACTTTTGTTGACTTTGTTAAACCTGTGGGAAACTGAAAAGTATTTGCCTCACTTCATGTCATTTATGTTTGAAAAGACACTAAGGGGAAGGGAAGAGGAAGGAAAAGACTAACTGTTACGTAAAACAAGTTCTGATTTTAACAGTATTTTTTTAAAAAAACTTTTCATGATAAAAATTGCATGTTTTATAATAAAATATTTTAGTTATTGTTCTATGTGATAAATATACTAAAGTAAACAGATGCCTTTTTCTCTCTTTCATCTTTTTTAGTATTGAGAAATGTAGTTTAGTATTGAGAAATGTAGGCATTACAATATAAAAAGAGACAAAAGCATGTTTAAGTTCATAGACTGTAATCTTGGGTTGTTGAGGTTGGGATGGAGTACAAAAATACACATATAATACGCAGAGATGATATGTTTTCTTGTACTTTTGCATAGGCGAGTATCTGGATTAAGACTCTTGGCTTATTCTAGTAACAAGTTCTGAGTGGAAGCAAGTAAACAAGAGAGCACTTAATGTATTGAAAACATTTTCTTTTAACAATAAATGTTTAAGCTTGCCTTTAGAAGCCTGTAGCTGAGGGCCATATTTGTTTTTCTTAGTTTCCATGGAGACAAGCTGATTATAGGGCAATAAAAAAGACAAATCACTGGTTTCTTCAAAGCTAAAAGTTAATGTTTTCTGAAAGCATGAAAATTGTTTTTCATATCTTGGAGGGGAATAAAGACAAACCCCGGGATTCATGAAGCTTGGTGCAAGGCCGGCGTTAGGCTTGTGCCGACTGTGCTGTGTGAAGATGGCGCAGTAGCGCCAAATGCATATTAATGAAGGCACGCTGCCACCTCAGCCACGTGCATAGGAAAGGAGCGTGAGTGCATAGGGCGTGTCGAAGTGCTGCACGGAGGCGTGGAAATGACAGCTGTCAACGTGCAACGTAAAATGCTTGCATATAACAATTTGCAAGCAATAGTAATCACATCTGTCATTGTCCATGGATACTGAAACGTATGCAAAGCATTCAAGACAGTTCCTGCGAGCACAAAATGAAGAAGCAAACACAAATGCACGGTAGGGAATAAAGGGTCCCTATCCCGTGAACAAATGACATTGAAAACCGTATGCCCGTAGTCCAATGCAGTGTAGATAGTTATACCAAGTGGAAGTGAAATGCATCATATGTTAGCGCGCCGCCAATAGGTACATCCAGCCCAATGGTCAGGGTCACCAGCTGACCCATATTGTGAGGGAGGGTACACAGCTGGGCAGATGTGTCCATAACAAATAACATGATAAATGGGACCGGATGGTGTCCCCGGCTGTGTGCTTCATGAACTCAACGAGGAATTAAACCCACAGTTAGGACAGCTGTTTAATCTTAGCCTCACCTCAGGATACGTACCCAAGGAGTGGCGCACAGCGACTGTGGTCCCACTTCATAAGGGCGGTGCCTCCACAGACCCTGGAAATTACCGCCCCATTAGCTTGACAAGCCTTATCTGCAAAGCCATGGAGAGGATCATAATGGAACTCATAAATAAAGACATAAGGAACTTGCAGACTTTGGATCCAACCCAGTTTGGCTTTGTCAAAGGCAGATCCTGCCTCTTAAACTTGGTTGACTTTTTGAGACAGTCACCAAGGCCATTGATGAGGGAAAAGCAGTCCATACAGCCTACCTCGACCTGGCAAAGGCCTTGACACAATACCCCACTCAGGTATCATCGAAAAACTCATCAGCTTGAATGTAAACCCATACATCACAAGATGGGTTGCAAACTGGCTAAGCGACAGAACCCACAGGGTCAGAGTTGCTGGAGCCATGTCAGACTCAAAGCCTGTCACAAGTGGTGTCCCACAGGGCTCAGTCCTGGGTCCACTCTTGTTCGGCATCTACTTTCTGAAGTACAAGCAAACACAGGAGGGTTATGGCTGACAAAGTTTGCAGATGACTGCAAACTGGGCCATAGTCAAAACACATCTGACACAGATATCCTCCAGAAGGGCCTCACAGAAACGGATAACTGGTGCCAGAGCCATGGCCTGAAGTTAAACGCCAAAAATGCATAGTCATACCCTTCGGGAAAAACAAGGTTACCCTAGCTACCATATAGGTGACAATCCACTGAGCACAGAAAAGTCATCAGGGATCTGGGGACCCAAGTTGACAGTAGTCTTCGTTTGACACTCATGTTGCTAAAGTAGTTAGGAAAACCTTCTATATCGCCCACCTGATCATGAAGGGATTCACATCTAGATCAAGGGAGGTCATCGTCCCCTGTACTCATCACTCATTAGACCTATGATTAAGTACAATGCCCGTCGAATGTATCTGACCAGACACCTGATGCAGCTTGAAAGGCCCCAAAGTTCCTTACCAAAAGGATAAAGGGTCTCAAAATATGTCTTATGCTGCCCGACTGAAAGAACTCCAGCTTTATTCAGTCTCATACCGCTTGCTCAGAGGTGACCTGTGCCTGACATATAAGGCCATGTCAAACCCAGATTTGATGAATATGCTTCACCTCAAAAATCTAGATCCCTCAGAACCACAAGGCGGGAGACTTAAACCTTGACACGGTTATAAATAGAACATGCTGGAGGGACAGATTCATCACCCAGAGACTCCCTATGCTGTGGAACAAAATCCCGGTACATGTGAGGCAGAGCACCTCGCTGGCCTTGTTCAAGAGGAATCTTGACCAATGGATGGGAGATCGCAGATATACCCCAGGGATTACTTCAGTGTCACTGCTTGACAGAGGCACAGAAAAATGATAGGCATAGTTTTTATTCAAACTAAAGGGGTGGCGAAAGCCACATAACTATGGGCTAGGCTTATAAATGCTCTTGGGCAGATAGCCTAGTATGAACCTATGAACCTATGAAATGTACATATCTAGCGACTGTATGACTGAATTATATCCCACAACGCATGTAATAGTCACATACAATAGGTATGTCTGTATTTCACATACCAAATGTGACAGGAAATAGAATAAGCATGTAAACGAAACAGAAGGAGCATATAAACTGCTACAACAATAAGGCAACATGTAGGCTGAAAGGACAGTATTATCCATACCGTTGACTGTGGGTACGTATTGTCCAGTACATTCGGATATGTGTCCGGAATATATCCCATCCTGGACATAGGAAAAGGTGGCATCCTACCAATGATTAGAGCAGTCGGCCAAAATCCGCACATCAGTGGTCCAAGCCGAACTTGCCAGGATGTGTCACAGTTGAACGGGTATTACCCGGGTATACCAACCATGTCATGAAAGTTAAGTATGGGCATGTACCTATGTGCATGAGGTATAGCATGTGGAAAGTCAAACATAGCAGGGTAGTCCACACAACCATACAGGTACCTGACATATGTAGGGTATGCAATGTGTTACCTTGACCGTGTCATGGGCCATCAGCCAAAGCAGTGATGGATGGAGTGTCAGGAATATGTGTGTGTGTGGGGAGGGTGGGTAATGGTATAATCCTCCAAGGCGACACTGTGTCGTATGCAGAATAGGTGAACCGGAGGTGTATGAGGGAACACCGGGTGAAGCAGAAAGAAACACAAAAACATGTATACACATCTGCAATACAACCAGACAGGCCATACTGTAGAACACAATCCCACAAACATATGAATATTAAAATGTGCGATACAAATGTATAGACATGTCACTGGCACATACCCACAGATTGGTCCTGATGGAACTGGCCATATCAAATGCAACACACCTGGATGCATAATGGACTACCCAGCATCCCCTCCACAGCACACAACCCACTCCCATACCTGAACGTCCACCAAATCCAGCCATACTTGGCCTACTGGTTTGGTGCAGCCACATCTACACATAGTGACCACTACGCATATGTAGTAGGTAGTGTCACCCTAGGCAGTTTCAGGATTGCAAACTATGTATCCCTTGCATGTAAAACCCCCAGCACATTTTCATAACGCCAGAAGAATGTTCAGTATTTGTCTTATTTTGGTCTTGTTCAATTTTTGGGATATCCCTCATGGGATAAGTAACTGTGTAAACATTAGAATGGGTATGAAGACATGAAGTCCAGTCCTGTAGATATCTGGACACAAGTTGGAATGTGCAGTAGTGGTGCACGAGACTGTCCAGCCCTAGATGGTCATGCAGAACCTACTACCCAGGATCAGACACCTGCCCATGACGCACGTTTCCCGACACGAATAAGCGACAGAATATATTGCACACATTTGCATAGTGGCACATGGTATAAGGGTGATGAAGGCACTGACATAAACAGGATACCCCCTGATCCACTGTGTGAGGGACAATTAATGTGTGTGTAGGTGTGACCTGACCAACAATGATACAATGCAAAATGTCCTGTGATTGTAGGAAATAACTATGTACCATACTGCATGTAACAGTTGCCTAAAGCGGTCACGTCAGGATAGAATAAATGTAATTCATACAAGAAACAGGCAAACAACAAAAGTGCCAAAGGTATAAGGCTCACAGCTAGGAAACAAATGAATGTTCTAAACCTGCACTGACCGTGGCTATGTGTTGGCCCAAACAATCTGGTGTCCGCAGTAGGGTTACCATCTGTCCCGCTTTGCGAGGGACAGTCCCTCTTTGGACAGCTGTGTCCTGACAAAATACATTACAAATGGCAGATGTCCTGGGATTGTAGGACATAATTATGTCCCATATGTTATGTAATAGTTGCAGAAAATAATTATTTCAGTATCTAAAATACCTAAATGTTACAAGAAACAGAATCAGCAACTAAACCGCTACAACTATAGGCTTTTATGTAGGCAAATAAGTAAAGTTCTATCCTTTGTACTGACCGTGGGTATGTGTCGGCTTGTAAAATCTGATGTGTGATCCGAAAATGTCCCATCTTGGCCATTTGAAAAGGTGGCAACCCTAGTCCCCAGAATACATCCCAACCTGTACATATGACAATGTCAACGCTACCAATGGTCAGAGCATTCACACAATAACTGGCCAGCCTCTTAACCACTCACAAAGCCAGTGACCTTTGGGGGGAAAGGTGTTGAATGAGAATGACTACTTACAACAATGAAGAGTAATAGATGCATTTAACTGCAGAAAATTAGTAGTATTACGAATCTGTCAACACGTTCCAAGTTAATAGTACTAATATGGTAGAAGTGTCCGTGATTGCCCCTGAGTTGTCATAGCCTTGTCCCTGTCACTGTAGAAACAAGTCCCCGAGTATCACAGAGGTCCGTACACATAAGTACACCAATAAACTGTCACATCTGTTGACAGGACTATTGCATACCTGTAGTGAATTTATAACAGATGTCCAGAATAATATTCATTGTATCTATAAATGAATGAAATAGTCAAATGGGAAGGGAAACACGTGGAAACCACCCCCAAACCTGCATTATGTAGTGGAACCACTCCCCACCCTAAATTATGTAGCACTGACCCAATAATATGGTCAGAGGTGCCCAAACACCTGCGTCTGTAAACACAGGTTGAATGTTAAAATCTGGACTAACTCTGTCCATGTGCTACGTCTGATCTTTGAACAGCGCCAGGGCAGTTCTAGTCACCAGTCGGATGAGCCTAAACCCGGATCAGCACATGAACACCCTGACAATCAAACACGCGTATGTGCGAGGACTATAAGCGTAGGAGTTCTGAATATCCTTGGAATGAGTAGACTTGCAGCATGGGTCCAGAGCAGAAGGAAACAGGGAATGTCCTAATTGTAGTACTGCGGTTTTCCCAGCAGGAGAATGGATGTCTGCTGTG